>NC_051042.1:15748835-16060502 GCF_904848185.1 Acanthopagrus latus | reverse complement strand
AGTTGTATGTGCTGCAGTGTCATCTGGAATCTGGAAACACCATTGAATTAAATATTTATTTCAAACAATTGATTATGTTCAACGAACATAATTTAAAAAAAAAACCTTGTTACCCTGCAATTTCCACTGCAGAGCACATACGCATAATACTTTTTTTTCTTTTCTTTTCTATTTTTTTTTACTGTCATTTTGGGCACTTTTGGTATCTCACACCGGGAACGTTTTGAGGTCAGAAGTTTCAACCAGGAAATTCTGAGCTCCTACATCGACTGGAAGGCAGCATTAAATCTCATTTTGAAATGGTAATGTTGAGTGACTTCAAGCTTGAGTGGTGTTTTGTTTTTAGACATGATCACGCGATTCAGGGAAAACAATTTTAGTGAGAAGTCTAGTTAGTAACTGGCTCAGCAGAAGTCCCACTTATACTCATACAATATATACGATTCTAAATGTGATACTTTTAGATACCAGTAAAACACAGTGACTAGAATCACACTACTGCAAACAAGTTGTTCAATATGTGTTTGATCTCATTTCCAGTTACTGTCAACTAGGAGAGAGTAAAGGCTTGCCAGACATGGTAATTCATTACAGTGAACACCATGTGTGTTTTTTTGATATGGTCAAAACAGGGGCACAGTAACATTACATGTCCAAGCTGCACACATATAGAACAATGCAACATTATGTTACTGATGGAAGGTAAAACAAACATTACGGAAACCAGTGATCTATTAAACTTTAATACATTAACACATATTTTGTCAGAAAATTAGAGTGAGCGGCTGGATTTAGAAAAAAAAAAGAGGCTCCTAGCTCCACTCATCACTTAGTTCTAGACGGAGGGATGTGTTTTATTTTTAAAAATGAGTTACAGTTGATGAAAATGATTTCCGAACATTAATGACCTATACTAAAATTACACTTTTTAATTAAACCTGCACTCAAAATAGAGTGCACTCTGCATTCAGAATGAGTGTACTGATTAGAGAATTTAACTAACTCTGATTAATTGGACATCACAGCATAAAGTGACAGAGGATCAAAATTAAAGCAAGCGTTGGTGGAGCTGATTGTCAACAAGAATGCCAAACAAAGCAGGGAAAACTGTGCAGTCTGTGAGATTTAGAGCTCACCGGTACCATCATTTGTGCCCACCGTGTCCACTTTAGATATTAGATGGCTGTAATACAGTTATCACATGTATCTTAAACTCAATGGTGCCATCACGATAGAATATCTGAAATGTCACTGATTTTTGAAGCGGGGTAAACAGCCCCTTTGAGGAGTATGATGTAAACATGTTGATGCTTACATCTCCGTCTTTTTTTTTTTTTTTTTTTTTTTTTTTTTTTCCAGATCCAAGCTCAACTTTCTCTTCACTCCCTGTCAGTAATTTTACAAGACAATCATGAAGAAAGTCAAAGGGGTGGGAACAGTTATATAATGTGGCATTGCGCGAGGATTTGTCTCAGCTGACTGAGAACGAGACTTGCTGTTCCTTCTTTCAAACATTAGCATAATCTCCTGAGATCCATCTGACCCATTGCGGTGCCCTCTCATCTATAGAACAGCTCTGAGAAATGACTGCGTATTCCGAAGGTTCAGATTATTGAGCATGTCAATTGTTTGTTTTTTTCTCGCTTTAATGTATGGTTGATGGTGCTTAAAACAAATTTGTTTTAAACCTGACAATAATGGAGACATTTACACCAAGTCCACTTATCAACCCCGCGGTTCCCCCTTCTCTCCTTGTCTGTGATTGTGAAACAGAAATGTCAAAATGTTGATCATATTTGACCTCATTTGCATACAGTGCACCTTGATACTAGACACAGACTGTCTTCCCAGCATTTAAATTTCTTAAGGGTACTGGGTGGCACCAGACCTCTGCAAGCTGCTTTGTGTTTCCCACCATATGGCATCTTGACAGTGTTTTCCTCACTAATTAGTCTTTAACACATATGCCAAGTCCAAATGACTGTAATGTCAGGGCTGCACTGAGGATCCTTGTTGCATCAGAAATGAGATGTTGTATATTAACAAAGGGAAGCATTCAGCCTCGGTTGCAGGTGCCGCGTAAATATTTACAATTTTTGAATTTACATTTGAAACTTTCAACTACAGAGAGCAGCTCTAATTGAATCCCAGGAATCAGTGGAGGCAGTTTGTGATGGATGTAAGCCAGCACCTTCAAAAAATCGGTGCTGCAACTGCCAAGGATCCTTAAAGAAAGATGGTCTTCGTTTGGCAGACTGCACAGATCTCCACAGAGTTAGACAGCACATACTTGGGTTAGTTTTAACTTATAGTACATACTGTAGTAAGACGGATTTGGTGCCTCCTGGGGCAGTTGGACTCTTTTTTTATTTCCAGGATGGGCAGTTTGATTCTCGGCTTCTCCTGTCCACACGTGGAGATGTCCTCAAGTATTATACACCTTGCAAGGCACCTTGTGTTTGAATGGTTGAATGAGAAACACATTTGAAAAGTGCTTTGCCCACTAAGGTAAATGGCACAGTCCATTTGGGCATTTACCAGCAGGATGACACTGTTTGGAAGTGCTTTCCAAATGTGTCCCAAATTACCGTTTCTAAAAACTGCTGATCTGCCAACACCATGCCTCGGGTTTTGTTAAATTTATGCACAGAACTACTTAGCTGAGGTTAGGGAACAGTTTTGGCTGTGGTTAAAGAATTCATCATCGACTGTTATATATAAAAATATAGCATTCTTAATGTTTCTTGTTTTTTAATGTTCTGGAGTTTAAAAGGTCAACTTAGTAAGATAGCTGATAACTGAGTCTCATTCACACCGACTGTCACCATCCCAAAGTGTCAGCATTTGATGAGCAGGGGATCAGATCGAATTTATTACAAAGTGGACCTTTAAAATTGCTCTGTCGTCTGTTTTCCCATATTTGACCTTGACTGAGTGGAAATATGTTACGCAGACGCAGTAGAAGGTTTGCACGTTCGTTGCTGAAAGTGTGAATTATCTGATCTGATCTGATCTTAAGATGAGGGCCCCCAAGCACTGTTTGTGACATCACAAGGAGTTTGTAAGCCAGTCCTGGTCTAATGTTCAGCATCCATGATGTGGACACTTCGAGAAAAATCCACGCTAGACATACATTAAAGAGTTTTTATACGTCTTAATAATTGTACCGAGGGGATCTTATGGAGATCTGTGGTGCTCAAAAATAGAAAGGCAGCCAATCACCATAGCTGAAATTAGAGAATAGACATGAAATTATTTGTCCATCAATAATAATAATAATAAAAAAAACAATCAATTAATAATTTGACTTATTTAAATTTTTGAAGCTTTTAACAAGAGAGATCTATCTTAAGGATTTTATACCATAGGCTGTCATACTCATACTTTTACTTTATAAAATCATGTCAGACACGCATGTAAGTTACTGACAGGCATACATGAAAACATTAGACAAATCCATAAGCATCACAATCTGCACTTCATACTGATACTGCAAGGATCCTCCCTTTAAGAGCCATTCTGTTGGGTTTCTATTGTCTTTGAGTTTGGGGAAGCAAAAATAGAGGTGCATTAGACAGAAGAACTGACATGAGTGAACTTAAAAAGAGGGAAAAAAAGGTGATTGGAGTCTATCGTTCAGCAGGCTGCTGATGAGAGCTAAAAGCAAGAGAACTTACCGACAAATTCATCTTTCTCCTTAAAAAAAATTTCACAAACACTGCTTGGCTTGCTCCTCAGTTTGAGTCTCATTTTCTCCACACTACATTGTGCAGCCTTGTCTCATTGTTCTCTGTGTTGCAATTTCTAGCACTTGAAAACTGTCGGAGCACTCACATGCTCAGCAATATTGCTGAAATAGAGATCTCCCTCCTGTCAAAAGCACTCTTTGACACCAAACTCCTTTAGAATAAAATTAACATAATGGTCATGTTAGGGAAGCACACAAGCTTGCCAGACTCATGTCACGGTCACAAACTATCTGGTGTAAAGTTATTAGTTGTCCGGGGCGTCTGTGTCTCAGCCTGAGATAAGTGGGGGAAAAGTTGCATGCTGACTGACCTGAATGAGACAGCTTTCAATACAGATATCTCACTCTCGACACTGGCAAAATCACACATTTGAGACTGTAACTAACTGTTAATCCCAAGCAAGGTATCACACTGAATCCAAGTGCTTATTATCTCTTCTTTTTTTCTTTTTCTTTTTTTTTTTTTGACCATCTGTCATGCAAAAAAAAAAATAAATAAATAAATAAAAAAAATAGTTAGGGATACTGCTGTTCCTGCCAAGCACCCAGGAGGTTTATCTAAAATAAGGAAGTAAAGAAAAAAAAAGAAAAAAAATAAGAAAAATAAACTTTTCAAAAATGATTAAATTACATTTTATAAGATTCTTTTCTTAAGAAAAACATTTTGATACAGTATTTACTATTGCTGCTGCAAAGACATAAAAATAAAATCACAATTTTTCAGCCATTTATTATATATGTTGACCTAGCTACGTCTGAGTACTAAGCTTGCTCATCTGCAATTGGACCATGGGGCAAAAATTTCCATGAAGCAAGATATGAAAAGCTACATTTGATTGTTCTCATATTATGTATGTTCAAGGAATATGTGTTTGCTTGCACTTGCGAGCCCAAGAGAAAAAGAAATACAGTGTGGAAAGTTGGAGTTCTCTTGCATTTGCCTCCATCATTCATGACTGCTCTGCTTGCCCGGAGAGCGATGCACTGAAGATGAAACACATTTACCGCAAGGGGTTATATTCAGTGGTTGTGATTATTAGACTTACAGTTACAGTGTGTTTTGTGTTAATTAGTGTTTTGAACCAGGTTAATTACTTTAACCCTGGGCTATTTTTACCTGTTACTACCATTATTCACGCCTTCCATTTGTGGGCTATAATTCTTGACTCGTGACCAAGGCACTTTACAGTATGTATCAAATTGATTTTTTTGTTTGTTTTCAAACCTTGGCTGCTGAGAAATGTGCCGTCGAATGATAACTCAAAATATGAAAACACATATTTAGTGATCGCGCCCAAAACCGGTGTCAAAGACTTGCAGTCTACCGTCAGTTCAACTGTCTTACCCACACACAATAAAATTCCCTCCACCTGCATGTCAAATCCGCAACTTGCAGGTATTTGTATTATAAACATATTGGTAAAATCGCAAAAAAATGATAAATTGTCAAAATCTTGGCTAAGAAATGATGGTCTTGCTGGTGATGGAGGAGTGTATCCACTCACAGAAAAGGATTATGAATATGATGAGCATGAGCACTTTGTATTGTATAAATATTTGACAGAGAAGTTATGATTATTTCAGGAGCGGCCTCAGGAAAAGATTGAAACAAACAGATTTGTTAAATGATTTGGAGGTCGTAATGGGCCTGTGTGAAGAGTGCCGGGGTGATGTGGCCTTCCTGGGTGAACTTAAGCTTCATTACTGTTGGCCACTGAGCAGATAAATTAGAAAAGGCACATGGTGTACTCGTACCTGTGCAACATGTTGGTCTGGAACAACAAATCTGTATTTGGCGACTTGACTAGATTAATCTTTGCTTTTCGACAGCACCACAGTTTCAATCTGCCTCGATATCAGGTAGCTGTAAGGAAAGGAGCAAAGGAAAATATGAAACCTACATTAATCAACTGATAATATAGACCTTTCCATGCAAAACTGGGGCCTGCCTCCTTTGTGTTTGACCAAGCACATTATCACCTCACAGAAGGGGAGGTAAGAGAGCACACAATTCACCCCACAGACCACCAAGCTGCTGTCGTTTTTTTGTTTTTTTTTTGTTTTTTTTTTGACCAAAACGCATGCAGACAGTGATGCCTGGAAGGGACTTACAGGCTTAAAGAAGACAGAAGGCTCACAGGGACAAAAGAAAAAGAAAGAACATAGAAGAAACACATCCGCGTCAGCCATCAGTCCGGCTTTACACATGCCCTATCTGTAACAACACTCACAGCTCCCAGACTGTACTGTGCATTAATCAAAATCTCCCTTTGAAGGGAGGCAGGTGGAAGGTTTAGAGAGGAGTGTGGGACAGACATGACAGTCATACAGAAGAGACTCGAGGAGGACGCACAGGCGAATTGAAAACACAACTTTATGTTACTGCGAGGCCGACTAAGTTAACGCTTTGTCATGTCTTCTCTCGACACTTTCAGTCAATTCAAACAGCCTTGGATAAAGCACAGAGTATGCAGTATATACATAAGACTGACATCTATTAATATAATCGCTTTAAAACCCGACAACTTATAAAATATATTCTGTGACCTTTCTTGTCAGGAAGTTTGGCCGCTAATGTGCGCTGTAGCTAATTTTGGAATGTATTAACCTTTAAAAAAAAGGTGTCAGTCAAAATAACAGCGTATCATACGAACCCCATTACTAATAAAAAAAAATGGTTTAGAATGACCAAATAATGAGAAAACCATTCCAAAAGCTGATCTCAGTTGACCAGTTAAGTAGCATGCTATCACGCAGCTGAGCAGCAACGTTCACGGTTTCAAAGAGGGCTCGTTCATGCGGTACACCAATCAAATTATACCTAAAAGTATTATTAAGTCTCCTTACAACTACTTTTCATCTGGGAACAAGTCATCATCATCACAATGAAGTGGTTAAAATGCAATGTCCGACTGTGATTTGTGATTGATAATTACAACATGCGGTGATAATGGGTATTCATTTTCCCAGTATCTTCTGAATACTTTGGCTAATCATTGTGGTTTTTTTTTTTTTTTTTCTTGCCCTGTCAGAACACGTTCCCAGATATCAGAAATTAACTGGGTGAGTACGTTCTTTTCATTGGCAGGAGCAGTGAGAACAATATACAGAGAGAAATACATTAAATGCCGGGTGATGTAGCTTCAACGTACGGAGCTGCATTTAGCAACTCTTATGGAAAGCTCCTTGGAGGTGAGATTATATCCCATGTATGGCCTCAAAAGGGGGCCCCAGTTTCCACCATACTAAATGAGGTGCTCCTTTGCTTTTTTAATCGTAGGTTCATATTGGACCTCCAAAGAGTTGGAAGTCGAATCTGGAATATCCTGCTTAGCCTGCTGCCACTGGAACCCAACCCAGGATAAACGGAGGAAAATGGAGGGATGTTGGGGCTCTCTCGCTTGTTGTGTTTCCTGTAATGGAGACCAAATACAGAGAAACTGAAAATATAAAAATGATACAGGTTGACTTTTCCCGTGCCTTTGACTCTAGAACAAGCCCCTCACAGTATTAAAATCAGAGCCTGACAACCTCACAGATATATCAATATCAGCGTATGTGTCCAATATTTGCCGATACAAAAACAACATAAGGCAGAAAAAACTCTGGGTAATGTATAAAATGCGGAAAAATATACATGTAAATGTACATATTCTACAAGAACAGTGGCTAATACGTCAAGATCAGAATTGTATTTCTCCTTAATATTGGTGTCGGCATCTGCCCCAGAAATCCAGTATCAGTCAATATGTTTACAAAACTGTCTCTTAACTGCATACGAATGTATCGAAAGGCAATATCAAAAGTCAAGCTTTCGGTGCAATAGGTCAACCTTATAAAAACATAAGCAACAACAAAAAAATAACATGGAAAACAATACTGTACATACGGGGGAGGCCTCACCCATGCTTGAGTGTAACCTTTAGGATATGGCGATCCTGAATCTGTAATTTGTCCCCTAACACTTCTGGCAAGGTTGCATCCATGTGGTCAGGTGTGCAGGGGCTTGACCGGTCCATGTTGAGCTTCCTTGCACACTAAGGAGTCTGGCAGTCAGGTCAGTGGTAATGGCCGGAGCCAGATGGTACCTATCCACTGGGGACGAAGGACACAGACATGCTGGTCACAGTTTAACTTTGGAGGTTGCATATTCTAGCATTATTTAATGCTTGATTACATGCATCATTTATCACAATTATGTCTTGATAAAAGTTTGATGCAAAACACAGCAGAGGCATGCTGAATATTCAAACTTTGCCCTCTCCTGTCTAATCAACCCCAAAGAGAGGAGTGAGGGAGGGGGAAGAAAATGGCGGAAAAGAGAATTAAACAGCAGTGAGTAACTCTTTGATAAAACAATAACATTTTGTTTTTCAAAGTGGAGGGAGATTGAGTACACGCTGGAAATGAAACAAGTCATGAGGTTAAGAGAAAAAAGATTAAAAAAGACAGATATCTCGATGAACCCCATTGATGATGCGTCTCCTACAAAAAGATTTGTGCTGTTTATTTGTTTAGTTGCAAGAGAGTGGCATTGCTCTGCTGCTGGAGTGGGACACGACTGTTCTACGATAAATAATAAACTACTTTTTCTACCGTATGAGGCAGTTTTTTGCTGAGCGTGATTTTTGCCTAAACAGAAAGAAAACTGCCAAGCTTTTGTCAGGCAAAATGAGTATTCAAGCGTTAATATACAGAAGAAAAAAAAAAAAAAGAGTTTGATCTGGCGGCTTCATCGGACAGCTCTGACAGAGCAGGAGAAAGAAGATGACGTGTGACAAAGGTCGCCGGTTGCACTCAAACAGGAAACACTGGCATTTTAATGGTACGCATCTGAAGAAGTTGGTTCACCAGGAATCCGGGGAATAGGTTTCAGACTGACAGTGAATTAAAGATCTTGACATGAAAGTGACAGCTTAGGAGAAGTAATACATAAAAGGTTGACACTAAAGGTCAGGTTCACCAAGCCTTCTGCGCCTCATTTTCAGCACGAGATATATGCATGTTATTTATCAAACAGACACACCAGAATCACTTTGCCCATCCTCCGTGGCGTGTTGCGCGTATGATTGCTGAAGTGCTCTTCAGACTCAGGTGCGGTCACATAATTTAAGTATTAATTATAACAATATAATATGTTGAGACGAAATTTCTCCCGACTCCTGCGCTGTTCTGCTCAGTGGTCATGGTCACCTCTCCAAATCAGGGATGTATGTTGGTGGTATCAGGAGATATCATCGGTTTCCTCTGCAGGGTGAGGCAGTTGGTGTTTTCAGAGCAACCGTGGGAAACAGCGGCGGCTACAGCTGTGAGCTAACACGCAACAACACTGAGGTGACACACTGCCTCAAATTAATGAACGACGGTGTCACCGTCCATCACGATGTTTACCTGTAGACATCGTCACATGCCAATTCAGACAGACATCGCCTGACATCATACAAAACTTTACTTTCATAGCAACCATTTTTGGTGCAGTAAATAGTCGGTGTGTCTATGAGTGGCTTTGTCAACTGTAGAATGACGAAGGTGAAATAATGTAACATTTGTTTTGAGTATTATCATTCAAACAACTAGGCTACATGTAATTATACAGCTAACAGTTTGGTTTGCAAAATAATGGTAATTTTGTTAAGAGCGGTAAGGATATCCACATTCCCCAGATATATGCGTCTGCATAATTAAAAGCCAGCAGCCAGATATAATGTTAGCTTAGTAGATAGCAAAGGGCAGAAACGTGACATTACAAGCCTGATTCATACCTCCACTTTTCTTTTGTTCTTCAGTAAATGTTATTGTTTTCTCATTACTGGTCCTGTCCCAGTTTGAGCCATAAGCACAAAATATTGCACAAAAAAAAAAAAAAAAAAAACATAAAGAAAAATCTCTTGCCTTTCTTTTTTTTCAACTTGCTAACATACAATTCACTGCGATGTTCATATTGGCTCTTCTGGTTCTACGTGCAATAAATCATCAAGTCTGAATAACCAGTATAACTAATATAGGTCGTATAGAGGCGTCAGTATTAAACTGAGACTGTTTCATAAAAAAGAAAAAAAAACCCTTGTTGCTACTTTAATGTCAGCTACATCCCCCACCAGTTCACGTCTGAGCGTCTTGGTTACTCTCTCTCTCTCTGTGCTGCTGCCGCTGCCTCATCGGCGTGACTCCTTAAATATATTTCATGAGAAATGTCTGCTAATTTTCTATTCGACGTAGCTGGACTCACATTATACCTCCAGACTATGTACGTGTGCAGGCGCCTCATTATTCAATAACTCAATTTTCAGAAACACAATATTTAGTTTTCACTTTAATTCCTGAGCTTGTTTGTGCCTGTAAGTTGTAGAAGTTCTGGCTCTGCACTGCAATTTTTGAAGCCCTGCTTTGCAATATTTGATTAATAAACAGTGCAAGGCAACGGCAGCGGGATCAGTCGAGCATTAGCACAGGATGTTAATTCATATAGTTGGATTCTAACACGGACAGCGTGAAACATGTACTGCAAGCTGCAGGACACTTTTTTATAAGACAAATAAGGTCGTGAGTGTCTGAGGGCGAAGCCTACTTGATAACAGCAATCCTCTAGCGTTCGACACCTTGACCTTTCACCTCTTGGACTAAACTGAAAACAATAAATCCTCCAAAGGTGAGCTCCGTTCCTAAATGAAAATCACGATGATGTCCTATAAAAATGTGCAGATTGGATACCCTCCTCCTCGCGTCCTTTTTAATACATATAGCCAAGTGCAGGATATAAGATAATAAGCCGAGTGGATGTCAAACTGTAAGAATACCAGACTCGGCTTTGAAAGCACCGGGGGACCGATGTGTTTGAGGATGCATTCACATTTTTGATTGGATTATGTAAAATAAAAATTGAATTCTAAATCCATTTGACTGGGACTCTGTGAAGGCTGTCCAGGGACGGAGACATCATTATGAATATTAATTGTTAATAATTATCCTTCTCCTCAGGGTAACTCGTATTTCAGGACAGTGGAAGTTGATTTAGAGACAGAAAAAAAAAGAAAGAAAAGCGGATGAGAGTGATGGAGAGACAGACGGAGAGCGCTGGAAATAAACGAGAGGGAGGAAGCGCAGCAGTATCTTTACTGACACCGGCACATTCCGTTAACTTGTCATGAAAACTCTCTGTTGTATACATCGCTTAGTGGCTCGAGGCAATAACATGAAATCCAGATTAGCGTCAGACCATCTGCTTTTGAATATTTGTGTGAACTCAGAGGATTTCACTTAATTCCAGCGCTGTAAAGAGAGCTGCCATTGATTTCCTAAGCATTTCATAAGTACAGCTGTCTGTATTGAAGCTCTAAGGACCCTTACTTATTCGAACCATTCATTTCAGTTTTTGCAAGGTTTGTCAACGTCAGATCAGTCTTTCTTACCTCATGAGTGCTGTCAGAGTGCACATGTGTGTGTGTTTCAATGAACAGCAAATAGTCAAAAAATTAGTGAAAGTGAGTCGAGTCCATCTTTAGCTAGTTCCTTGAAATCTTCTTCATATGTCTGTAAATCTCTGAACACTTCCCTGAAAGTGTCAAATATCCTAAGCATAAACAAGGATTGATAGTATATTAATTAAAGTTTAAGGCAGACACTTGAGAATATGGCGAGGAATAACCATTTTGTTATCATAATAAAATGACGGATGGTATTTACAAAATTATGCCAAATCTAATGTGATGTAAAATGAAACAAAAAGAAGGCTGTGATTAGATGCTCCGCAGCTCACAGTGGCTTGGTGACTTTCCATGCTGTCACCCTAAAGTAGAAGTCACCGTGCTGCAATAGTGAGGAAACTTGAACAATCAACCTCATTTCCTGTCGAAAAGGCTCGATAATGCCAAGCAGAGGAGCCTAACAAGGCCGCGGTCTTCTACAAGTCAAATGATCTTACTTGACTGTTTCCAGGAAATTGTTTCCTGCATCGCCTTCAATCACCAGAGCACGGAGCCGATGAACATTATTGAGGAATGAACTGACAGGCATTTATATGCTCTGAATAGCAGCACTCAGAAATCTCACTGTGGACTGCAGAACACGCTCGGCAAATCAGTGTGAATGTACTTCGGCTTCATTGGTCAAAGTTTCAGAGAATGTGTCAAACACGTTACGATTTCTAGAATCAGTCGACAACTTTTAGGGATTCTCTTAGCATTAGTAATTCTGGCTATCAATCTAAATGTATGTCTGTACTTCATTGTCTATACACTATTATAAAATATTAATAAACTTGAAATATGAAAAAAAGCTAGAATATGTGAAACACATTCACCCATATATATATCAAAATGAGGCATTTGTTTGTGACCTTCATTTATTTCCGCAAATTATATGATTTTGGCCAATTTTACGCCAAAAATTAAAATATCATCAGCAAAATCAGCAAAATCTGTTCTACAGACAGACTAATACAGTTGATTTTTTGCTTGTGAAATTACAGTGTTTTAACATAAAGTTTTACAGAATGTCTTATTTTCACAGTATAACATACATCTACATATGATGGTGGTAAAAAAAAAAAAAAAGCCAATTAAAATACAGTTTCTTGATTTGGGGTAGGTAACCATTTTGACCTCAGTGACATACAGGCTTTTTAAGGTTGTTTGCTGTTTTGATATTTGACATTATAACAATTTCTCTGACAACAGGTTATTTTTGAGGTATTGCCTCTGCCCACCCTCCTGTAGCTACATGCACACAGTCTATATTTGGTGGAGATTTATCCCTCTTCCTCAGATCACTGAGGTATCCAAAGGCGCAGCAAAATGATGACTGTGCATTTATTTCACGCCTTTTATTTTGCACACACTGATCACGTGCAGATTTTGTGGTGCAGCTCAGGGAGAGAGAGTGCTCGAGCCTACAGAGCCTGTTAAAGGTCAAAGCAAAAAAATGCCAACACAGTCTGACTAATCAGAATTCAACACATAATCAGAGAAACTTCAGTCACTCATAAATAGATGAGATAACATGAATAAACAAAGCTGTATAATAGATAAGCCATGTTCTAAATTCAACTGGAGAGAATCCCATCAAATATTTCTGCACTTGTGAAAGAACGGAAATGAAAATGACAAGGTGATAACTAATAGCTATTTTTACAGGTTAAAAATTAATGGAGGATGGTTAAGGCCACAAAAAGAACACAGCTAGAGCATATCCACCTTGGAGGGAATTTATTATCTTGTAAAAGTGCATTTTAACCTTTAACAGGGGCTTAATTATTCATACGAGCAACAGAAAAAGAACACTATTACAAACTGTCACGTCAGCCAGCCACCTACATAATGTTAATGCCCTTTACATGCCTTATATGTTCCCAAACAGCTGAATATATAGGCTACGGGAGAGTCCGGCCGTCACGGTGAGTGCGCCAGCCAGGGGTCAGTCAGTGGGTATTTTACACCCTCACAATCATTGTGGGGCAGTTTTTAGTGAAAATGATCTGCAGTTAGTTGAATGCACGAATGCATGCAGGCACTGGTTTATATGTTCAGGTGGCTGCCATCACTCTGCTCCTAACAAAACAAGTTACAAGAGGAAGCGATCTAACAAGTCAACATGTTCAAAACTGGCATCATGTAAGAGAAACAATCAAGAAAGTTTAGAGTTTCTAGAATTTGGGATTGATTCAAAGAATCACTCTCTATAAATTAGAAGTCTGTTTCTGTTCACTAGCTGGCAGGATGTAGATTCATATAGGGTGTATACCAGGTAAGGTGGATTGGTGTGATTTCTTTCATCATGCTTTATCATCAATAATAAATAAATAAATAAATGAATAAACTGATGAATTAAAAAAACCTCTGGACATGTTTAACAAGTCGTTGTTACTACTTCCAGCTGCAATCGCAGGGAGGAAACCAGGTAAGGATTAACACAATGTTTTTCTTACGATGTTCTAAAACATGTTTTTTTTTCTAAACCCAGGTGGTTTTCTGTGCCTAAACATGCCAAGATGTGTGATGTTCTGACAGCACAAATTGAAAATTGAACATGCAGAAACTAAAGAGTCTATAGCAAACTGAAACTTTCAACATATCTTGCAAAAAAATGGCTATGTGGTACTTGTTCAGGTTTGCAGTTTTTGATTATTTTTCATTATTAAACAATGAGGAAAAAAAAACAGACCAGCACCACTGGTTGAACATGTTTAGGGAAAAAAAAACAAAAAACAGGAAGGCCAAAAACGTGCAGATTCTTAGCAAACCATTCACAGGTAGGGCACACTGGCGATCTTCGGTGTGCACACTGAATAGTCTTGAGTGTGAACTGGAACACTTCAAATATGCATCTACATAAGACGTGCCTGAAATGGGCCACTAGTCATTTCACAATATTTCACACTGCCTTTTGACAGCTCCTTTTCAGTGCCTTCCAGGGACTCCCTCCAGTGCCAAGAGATTTCAGCCGCCACCGCAGGGGACGGGCTGCTTTCCCCAATAGCAGATTATTAGACCACAACCTTCATCATGGTGTGTGAAGTAGCTGAATGGAGAGGAAGTGTCTATTTCTGATCAAAGAGGATCTCACTGAGACCGACTCTCGATGCCGCCTTGTCGCAGTCCTCCGAGTCATTTGTTTGTTTATCTTTGTGTATTTTTAAAAAGCGATTCTGTGATTAATCCAAGGAGGTGGCACGAGAGCCAGAATTTAAGCATATGAATTATTCAACTATTATTATCAATTTACTAATTTCATGATTTCGGAAGCCTGTCTCTCATAAAACATGAGTAGAAATTGGGTTATACCTCCCAAAAGGTCTTACCAAACGACAAGATGAACCTGCAGCGCATTATAGGTGAGGATAAATGGAGGCTTACGCGCTGCATTCATTTAGAGAGACGTCCCCAGATATCAAGAGTTAAAAATAAAAAACAAGTTATCCCGCATGTATTTAATTTGAACAGAGCACAAGCTGAGAGTCCTCCAGTTAGAGACGTGTCGAACTGAAACTGCGACAACAATTAAACGAAAGCTGCATCATGATCCTCTCAATGTGTCACGTATTTAATTGGCTTCTCTTTCTTTACCCGGCACAAGAAAATAATGTGGTGAAACACAACAGTAAAGAAACAGTGTGTCATTTAGCTGTCAAAAAACAACATTTCCAAGTCAGAGTTTCGTCAACTTACACAAAGAGTTTTGTTCTTCATTCTCTGAATCTATGTCAGATGAGTGGGGCACACACACACAAAAAAAAAAAAAATAACGAAAAAGTCCTTGAGAGAATTACAGACTACAATAATTAGAACATGTTTTATCATTTGGAGGATCTTCCACCACCCATGCATCTCACCTCCAGTGCTTTAGTTCTGACCTTGAACTACAAAAAAAAAAAAAACTCTCTTCAGAAGAGAAACTTTCCCAGAAATTAGAGTTTTAAATCAATACATTTAAACTTCTAACCTCTTTACCCAATTATCTCTCTCTGCTGAAGTCTTTCTGGATCCACTCTGGCTGTTGTATCTAGTTATCTGAGCAGCTCTCTCAGAACAAAATAGTTTTGTTAAATCTCCTAAATGACCATTGGCATTGTTATTTATGAGTTAATGAGCTGTGGGGGTTTTTCAAGGGTTTTATATAAGCTGTCTCTCAGTGTAAACATAAAGAGACAGCTTATATAAATGCACAAGTTAATGAGAAGTAAATTATACAACAGCTTCACTTCACTCAGAATTTACATTTTCTTCCCTTGTAAGGACAAGCTAGGCCACTCAGAAACGTAAGGACACTGTTCTTTCACATGACAGAAAATTGCACACGCTTGCATGTTGAAATCCTTTTAAACTGTCACCGAATGACATGTATCCAGACCATTTGTTTAATCATTTATCACAAAGAATTTATTATTTTATTTATGTTAGAAGTGACTCTAAATTGGTACTGGGGTCCAAAAAGGGAAACATCCCTTAATAGAGACACAAACTTGACAAATCTTTACAAGTGGTACATGCTGTAGAATGTCCTTTAATTACTTCAATTCAAGTGTTTCGATTTCAAAATAATTCTGTAACTATCTAAGCAGACAAACTGGAAAGTTTGTTGAGGCTGTTTGTGTTGTGGGTGGACTGAGTCAAACCACAACACACTGCCACAGAAATCGTTGCATTTTAACAATTTTCTGGCATAACCTTGATAAATCCTCATAAAAAACAACAAACTAAAGAGCATACACATTGACTGAGCAAAAATAAGGAAAAATAAAATATACCCGTGACGCAACATAACATATTTTAATCTTAAAATGTTGCACTTTATACTGATAATGAAAGAAATGTCCGGCATGTTGTTTTGTTTCACAGACCGAAACTTGACAGTCACGTGACATGGACATAGGACAATAAAGAAAGTTTAGACAGAATAAAATGTAAGTATATCTCCCAATTTAAGAGCCATTATTCTGATGCTATTACATTTTGCACAGTGGACCGAGGTAGCAATTACACCGTCTGATCTGACCAGTCTAAGTCAAATTAAGGACGTTATCACCACATCAGCTGTTTGGATTATTTGACTGTTTTATTTATTGAGACCCTTGTCTCAGTGTTTCTTTAGGTGTACTCTCTTTTCTTTATTTTATTCATATCATCTATTCTTTTCCCATCTGAACAAACTGAACCACTGCCTCTCCAACTCTTTAAGAAAATATCTGACATATTGTGGTTTGCTCAGCGAGTAAATCTCGAGATTGTAGTCAACAAACAAACACTGGTGCTCTAGACGAGTAAAGGTTGAAATTTTCAAACATTTAGGGAAGAGCAAACTACCATTGCTCAAGCATAGCGGAGCAGGTGTCTGTGGGTTTGTGATAAAAAAGGCTTTTTTAGTTACATGATATTTGCACAATAGCAGGTCTAAAGAATAAGTAATAAAAGAAGCCAAATTAAGCCAACTACCCAATAAGGAATTGAAGCGATGGTTGGTGGTATTTCAGAGGATTTTTTTGTTTTAAAATATCTCAATACCTAAACAGGAATCAGTGAATCAGACGCCCTGAGAAATGGAAAAAAAAAAAAAATGGAACAAATCTTTTGGTAGAGACTGTTTTCGTGCACTCCTCCAGAGAGCTGGAGGGAAATATTTTGGACATCTTGGGGAAGTAATTACTGAATGACGCTCATTAATGTTGCCCACCTGTTGTACCAATTACCCAATTTTGGAGACACCAGTGTATGAATGTGTGAAAAAATGGTCACGCCAGATTCTCCTTTTCATTTGAAAGCCCGTTGAAGACTTGTCATGACTGAAACAGTCATTGTTTTAACTGTCATAATAAAGCATTTTGTCTAATTAAGGTCCCTCATGCGTGGATAATCGATATGTTGCTGTTTGCAGGGTTAAGGAAACTTGGTCAGCAAGTTGATGCTTGCGTACACAACGGACTCCGTCCTATCACTGATGTATCTCAAATTGACATTGTCTCGGAACGATGCTCTAACAAAGGGTTCCCCTCGGGTAGCGAGGCTAATATAAGTGTCTGAGCCCACCACTCGATAACACTCTCAGGAGTCGTGTAAACAGCAACTTAAATGGGATTTTCAAAATGCTAATTGAAAAGATCTGTCCAGCAACAAGCTGATACGTTGCTCGATGTTTTACCAGTGTAAATAGCGCCCAAGGCCAGACAGTTGGCACATTTTTCATCAGTACTGGAAGGAGGATATAAAAGACTGAATTTAATTATTTCATTTTCTATGCCTCAAGTAGCCAACCGATAGTATAATAAATCAATGGCATTTCCATGAATACTAATTGTGGGTTGCGGGGATAGTTGGTGTAGCCGATAGTTTGGAATTTGATCAGGTTTGCAAAACCAGCCAGCCGCGGCCTCTGCCTCTCTCTGCCATACCCCACAGAGGCTGACTGCTGCCTCTTTGAAGTTGAGGTGCAAAATCAATTGAACACGTCTGGGAATAAATGAACTTGTTTGGAGCTTAATTTCCAACGGCTGAAGGCTTTCTGCTGAGTTATTTATGAGAACAGGTGGGGCATTCTCTTTCCTCCTCTTAAAGATATGTGTTTCATGGCCGGGCGCTGGATGGATCCATAAATGAGGGAATCTGTGAGTGTTTGTCTTATTTTCACTTCAGACAGTCGGCGATTTGACAAATAGTCAATCTCAGAATAGAAATATTACTGGAGAGAAACATGTCAGATGCTTCAAATGAAGAATTCACCAGACCTAACTGACACTGATAAACGCAGATTAACTGGCCTGCTCTGTCCGTTGCTTGATAAGTTTTTTCATCACATTGTAAGGTTACCAGTGTGTTAAGCAAACTGCTTTGGACTTCCTTTTTTTTTTCCAAAAATGATCCAACATCCTAGTGTCTCCAAGCCAGTTTGAAATTGCTTTGAATGGTCTTAGTTTTCAAAAAGCAGTCATCTGTGCTTGTTTTAGCCTTGCAATAGTTTTTGATCAAAGCCAGACGTTGACTGGACTGCTGCTCTTGGGGCACTCGCAGAGAATTTTAAACTTTCTTATCGAAATATTTAAAAAACCTATAACCTCATGCATTGTTTTAAACTCTCAAAATAAGAGGGTCTCCCGGAAACAGAAAATGTAAAGGGCCAACACATGCATTCAAGCATTTTTACATGTATGTGCTATACTTTTACAGTGGCACCGACAGCAGCAGATGAGAAAACATAACTGGTAATTGAAATGTGTTGTCACGGTTTCCTGTCTGCTGTTGTAATTTCTGATTTACACTTCAGGACCACCATAGACTTTCCATGAATGTGGAAAATAATATCTTGTGATGAATTCACATTAAGTCTTTGTCCATTGTGGGCCACGTGTTAACTGACAACTGTTAAATATTTCCAATGAATACGTAGTTCATTTAAAGAAAATGATGAATGAAGATAAGATTAGACCTCACAATGTAATGCTCACACCTGAGTCATTTTCATCACCAGATGTTGTTTACCTCAGCACTTATTAATGCAGAATTTAGATTTCTCTAACGTGCCAAGAAAATAAACCTTTATTACACCATAATTACTTCCATGCCTGCCGAATCTCGTTTGTAGCATTGGACCGCTGACACTGTTCCCACACAACCTCAAAAGAGCAGATAATTGACTACTGTTCTCTGACCAAAAAAAAAAAAAGAAAAAAAAGAAAAACCCACTGAAACAGCAGCCCGAGAAAAGAGAAATAAAAAAGTGACTTGATTAGGGGGGAAAAGGAATCAGTAAGAAGGAAGAAAGTCTAAGCTCTTTAACTGGTGCTCCTTTGCATATAAATGAGAGATTAGGCAGAAACTATATCTTACTGCCCGTTAGAATACATATGCCTAATTACAATATATTCATAAAGTGAGAGTGTAATTTCCACAAAGGAGATTACAAACGAAGCACAAGGTCAGGAGAAGCCCTTTCTGTTCCCCGCATACCATTAGGATGATGATGCTGATGCTGCACAGAAAATGACTCATGCTCATTGGATCTCCTCAGAGATTATGTTTTTTTCGTTCTAAGTATAAAGATGGGATAAAGAGAAGAGGAGTAAGTATTAATGAGTTATACCTTGACAATGTTAATGAAATCATGCAAAGAAGGGAGATTGCACTTTTGTCAACCTGTTCCTGTTTGAGCGGCAACCGATGACTCTCCTCGACTTAACTTAATGACAATGATCTGACGATTTGAAAGTTCTAATTTTGATTCTCCAAGTCCCTGAAGGCCTACTTATGCATAAAATCATGAAAACCAAAACAGTGTCCAAGCTCTTCTCATTTTTGTTTTTTGTTTTTTTTGTTTTGCAGCGGTCTACAATACAATAATCAAACTCTCAAATTAAACACCCTTTGAGGACGAAGCGATGATGAAGCCGGCGCCTGCAGATGTTTAGATTACATGTCTCCGGTGCACACATGCTGACATGGATGATCCGCTCCCTAATCAACTCCCTGCCTGTTCCGCTCGCCTGTATGTGTGTATGAAAGGCTGAAAGCAGGAGATTTGCAGTCTTAAGCAATGGCCTCAAAGTGTGGATTGTAACCCACCTGTGAGTTTTGGGATACTTTGAAACGGGTCCCTAAATGGTGACCAATAAAATCACTGTCAACCATAGACCATCCGTCAGTAAAATAGTTTCCCTGTGATCCCCCCAGTTGCTCTTAAATTCTGGGGTTGTTTGTGAAGAATGACTGCTCGTGATTCTTCGAGCTAAATAATCTGCACTGAAATACATTTCCACTGAAAGCACACGAGAATGTTACTTCGCTGCTGCACCACTGTGCATTTAAAGAAAACAGCGTGTTCAGGCGCTTCATACTGATGGTAAAATTGTATTGGCACTCCTACAATGTATGTGTTACTCATCATTATATTAACCTTGGGTCAGGAGAGGAGAGCATTAATAAAGGAATGGACCACAAAAAGTCCTTGCCGTTCAGAGAAACAAATCAATAGCCTGATGTGCATGGACGGTGAAATGTAGAAATGAGAAATTAGATCTCATCGTCTGTTTTCCATTTAAGTTGCTGATCATTCATGTATTAAACCATACATTTGGAGTGAATGCCTTCCTTTGCAGGTTCTGAGCTTCACTGACAATACAACTAGTTTTTTTTTTTTTCTCCCTGCTATACATGCAAGAAAATCTGATTTTATGGGGACTATACTATGATTTGTGAAGTAAAGGTACACGTCTGCAAAGAGAGAGTTATTGGAAAAAAATGGCATTTGTATAAGACAAACTCTATTAAAAGAGGAAACGGAGTTACATGTCCTTTTCTGTGGTTCTTTTGTTAAAGGGTAACTCCGTCAATTTAACACATGAATGTGTGTATACAGATCTTGGGGAGTACTGGAGCTTATGTGAAAGATGTAGTGCAAGCCTTTTGTGGCTCCTGAGGATGCT
This sequence comes from Acanthopagrus latus, assembly GCF_904848185.1. NCBI lineage: Eukaryota > Metazoa > Chordata > Actinopteri > Spariformes > Sparidae > Acanthopagrus > Acanthopagrus latus. The sequence goes on along the minus strand of NC_051042.1, from coordinate 16,039,851 downwards.
GCAAGTAAGCTGATAAACTGCCTCCAGTAATGTCATGCAGCAGCTAAAATGAATTGTGGGTAATGTAGGCACCACACCAGCATTCCAACGGTCTTATGTTGCACTCATGAAATGTAGCGCTTTTTAATTAATTTTTTTCATTCCGCGTTTTTCCTTTACAAAACCTGGTACTTACATTACCCACAATGCAGCTCAGTCACTGTGTAACATCAAGCCACAAAAGGCTTTATACTACTTTTTTCACATATTGCATGAATTAGTACATGCCAAGACCCGCTAAAGTAAACCCACTTAAATGTGCAAAATTAGTGGACTTACCCTTTAAGCAAGACATCAATCAATACATACCAGTATTAATCAATACAAAAAATCAAATAACCTCACTGTCATCTAAAGAAATGCAGGACACATTCACTCATTCAATTAGGTGTTGCAACATTAATGAATCCCTTCTGGCCTTGAGCTACATTTAAAGTATAGTATCTAAAACACACACACACACACACACACACAAACACACACGCACACACACACGAACCACACAAAGCACATCGACAAAGAATGAACATTTTACAGTAATCAATCCCGTGATTCAATGCTGTCGGCTTGACACGTATTGCATCTTAATTTATCAATCTACTCCAAATCGAATGTCACTGAGGAAGTTACTGAAAATTCCTTGTCCAATTATTAGCATGTGAATGACTAAAAGCTCTTATTTCTGGTAATGCTCAACCGCAGTCTTTTCATTAGAATTTTAATGGAAACCGCTTATCTCAGTCCCGTCTTTCAGGTGTTGAAAGACCTCACTTTAAGTAAAATAATCCCCAAAGCCAGCACAATTACAGCTAATTCCATTTTAATTCAGTCAAAAGGTGATGTGACAGGAGGCATTTCAAATGTCGGCAGGTGGTAAAAAAAAATGGAATTTTGGTTTCAATTATGGGGGCTGAGTCTGACGGGTAAATCTTGATCCAAGCTCTGTGGCGCCTGAGGGGCTATCTGTTTAACATCAGAGACTACTGTTTAGTAGGTCTGTTTCAACGACAGCTCTAAGGTTGCTTTCTGAGTGAGCATAAGTATCATTTTAACTTTACAGTTTTTTTGGATTGCATAAACACTAAAATCAAAAGTCGTACACAATTATAAAAACCTTACACTCAAGGAGCAAAACCCCGGACCAGATTAGCACAACTATAAGCACAATGTCGGCTTCACACTTTTTGCAAATGACTGCACACAGTAAACTGCAAAACACTAAACACACTTGTATACATTAGACACAGATGCATATCATGATGTCACTTCCTTGCAAATTCCAAAGCACTGACTTTCAAATGACCACACTCATTATCTCATTGGTTAAACACAACACTCAGGTGCTCCAACACATGATTGCATGACAAATCAAGTTCAAGCACTACAAAAAGGCAGCAGGTGAGTTCACCTGTCTTCTACCACAATGGAATGAGTAAGATGAGGAAGAGTAAGAATGAGAGGAGGAATTCAAAGAGAAGGAGAAGGAGGTGAAGGCAGAGGCCATGCCAGAGGTCAAGGCCGAGGTGGAGGTAGAGAAGAGGAAGAGGCAGAGGCAGAGGAAGACTGGAAGCAGGAATACATGCCCTAAGAAGGAGAGGACCAAATTTATCAAATGAAATTCGGGCAACATTAGTTGACCATGTGGTGAACCACAGACTGACGCTGAGGGAGGCTGGACTGAGAGTTCAGCCAAATCTTAGCAGATATACAGTGGCATCTGTGATCTGGACATTTCGACAAGAAAACAGGTAAAAACAAATCTTTCTACAAAAGTTATCAACTGCTTAGTATGTACCATATCAGCACTGTTCATACTGGTTCCTTTGACATCCTATGTATTTCTTTCCACATAGGATTCAGGTTCGAGAGCGACAAGGAGGGAGGGGGCCTATTTTCACACAAGAACAAGAAAGAGCAATCATAAACATGGTTCTGGCCTATGATGCAATAACTCTCAGAGAAATTCATGGCGGTTCTTCCCTCGTTGTCTTGCTAATGAAGATATCGCTTGTGATGACGATGAAATTCTCTGGCCTGATCTAGCTTGGCGAAGAGATAATCCCTAATATTTTCCCTGCTGGATTTTCTTTTCTTTTTTTGTTCCCCCCATATTTTCTATAGTATCTTCTTTTTGTTGTTGTTTTTGATTGGGTGGGTATTTTTTATTTATTTATTTATTTATTTTTTTGATGTTATGCACAGTACTGTTGTAGCATGGACATCTTTTGTTGAAATTTTGACTGATTTAGATAAATAGATCACTCTTCAGCATTGGTCTTGTGTTGTATTTGGTAATTTTTAGTATTGTATATTTGCACTTTCTCTGTGTACTTCACTTACATTACTCAAATAACTGAGGAGTAGAATTGCTAAAAGTGTTTTAGGTTAAGCACAGCAGTGTGTAACTGGTTCAGCCAGAATTTAGTCATATGAAACGTGTGTGTTTTCATGTGGTAACAAAACATCATTTTTATAAAGTAGTGTATAGTTTTTATAATAGTGTTTCATTTTGCAAAGGATGTGAGGTGTTCTGCTAATTGTGTGTATGGTTGTGCTAATTGTGTGTAGTGTTTTGAAAAACCGGGCCCTATATTCAAAATCATGCTCAAGCAATTGAAAAAAACTGTAATACCGATTAATTTCAGTTGAGCAAACTGTCCTCATACAACAATACAGGTAAAGACATGAAACTTGAAAATTCATGTATTATGACTCACACTACCCTTCATCAATGTTTTTTCTGCATTACGTTCATGACCATAGGCCAAATAAAAAAAAACAACAAAAAAAACACTGTTTGACATTATCATATGTGAGCTGCTGTTTCAAAGCAAAAACACATTGATTTATATTATATATAAAAAAGTAAAATACTGCCCAGTTTGTGAGATTTTTGAAGAATACTGTGGCTTTTACAAGTTTACTGAACAGTGCAATTATTTAATCAAGCTTAACATGTTGATTAATGGAAATCAATCATAGTTAAAGGCAGTGTCCATGTGGTTATAATTAATCAGTCATAAACAAATGGAAATTTGTGGAAATAATTAGAAAACTCTTCACACTTTTGTGGTCAGAGGCCATGCGGGTACAGTTTTTCAAATGAACACTTTCAGGAAGCATTCCAGATGTGGCACACCTCCACAGCACATACAGTTATTGATTTAAATAAACATAGGATGGATAATGAAACATGTTAACATACAATAAGCTCAAAATGTACAATCTGCACAAAGATTAGCATAAAAGAATAAATAATTCAAATCATCCCCATCTTGGCACGACTTTATTTAACACAACTTTGTTTAAGATTTGCAGATTGGCATCAGTAAAGGCATATGATGGTCAACTTAGTGAAATGTTCAGACCTTCACACACAATTGAATGAATTATACTGTTATGGTAGTTAATCAAAACACCTAAGACATCATGCTTTCCAGTTTTTATTTCCTTACTTCCTTGTCAACCTTTCAATTCAAGTCACAGGGAAGTTGGCCTGCAAGTGTTTTCATCCTGCATACAAACATGTTCCATCAGCTGTCTGTCATACATTACATGGATTTTAATGGCTTATTATCTATAAGTTGCTTCCAACCTTGAATGGGCACTATGTACTATTGGAGAAGAAATTCAAAGAATGATATAATATTTACAATATTAATGAGATAGTAATGCACATTCGGAAATATGTATAAGTCCTTCACTGAATACACAAACTGTTCTCAGAGGAAAATAAGGTCCCCAGAGTACTGCTTGAAGCTAGAACGGTGGCAGGGTCTGCCACATGTCAACAAAGCAGAACACGATGAAATTGTGTTGTCCTTTAAGATCACATTTGTTTATTGAGTTTTTATTAGTCATGAAAGCAAAGACAGTTTTTTTTTTTATTAAGCTTGTTTGGACACACACAAAAAAAACGACAAACTTTTCTGATTAAAATGATTTTTAAAAAATCACATAGTGCATCTTTAATAACGACACTTTTGTCTCACAATTCTGATACCGTTACTTACCATTTTTAATTCACATTATTGCCTCCTAGGTAAGACTGATCAAGCCAACAGACAGATAATGTTCTTCCTGGCTTCAGAGCACTGAGAGTGGGGTCTCAATCATTACCAGGTACCACAAAGCAGGCAGTAACAGGCGAGAAACAAACCGGTCCACAACCTCTTCCAACACACTGTATTCAGAGACAGCTGGTGTTGACAAGAATCCTTTTGAGATTGCCTGGTGGACAGGTATGAGTCGGCTGTGCCGGAGCCTGGGCTTCTCCTCTCCTGTGTACAGATTTACTACAGACTACAGAGGTTAATCAACAACCCCTCTTTGCTCTCTCTCTTTCATCTCAGCCCTCTGTTCCTGGCTCAGGACTCATCTGGAGGGAATATTGGCAGAGTGTTTGTTCCTTGATTGGCTTTGGGGGAGCGATCCATACAGATGTGTCTGTTGTGCCCATGTGGATCAGATTTCTGGAGGGGGCCAAGACAGACTGAAGCCATCAGATCTTTCTCTAAATGGCCTTTGGGTCCAGGGAATGACTCTCTCCCGAAAGAAGAACGGTCATTGATCCTCACCCAGGCATTAAGTCTTGACGGAACAGCCCAGGTTTTCATGGGTTTCATGAGCTGTCCAGTTTTGATATTTTTCTTTCTCTTGATCTACCAAAGGCAATGTCATTCTTATCTGCAGTAGCTGCTAGAAAATATAAGAGTAGATCACATACAGTGTCGCAAACTGTTGTCCAAATAACCTACCTAAAAGTGCACAATGATATAAAGATCTTTCACCAACAAGCAAATGTTTGAGGGGTGTTCGTGATGTACTGGTGATCCTATGGCAGGTGAGAACAGCATATAACACTAAGCATCATCTCTCTAGAAATGCCAGTGTATCATGTCTCAGTTTGAAACAGTAAAAATGAAAAAGACCATGGGAAAATAGCAGTTAAAAAAGAAAAAAAAAAAGTTAAGTAACAGCAAAAAGATCAGAGAAATACTTATCAAAGGATGGATAATATCAAGGTTCAAGACATCAAGTCTGCAATTCCTAGTGAGCTGTACTGAACTGAACACTGAGGTGTCATTTGGCCTCGGTGTGTTCCGTGTAAGAACCAAGCAAATGTGGTTTTAGGTGATGGAGGGCAAAGGCTCCTAACAGTACTCAAAGAGCAAAAATAACTCTGACGTACGGGATTACAAGAATCCCGGCCAGTGCAATTTGAACATAATATGAATAACTTCAAATGAGATGGATGATTTTACTGCTAGACACTTTTACAGGCCAGTGTCATGGTGATAGAAAATACATGTGGCCTCAAAAGACGAGCAGCCGTATGAATGAACTGGAAATGAGCCATAAGAAACTTGGCTGAGGCTTTTTTTTTTTCCCTTTTTTTTTAAAAAGCACTGCAGTAGTTTTTTTTTTTTTTTTTATGTCAAGATTAAGATAATGAAGAGTGAAATACACTGAAAACAGAAATAAAGAAAATCAACCCCCCCACCAGGGTTGTGGTAGTCTTGGATCTCTATGTTAGGCTCAGGGCAGCATGGTTCGCAGGAATACCACAGTCTGTCAGTCACTCAGAAGTCTTTTCTACAAAGGTGAGGGAATATTTCAGACTAAGATTAATGAGTCCTGAGACAAAGTTAGCTTAAAAGGCTGAGAAACAGGAAGGGAGGTATTTAAATATCTTACCCTGCATATGTTACATAGCTTGTGTTCACTTAGCTTGCTTTGCCACCATTGCTCGGTGTCTCTACCATTGTGGCGATCGCACTCTTGGTAGCTGGTTCTTCTGTTTCTCCCACACCGTGTCCCTGCTTCTTCCACCTCGTCGTGCTCTTGGCAGCCGGTTCGCCTCAGTTTTTCTGGCTGGACAGTCAACACCTCCAGTGCAGCAGGGACTGGCTTTAAAAAGAACTGTTGAGTACAATCAACAAATCTATCGAATTATAGTCGAGTCCCACCGGCAGAATGATAAACAACTGTGCTACACAAATGCTAAGCTGAAACCACATGGAAAGAAAGAATTACACACCCAATAATTAAAGCGTGCAAATACAACTCAAACTACAACAGAAGTATGAACCATAACAAGCACTAAACACGCAAATAGTCATGCAGAATTCAATGCATGCCATGTGCCATACACATAACACAGGAGAGGACAAACCCAAGGACACCAATCATCCAGAAAGAGACACCAAGGTGCTCAGACAGGAAGTAATTAACTAGAGAAAACACATGATGTAAGCATAATTATGGTATTTAATATAATTTAGAGTAAACAATTAAGTAAAAATGCATGTGTGTGGAATGTGGCATGAAAGGAGCAGGAGGATACCTGGATTTACTCAGCCGGCAGGATGATGGAGTGTTCTTCAGCGGAGCAACAGCACCACTTTTGGATTCCTCCCCTCAGGAATCGCCTCTGGGAAAATTTCAAATATATCCCCTCTCCGAATTTGGTATCACATTCTCAGCCCCCCGAGCACGTGTAGGCGTTTTGTCCAGAGTCCATCAGGAGCACAGGAGGAAGGAACGGCAAAGAAGGCGAGGGAGGTAGGATATGGGTGAGCTCAACTTTGACGACGAAAGTGTTCCCTGTTCCTATAGCAGTGTCAGATCAGACACACGGACGTAACTTGGATAGTAACAGGCAAAACTGATAATAGTATTATGACCGAATGTGAAAGGGGCATCCTCAAAAGGCTCAAAGATCAAGGATGGGGTAAGATTCATCACTTCTGCTGACAAGGGTTGTATGAAGGATATTATCACATGGGCTCAGGAACACTTTGTAGAACCATTGTCACTAAGTGCTTTCTGTTTTTTGTTTTTTGTTTTTTTTCATTTGACACAAAGTCCCAACTTTTTTTTTTTTGTTTGCATCTAGGTGGTGAGAGACACAAAAGAAAATAAATTAAACGAAAGTTGGCTCTGTAACTTGTGCGTTGTTCTGTATAAATCAAGTTTCTTGTTATCATTATCATGATTTCTATTACTGACATTGGACATCCCCTGTGTTTTGCTAAACACCAACAGCAGGTTGACATTTGTAGTTTTTTTAGTTATATGTCTTAACACGTACTGGATGTGTGTCCTCGTTTGGACAAACTGTGCTCTTCCTTTCTCACCATCGTCAGGTTGAAATGTAAATGTGTCTGTTATCAGTGATGTTTTCAGCAGCCTCATCTGTTTCGAATGTAAGCAAGCTAACGAGCTCATCTCAGATGTTGGTAAACTGTGCACCTGATTGACATCAGCATAATGATGTTAGCACTTCGCTCAGAGCATCACTGTGGGTAAGCGCAGCCACACGACGCTGCTAGCATCGCCGCCGACTCTAAATCTTGTTCGCATTGTTCTGTGTTGCAAACACTTCTTTCTCGAAGCGTTTTCTTCAGATGCCCTGAGCACTCACTCAACAGTTTTGACCTACAGCATTTCACTGCGACCTCAGGGGACGTCATAACTCAAATGATTCAGATTTGTGCTATAAGGTCATAGTAAGAGGAGCTGGCCAAGGTACAATTTCTCCTGACAGACTCTTAATCTGTCACAGTTATTGCTGTGGGTATTGCATGACAGTTCATGTTCTCTCATCATCTTCTCCGCTGACCTTCATGTTTCATTTGGTCAGCCGCCTCTTCCTCGGGGTGTGTAACATTAATATATTTCCCTGCTGTTTATTTAAATGGAGACCATTAGGGTTCAGACTTCTGGAGGAAGATGCATAGGCCTCAGCTTTGTCTCTGACAGTGTCTGGGAGGCTTACTTTGTGCACACAGACATCTCATCTAAAGGTTGTGCCGTCAGGTCTGAACAAGCACAATGTGCCCATATCTAAAAATCACTGAAAAAGTCATTTTTCAATGTGGTATTAAAGGCCAGAACACACCATTCCTGTTTTTTTCTGACTTAGTGAGACAGCTTGAAATTTTTTGAATAGGCAAACGGTAACAGAAGAACTCTCATGCATAATATGTGCTCCACTTATTTTACATTAAGACTATCAGAATCCTGAAGCCTATGGGCTTTTATTTACATGGGTTTAGATGTGGGATAATGTACAATTAACTGAAAAGCAAGCCGATATCTGAATCTTTCATTTCAATATACCTTGAATTTCTGTTCACAACTTAGCCAAATGTGTCTCACCATAACAATGCAGATATCCAGTGACTGAAGAGTAGGATTTGGTCAAGGAAGACAGCTTGGGTGACATAGCTTGAGGCTCCATAGCTCTTACCTTCTTTTGACTGCGATCTACAGAGAAATCTGGTCTTTTTAAGACTCCACTGTAACCGGTTTCAGATCTTGGCACCCCACCGAGCGTCGCTTCCAGTGAGCCAAACAGGAATCCCTCCTGGCTGACGATATTTAGGCTCACTAGGCCACGGGGTCTGTAAGCCTGGTTGAGATCCAGACTGTATTCTCCCCCCATTCATCAGATGAAATGAAAATAACTGAAGTCTCGGAGCAGAGTAGCATTAATTAGCCCTCTTATTATCTTCAAATGTGGCCTTCAAAATATGTAGATGGTGCCGCTTCTGTCTGCTGTATCTTTGTGGAGAGTCGTCTCTTCTTCTGTGTGAAGTGCATGCCTTCTCTGTGACTGATTCCCCGCTGAACATTCACTCTGTTCCACTTTGTGCACGGAGACTTCCCTGAGAAAAAAAAATATTCTCAAAGCCATATAAAAAAGGAAATGCGATTGGGAACCTTTTTTTTTCTCGGTTGTGGCGTGACACTAATTTACTTCCCCTCACACTTCCAAGGCAATTAGCTTTGAAGCTTCTCAGAAACTATTCTTGCCCAAGTCGATAGCTAGCATGGCAAATAAGAATTTAAGCAGGTCCATTGGGCGACAGCTGATAAATATATCCAATGAGGTTAAAGTGAGAGAGAGAGAGAAACCTAAAAGAATAAAGAAAATATAATTACTTCACCAGTTTTGCGGTGGCGCCTGGCCCTTCATTACTGGCCAGTGGTGGCATGCAAATTCATTGCTGATTGCCTGTGAGTTGATGAGCTCAGCGCTGCAGTGTTATCCAAACATCTGTGGGAAAAAAATGATGTTGATCGCTTGGCAGGCGAAAACCATTTGATGACTGTTAATTCATCATCATGACTGACACTTTGCTATGGAGGGGGTGCGCGTGTATTTGTGCTGGGTGCTGGTCAGACATTTACTACAACTGGAACACACCATTTTTAGATTAGTTGGATAAGTTATTTATTTTTTAATTATCATTATGCGGTGTCATTACAGAGAAGACTCTCTTGAACTGGGCAGTGATGAGGTCAAGCCTGTCCACCTGTCACCTGTCTATCAGTCTGGATGGAGCAAAATCCTTTCTAGAATCACGCTAAATCTTAATAACACCTTTTTTTCCCTTAAACTTTAATTTTGCCAGGCTCTGTCCAAACCCGGTTTTACTATACGGTGTGTGTTATTTATTGTCTGAATTTGTGTGGATGAAATGTATCCACTATAGACTGCACTCGTAAGTTTAAAATAATGGAATGAAAATGGTAACGTCTTCAGGCTGTACACTGGTTTCTGCCTACAATCAGGCACAAAGGTTACAAATATCGTGTTGAGGAAAATATTCATATTTAAAGCTCACTTTTCATATCCAATACAAATATTTTTTTTTAATATATAGCAGAGCCAAATTCTTTAGGATAAGATGACGGCTACAAACCTTTACATAGTAGCACAACGCAATATAAAATGAGCTGAGAAACAGACGCTCCTTTGATTAAATGTCTGCTATTGATGATGCATTAAACATCAATGGGTAAAAAGTAACCAGTACTATAATTAAAGTTCATAAGAGCACTTTGCACTTTGACGTCAGTATTATTTTGACACCAGTAGTATGGATGCATGAACAATTTTGATTTTGGACACAGTTAGGGGGTTCATGAGACAATTTTGCTGTGATCGCCTTTTTTAAATTTTTTTTATTTTTTAGGTGAAGCTCCTCCAACTGTCACCTACAATGTCTGAGTTATGCTGAAACGGTTCCACTGGGTCTCACAGCCTCGGCTCAGCTAGCGTGTGTGCTCTGCCTGCACCTGGTATCCTTATCTAAACTGTCTTTTCAACCAGTTTGGCGGAACAGCAGCAGCTCACCTTCCAGGTCCAGATCTCCGACCTCTTCACCTCCTATTCGAAATCGTATTATTTCAGCATGTTACTGAAAGCTCAAGACCATCAAATAAGTTCTCAAAGACAGCTTGCCGATGAACTGAGTGCTTTCTTTGAAACGGCTCAACTCTCCGCTTTTCCATGGCAACCCACGCTGTCCCAGAATTGCCTCCCTTAGGATTTGCACTGTTACTGTAGTGAAGGGTTTATATTGCCACAGTGACCACGGGCAATGTTTTTAGGGAGCCTTGGGGGACGGTCACGCATACACGAATGCAGGAAAATGACCGTCGCCTGCCAGTGCTGAATGTGGGCAGTGCAGTATGTGAGGCACACACAGCTCAGTGTGCTGGTTTGTGGTCCGTTTTAAGGGGTCAGCCACACACACACGTCTTGGCTATTACTCTGTGAAATAGCCGGTGTTGAATTTTACTCGTAGTGTTGAAATTCAACACCATACTAGTGTAAATATAATTCCCATCTTGGTCCGCGTTAAAGTGGATGGTGTTAATAATTTTACTCTTTAATACTCTTATATTTCTGATTGTGTTGATATCGTGCAGTATCTCTTTTAGCGCTCAATTGTATCACTTCCTTTCATGAGGAGGAGATTCATTTTAGAGTGTTGTGTTATGATATTTGAAAGTGCTTTTACTCTGCACGCCCCACTTGAATGTTTTCACCAAATCTGAAATTTCCAGCGGGGCAACCAGCATGAGTGACATCATGCTGTAAATCTCTGACTATTTGTTTTTCCCTAAGTTCAAATGCGTCGACCCACAAGATCTTACGGCGCGGTTTCGTCTGGGACTCAAAGTTCACCGAATTCAAACTCCACGTGAACTCCGTGCTCCTCTGCTCGCATAAAATGGAAGTGAGCGGGGAGGCTTTCGGCTTAGCTCTCGGTCAGAAAGAAACATCACATGGAGCCAAATAAAATATCCTTCAGGTTGGACGCACTCTTTACGAAATATGTTTCAACAGATGTGTGTTTTTTGGTTCAAGGACATGGGTCTAATTCGAAGACCACCAAGATAATTGGAAGGATTTGTCTGGTCTAGTTAACCGTCGTGAAAGAAAATGAGAAAAATAAGGAAATGGGGACAATCTAAATTGTATTTCATAAATGCATTGTGCTCAGGAAAGTAGATGATCAGTATGTTATTTTGTACCAGGAATATGTACGTAAACAGGGTCACGTAAGCACCATCCACTCAAAACAGACACAGAACTCCCGAGCTGATCGTATCTTGCACACAAATTAAGCATACACATAATTAAAACATTTATTGCAGTAGCTGTATACCTGTAGCGTAGCAACAAGGATTAACTGTTTCAGTATCTGTGATGTCAGACACCCTCACAACTGACAAACATACTGCGATAAGCAAATCACTCCATCCCACTTAACTTCTTTATACTGTGACATAAATATGAAAGTGCTTTACAAACTGAATGTCTCCTTAATGCACAAATCAACTCTATTCCAACAAAATAAAATGACACAAAAATGACCAAGTAAATTTTTAAAAGCTATATCTTTTTTAGCATGCTTTTCCATTGTGTGATTAGCCTTCCATGCTGTGGAATAAAACAAACCTTTTCAGACAGTGGACTGACAGATGGTTTTTCACGGTTGACCCATTATCTGCACATGCCTTTTATGTTTTTTTTCTTCAGTACCAACGACTTGATTTTGTATTTCAGGATCTGTGTGATTATGTTCTCTAAATTTGGCAAACATTCAATGCGTAAGGCATTTGAGGATGCTCCCTGTGGCCGACATGTTCTCATCATTTAAATAAGCAAAACTCAGTGTCTGAAGAAAACGTCATGAAGGCACAGTGATTAAAGTGTTATCTTAAGCTGTGTATTCTTATGTACTGTATGGAAAAATCATAGTCCGTGTGGAAATAATATATATACATATGTCAATAAATTGCAGGTACTACTGAGGGATTGCGCTCAGTTAAATCACAATTTGAATAAAATGTATACAGTAATAAGTTCAACGTTAGATAAAACATTTAGCCATTTACAAATATATTGCTATTTAATTGTACTGAACACTTTCAAAATCAGTTTATAGAGGAGAGCTTTCAGAGCTTTTCATTTTTATAATGCACATATTGAGCACTGACATCCTTCATACAAAATGTGTGTTTTTTTTGTTTTTTTTTTTAAAAAAAGGTCTGCCTGTGGTTTTTGCAGTACTTGAAGAAAATTATTATGAAATATGGGCAACATTGAGTATATTACGGGATGGAAATTTGTCTCAAAATCAAACTTTTTTTAAAGAATGGGGTAAATGTTTTCTCGTTGTACATTATGCCACATTATAGACCATTGTCCGGTTGAAATCCCCAAATCCTGATGACAAGCCATTATGATGACAACAGCCTAGAACTGTCCCTATTCACTGTGGTTATTACAGGTACATGATAGTGGTTAATAAGTCTTATTTACAAACACACAGACAATGACGGAATAAACAGGTGTCCACTAACAGTGTTATTAGATCAACACTCTCTGAAATGTAACTCCATTTTCTTTGATTGTGTCGATTAATATAGTCCTGAACAACTCAATAACAACCACACCACAAATATTTGTATATACTGGTCAGCCATGGTAGTTTTTTTTTTTCTTTTTTTCTTGGAATTTGTTTTCATTTTCTCCATTGTATGCGTGTCCTTCCTCCACTTGTCACACGTGTAGTGGACAAAAAATGTTAAATGGCAATGAGTCCCATTAAAGAAAAAAAAAGAAAAAAAAAAGAGGTTTCCTCTAGAGCGATAGTACACTTGAATCGTAGGGAACACAGCACGAGCACTATAGTTCTGTTGCCTACATAGTACATGTGGCTACACTGCAGAAGCATCAACTTAGGTGGAAAGAGATGAAACAGGAGAAAACAGGAAAGGAGAGGCGCTCGGATGAGTTGCTGCGCCCATCGCGGATGTCTCACAGCAAAGAGGCGAAGTCCGTCTTATAGCTGCTGGTCCTTTGGGCTGTCTGGGCAGGATGCTGGCTGGCAGGACTTCAGACTCACCAGTGGAATATCAGCCATGCCACTGCTAGTGAAGTGTCCCTCTCCGCTCCCAAACTGCTTCCCGTCGCCAAAATGCTCCGACCGCCCGCTCTCATTTTTCCAGGTTCTGGTCAGTGTATGACCATTGAGAAGTTTGTCCTTGGGACCCCACTCCCTCTGAGATCCAAAACTAGACACAGGTGACTTGGGCTGCTGGTATGATCCCAATGTCGGGGGCATCCAGCAGTTGTCTGAATGTCCAAGGACTAGGCATTCCTGTGTGCACATCTCTGTTGCCTCCACTAGACCACGAGGTCCCAGGGGACCATCTGAAAAAGGAGGAGATAAAAGAAAAGAGTTAAAAATATATTCAGATGAGTGATTTTAAGTGCGTCATTCCTCGTTACCACCTAACAACATGATCCCATGGATGGTTTTCAAACTGGTTGCTGATGATGATTTGAATATTCATTTTATCCAAGACATTATGGCAGGAAAATGTATTTATATTATAGCATTATCGTGGTATGAGACCAAATACTGTCTTCATCTTTCGATCATCCTTATATCACAATACAACATAAATGTTGTATGTAACTTTCTGAACTTACCAACCTGTTCTGATAAGTACCCATTGTTATTCCTACAATATTGCCACAGTTTGTATACTGAGGCATTTGGTCAAAGATATTATGATATTTTTTATCTAAAAGTCCTAGCATTTATGAAGTGCTTCCACGAGATTTCAAAACATCATGATATAAACTGTGTATTTTGATACAGAAAATCACAGCATTATTTTAAGTCCATGTCCCTAAACAGAAACAAGGCTGCCAAGCAATACTTTGTCATGTACCTGCAGTGTAAATCTGAGTTATTCCTCACAAGCTCCGAAAATATTTTACAAATTTGAGGCTCCGAAACGTTACAACAATTTATTCTCCTTGAATCAAAATAAACAACCCTGTCTCCCAGAAGTGATCTTTATCTACAAAACATAGTATTTTCCTCTATCAAATTCCATTCGATTTTCATACAATTTCTGCTCTTCCAATACAACACTTACAGCAGCCAATGTATTATTAATGCTAAGTTTTGGCACTTGAGGCACTTATGTTAAGGTTGATTATTGTGGTCTCCAAACAATCACTGCTGACTTGAAGCAAAAGGAAGGACATGTCTGCTTTCTGTTTACCACTTTATTCGGTACGCCTGTGTTTCTGCAAACATGTGATCAGTCAAGGCAGTGGCTCAACAGTATGTAGACATGGCATGGGGGCTCAGCTGTTGTGTTTGATCTGACTGTGGTGCCAGACTGCGGTTGGAGCATCTCAGACTGCTGATCTCCTGGGATTTACATGCACAACAGTCTCTACAGTTGAGAATGGTGTGAAAAACAACATCCCGGGAGCAGTGGTTCTGTGTGTGCAAAAACGGCTTGTTAATGAAAGAGGTCAGAGGAGAATGGTCGAACTGGTTCAGGCTGACAGGAGAGCAATGGTAACTCAAATATCCACATATTACAACAGAGCTACACATGTGGAGGACCATCCCTGTACAAACAACAAATCTTGAGGCAGATAGGCTACATGGGACCACAGAAGGTATCCACTCCTGTGGTCTTACAGGAAGAACAGGTTACAATGGGTACAGGCTCATCTGAACTGGACAGTGGACGATTGTAGACATGTCGCTTGGTCGGACAAAACTCTATTTATGCTGCCACATGCCGATCGTGGGGGTCAGAATTTGGCAGAGAAGGACGAGATTCCATGGATCCATCCTGCTGTCAGAGAAACAGGATGATGGCGGTGTAACGGTGTAGAGGACGTTTTTCCTTGCACACATCAGGCTCCTACATACCAACTGAAGATGTGTTTAAATGCTTAAATGCCACAGCCTACCTGAGTCTACTCATCTTCTAATGGCCACCCCCTGCTGGATAATGCATCATGGAAGAGAGCACACAGAACCTCAAATCGGTTCCACCAACAAGAGCATGACCTCTGCGAACTACTCTGGCCTCCACAGTCGCAGGATATCAATCCAATAGATCACCCCGAGATGTGGTTAGATAAAAGAAATGAATGTACAGCTGGCAAATGTTCAGCTGGCAAATGTGCAGCGAATGTGAGATGTTACTATGTCAATACTGACCAGAATCTCTAAGGAATGAATTCAGCACCTTACTGATGGCCTGCCGCAGACAAATTTAAGTTAAAGAGGGTCCTGCCTAGTTAGAGTTATATATAGTGTTAATAACCACAATCTTTTCCCAATCTAATCTAATCATTGATGCAACATTGACCCTGACCATGTGACTTATCTTTAGTAAAAAAATGGTCATAAAAAAAAAAAGACCTCCATTTTCCATTTTATGGAACAGTAAACCTTTGCCGGTGAATTTAATTCCTAACATATTAAAACCCATTAGTAGTATTGTAGTCGAGGTTGAAACTAAAGTGCCCAAAGTCCGTTCAGACTTGACCTGTACACTGTTGTCTCCAGATATGGCGACTTTTCCAACAATAAAAAAACAATTATTCTTATCTGGCATCAGCTGGTTTCCTACTCTCCTTGAGGCTCTCCAGCTCAATTGTGAGGCGCAGGTCATGTGAGTTGAGAGACCTGGATTCAGTGGACCAACCAGCAGCCTGAAAAATGAATGAGCTGTGCTTTTTTGAGAGCTGGAGAGTATGTGGGGGGTTATAGATCTTGAGGAGGATGAAAGGTTGAAAGGATGATGAGTTCTCTTTGAGCGCTGTCATGTTGGTCCATAGAGGAATCTACAGTGCCTATATGATAATACAGTGATAATAATTACAATTATAATGATACATATAGTACAAAAAAATACAGCAGTGCTAAGAGACACTGACTATCTCAATGATTAGGCTTCATAACTTCCTTCATCTCTTTTTTCTGCTGTTATTGAATCTCAAACTTTTAGCTGTGTTATGAGTTTGATTGAAAATAGTCGCAGTGAGTGTAAAAAAGATAGCAATCAAAGCTCTGTCACTGTCAATACATTTTCAGATACCGTTTTGAAATCTTTAATTTTGACCAACCTAATGTCAATAGCAAGGCTGAGCTATAGCCTGCAGACCACAACAGCACAGGCTCACTATTTCCTGAAAGTAAATGATAGATGTTACTCCTTCCTCAGTAGGAATAGTTTCACAGTAGAAATGATCCGGAGCCCCTTCCCCAAAACCCGGAAAGAAACAAAAAAAAAAGTTGAGGGTCAATTTGCATCAGAACATAGAAATCAGCGCGACTTTCCTCTGTAACTCATTGCTACCATCTGGCTACTCCTGTGATGAACATGCTTCATGATTCAGACATTAAAAAAAAAAAATCAAACAAGTCAGTGTTTCAGGTGCCATTTGCTTGAATCTCATTTGATAGCAAAACATGCATTATGCGTGAAATATAAGGCAGTTCTGCTATTTGAAGAATTCATGTCCTTTGAGTCAGATTTCTTCTTTTTTTTTTTTTTTTCAAAGAAGCAACCAATTCTGTCTGTGTTTGAGTATCAAGCTTCAAAGAGTAATGAATTCATCTGTTTTTGTCCTAAAAGAGAAAATGATAACTATTTGTCCTAATTTGTCCCTTTGGTTCACAAAAGGCTAATTGGCTGGTGGGTAGGTTCAGTAATATTTCAAAGGGCTTTTCTTCAGACTCATGCCTGGACATGTTTTTCTTCTTGTTAATTTAAACTTACTCAGACAATTTGAGAGCCATTTTTGTCAAGACTTATTAAAGGAGCTGAAAGTATTGTAGAAATCGTATCTTGGTTAATACTGAGCCTTTGTATTTAATGTATTACCCTCGGTTACTTGAGTGCTAATGGAATTAATTCATGTACATTAATGAATGAAAATCTTAAATTAATATTGAAATGATGAGATTGATAAAACAAAAAAAGCATCACAACAATGGCTACTTCTGTCTGATCAAATTATTATTTGACACTTTGACACCAAAGACAAACTACTTTAATTTGAGGGCTTATTGTTGCTGATCCTACTGAGAATCAATAATAAAGTCTATAGCTATAAGCAGGATAACACAATTGTTTTGGTTGGCCGATCTTTATGGTTTACTCCCAAAGGTTCAAAACCCTACTGTGCTGCTATGCAGTAATTGATGTGAATGCAAATGCAGTATCATGATTAACTGTTGTGGTGTTTGTAAAACACTGGAAAAATCCATCTCTAAAACCCGGTAAGCACAATCAACTACTTTTATTGCATAGTCACAGAAGAAATGTATTTCTTAAAAAAGCCTTTAATTTAAACCTTAATGTCAATTAATGTATTATTTGATCGGTATGTCTATAAACGGATTTGTAATGCCATTTTTGGGGTATGGGGCATTTTTCTAGATAAAGAAATTTCATGATCCATTTTTAATCTACAAAATGTAAACAAGCCTTAGAACTTAATTAATAAGTTTAATTAAATGCAGGGCTGCTGTACTGACTTGCATTATTTTGTGCTTTGTTTATTGTGGCAATCAATTAGCAGTCTATATTGTGTTTTGTCAGTAACTAAGTGAAGGTTTTTTTCTTCATGTTTATGTTTTCATCATAAGCAAAGCATCTTTGATTGTAGATGTTTTCATGGGGAGAGGGAGTCTTTCCTGTTTCCACGCCTCTTATTAGGGGCCGAAATGGTATTTCACCCATTGGTTCATTTGCTGTTTTTATGACAGGGTCTTTGTGAGTCATTCATGTGTAAGACAATATGAATTGATGCAATTCTGGTTTAATAAGAACATGTCCTCATATTCACTAAGCCCTGCTGCCTGAACCCTGGTTTCTGCCTTTGAAAGCACATTCTGATGTATGATGTGAAGAAAGCCGAGGCCTGAGGAGAGAGTCAGTCACTCTTCTGCATGAATGTGGAGTCCATCACAATAACAGGCACTCATAATTGGCATGTGAAGAGTCTAACCAAGACACACATTATCATAGTTGCATGAAGAACCACAGAGAGCAGCAATACATGGTTCCCAGAAGACAGCAAGATGAATTCCTCAAATGAGATTGCAGACGAGTGGGGAGACATCTGGGGGGCTGTTAAGGAAAGAGAGATGGAAGGAAGGGAAAGGACTGCACACATGTGCATAGTGTGGAGGGTTGAGCAGAGAAACTATTTACAGACATGCCAATTATGTGACTTTATGCTTTTGTGTAGCTTTAGGTAAGTGATTGTAATAACACAATAATGGTGAAGTTTCTGATGTCACTCCTTCCTTGTTTTTAATCAAGGGGTGCTTGGAAAATATTTTAAATGAAGCAAAGAAAACCTCGCCTGATCTGTGAATGACCATATATTCGCATGTAGTGTTACATATTTGTAAATTGATTTTGGCAGAACGGGGTGACTTCAATGTCTGTCTTTCATTTTTAGTAACAAAAGCAGAGCCAGCCATTAATCAAGGGCACTTTGTGCTTTCCTATTCCCCTGGTGTAATAAACATGACCATTTGCATGTAGATTGTTTCAATCAGTGGTCCAAGTGGGCAGCAGAGGATAATTTGAATCAGCCATTTTCCCTTCTAATCTTTGCATGCCTGCTGTTTGAGACAATGCAGGGACAAAGCTTGATTGAAAGACCACTTGAGGTATAGAGCTGGTAGGTAAAAAAGGAAATACAGCTGTATATAGTAATGATGCTAGTGAAACCAAACCATGGGGGGTACCTCTGCAGTTGCCATGGAGCACCTGGAATGATTAAGGAGTCATTTGAAGGAATAGACAAAAAGTGTTACAAATCGATGTGAGGTCAATCTTCTGCACAATTGGCCTGGCAATAACCAATGAACTAATAGCTATAGCAGAGCAACTACACAAATTAAACGGCCAACCTCAGCCCATCATTTGCCACCTATAACTGCAAACTGAAACTGCAAACAGCAAGCATCGCAGGTGTCTCAAAATGCATTAAACAATCTCAAGAACTATATATATTTTGTGTGTTTTTTGACTAACACTTCATTTAGTAATTTTGTCTAGTTAGCAACAGACATGTTGTTATATATATAAATGACATCCATGCCAGGTGTATGAAAATATAATGGTACAGAGCAGCTTCTGAGTACTGCTTCCGTAAGCAGATATTTATAGATTCATGCCATGATCTGGGACTTATGTTGGAGTGAGCAACTAAATGGCCAAAAGCTATTCCTGTGCACATTCAAGTCCTGTTCACCCTAGGGTTTTTGCCCATCAGCACGTTCCAGCATGAGGTTGGATACAGATCTTAAAGTGTATGTTTTGTTGCCACATATGGTGCATTGGGGACATTTCTGAATGCAAATGACCCCAGACATGCACAAGCATGGTGGTTTAGAACATTATGAACTCTAATCACATGCAAGTGTGTTCATGACAGACATGTTGATTGACGTCCTGATTTTTTATTTTTTTTTGCACACTCTTAATGTTTTGCATCAGACAGAATTTATAAACATTTCCAACGCATGTTGTTAAATGAGGGCCCAGGTGTACCATACATCTCTTTAAATTTCTTTTAGGGGCACTGGCTACAAAAAACAAAACACATTTTCACTTTAGCAACATCTTCAGGATGATCTTCAATCTCCTGTCCTTTACCCACCAAGGAAAAAGCAGACAATGCTTTTGTCCCCTTCACCACTAAGTAGCTTACTGCGGTATACCACTCTCTAGGAGACCAACTCCATGCTTAAATCAAACATAGTGCTTATTCAAAACTCCAACACAGCAGACTAGATACTTCAAACAAAAACAAAACACCACACAACACAATACTTGTGCGTCAATCTCTCTTTACGGAGTCCCTATCGATGCATATGTAGATGGAGTCCTTCCAGTCACACTGTGCAGGAGTATGTTGGTCCATTTAATTGAAAGTGCACTGTAAGAGGTTGAACCCTCTCCCATCAGCCCTCCTCCCTCTGGAAGGGGCTTTCTGACATTGTAGAAGCACAGCCTGTAACATACCCGGACGCCCACCTCATTAGCCATTGTTTTCTCTTTGTTAACTTTTTTGCAGTTTGTCATTGACTTAATTCTCCTGTGGTCTGACCTACCATTGTCCCGTGTTTTCATATCCACACAATCGATATACACATGCACACACAGACAATCCTTATTTCCATCTTTCTTTCTTTCTTTCTTTCTGGAAAGCTCTTTTTGATCATCTGATTCTTAATATAGCTCTGTGATTTAATCTGATTTAAATCGACTGAGATTGACCATCAAGGGTTATTAGCGGCAGCTTTTTCTGATTAGCTTGTGCCCAAGAATCAGCTTGTTTGCCTCATTACACTCTGACTTCCCACTCTATAATCAGAGTGACATCTCATGTCATGTATCACCACTGTAAATAGGTTGGTGAATGAGCATAATGTCAGCAACAACGAATTTCAGATTTTGATTAGAATCCGTAGTCATGCTCAGTAATATAGATGTACATGCAAATGGCGTAATCAAGAATCTGTCACTGCTGAAAACCGTGTGACGCGGAAATGCCCAGAAGGTGTCAAGTGACATCCCGCTACTCCTGCTGAAACCTTGAAGAGCTGTGGACAGATGATAAGCCTGAGCACGGCGTGACACTACAGCTGTAGATAAGAGGCCCCTGGGTATGTACTCCATTGTACTGCTGCCCCCGAAAAAACAAACTCGTAAATCTAATACAGATCTCGTCAGGCCCAGTGAAATATAGGAACTGAACTCCGCCATGACTTTAGCATTTTGCTTTGCATTGTTTATGGTATTTTCTGAGTATGTAGCTTCCCTGTGAAAGGGCGACTCTTGGATTTTGCCCTTTCACATATGAAAATCACAATATTCCACACACATTAAGTAGTTTCATATGTGACAAGCAGTTTTTTTTTTTTTGCACATGCATTACAATTTACATATGAAAAAAAAAAACATGAAATCACGTAAACAAAAATATGTGATTTCCACATTTTTAAAGGTTTCACATGTGATTTGTAATTTACAACATACACATACTTATATGTCATTGGCTTTGTTTTAACATATGGATTAGATGTTTGTAGGCAAAATGTGTCTCTTCACATGTGAACAAAACACCACACACACAGATGAAGATTTCTACATAGAAAATATCAATTCTATCATAACCATCATTTAAAATTACATTTTTAAATAGAATGTATTAATGCATTTTGACATTATTATGTCACTCACCCCTTTCCAGTAAACATATCTAGTGTGGCATGGTAGAACAGTCTTAAATGAATACTGATCCTATTTTTTTTTCTTTCTAAATGAATGCATCATGGGGAGGGAAAAGCAAAAATGATTACTCCTAAAATTAAAAAGAAAAAAAAAAAAATCTCTTCTCAATCAAGCTCTTTGACACACACACAGCTCTATTTGTATTGCTGTCCATTGTCAAAGATTTGACTTTAGCATGAATATTCAGTTCATCTTGCAAATTCTCAGCCCTGCGTAGATGAATCAGAACATTTAACATCATGTGTTCATTTCATTCACACGGATTTGCTCCCACAATGTTTAGCGCTACTTTGTCTGCACATAGCTCGTTGCTCATGGTTACCATTCTCAAGAAGTCAAGTTATTTCCTGCACACATCCACTCACAGAAGCGCACACACGCAA
This sequence comes from Acanthopagrus latus, assembly GCF_904848185.1. Lineage (NCBI taxonomy): Eukaryota > Metazoa > Chordata > Actinopteri > Spariformes > Sparidae > Acanthopagrus > Acanthopagrus latus. The sequence continues at coordinate 16,017,973 of NC_051042.1, read as the reverse complement.
AGACACACACACACACAAGCAAATAGCCGGTGGCTGATGTTTGGTGCAGCACCCCTGAGTGCTTTAAATAACATTGAGGCACAGGTGTTGAGGAATGCAAGGGATCAGAACTGTGTCAGATGGTGCTGACTTTTGCTTACAGCACTGTGCGAGTGCTGCAGATGTCCACAAAGACGGATAACTTAAAGACAAAGAAACCATTAGGTTGCCTCCTGATGCGGTGTCATTAGCATGTGCTGCGGGCCGGTCTGTTTAATTCTGCAGAAGCTCTTGAATAAATGTGAGCCATGAGCAATAGCTGCCTAACGATAGACACTTTGACCAAAACACATTCACATGTCTATCTCTCAGTCCTCCTACTCAGCATCATCACATCACTGAGGTTACAGAGGAGGGGAGAATACTCCTCAGTTTTGTCCAGAGGTTGTTTGCAACTATAGGGGAGTATACTTGTTTTAGTCTGCTGGCTATTACTAATGAGATAACGTTTGGTTAATTAATTGGATGCGCACTATCAGTGCTGATGTGCCAGTCCCACACTAACAACCTACAGCCTTCAGAGTGGCAAGGGGGAATGGGTGAAGAGGGAGTGAGAGTGATTGATTGCGGGGGATTTAGTGTCCATAGGGCTTATTTATTTATCCATGCTGTTAAGCATGCCCAGATGTTGTTATTTGGGGATGAATGAAGCTTTGTTTTGGTCCAGCATGTAGGCTCAAAGTGCCATACTGCTGTCTCCAGCTGCCGCTCAAAAAACCCACAAGATACATCTGGCAGATTCTTCCTCCTTGCTCTAAAATCTGCTGTTGGTTTTCCATGTGACCCTTTCATCCTCCACTACAACACATACATACATAAATACATACGCAGGCGATCCATCACTGTGTACACCAAGGCGTATAATGGCATACAGTGTTATAAACATAGACTGTATTCATAAAGATTTGCCTCACACCAAGAGCAAATATATAGTAAATAGCTTGGGGAAAAGTGTGAGTTCCATGGCGGCCGGTGTCCATCAAGGCATAGAATTACTGGTCCACACAGCTTTGCAGCAAATTTGAAAACAGGTTCTGTGATCTACAGTAAAGGGCATCTGTGGTTGGATAGATATGATAGTAAGCAGAGAAGAACAGAGCAACATACTGGATGCATCCTCGAGAGAATACTAGTCTGGCTGATGGATCCTTTCTAGAGCTCCCTTTGAGGCCATGCAGGCAGCAGCTTCTCATGAAAGGAGATGAAGGGCAGCGGCGAGTCAAAATAGAAAAAGAACTTGAGAATGCAAGTGAAGGGTGGTCAGAGGGATAGAAAGGCGGAGCGAGCGTGACGGAAGAGAAGAAAGTGAAGTGGAGGTGAGGAATGGCGAGGAAAACAAAACACAAAGCCTGTCAAAAAAATGACCGTCATTTACATAATTTCCATGATCACTGATAAATATTATTGGCTCAGACCTCACTTAAAACTATTCTCAGATCAATTTGTAATTCAAATATTCAACCCAGGCTACTCTCTATTGTTCCCACGCAGTTTTGCTGTTAAAAGTACCTTTTACTGCAAGATATGCGAGGGAATAAGTGTAAGACTGATGTTTGTGTGAATTATAGTGGAAATGAAGCTCACGTGTGATTAGCATTTTCCACTGATTTCATTTGTCTCACAAGAAATGACTCGATTTTTTTTACCCATACAGTACCACACATTGCACATACAACAGTATCTATAAGCTATGACTATTCATGAACAGTGTTTACCGTACGTATTCACTCATCATTCAGCTCTTTGTGGAGGCATCACTGACAGCAGTTAGCAAGTAAGGTTAAAATGCTCTTTTTAAGTGTTTTCATCACCATGTTTTTTGTGTCAGGTCTTGTTTACTTCTCTGATATTTGCCCTGCACAAATGGTCTGCAGGATTGGCATCATTTTCTTATGATTTAAGAATCATTATAAAGTGATAATTGCACAGTAGCGCTGTCTGTTGCCAAAACAGCCTGTGAGGCTTTTGAAATTGCACGTGGTCTGACATCCCTCACTACCAATTAACTAACAATGTTTTATCTTTTGATCAAAATATTTGGTTAATAGTATTCAGGTGAGAAACAATTAATTCTTAACCCGCTCCAATTCACCTCTATTACAGTCTTGAGTCTTATTTAGAGATTCAAATTTGTAGCAACTACCTCGCAGTAAGGGCACATTCTGATGGGTAGTTAACTTTTTTTAAGCATGGAGCTAAAAAGTTGAGAAATCCCCAAACATATTTGCACTGCATTTCATTCCTTTTACTGCCAATGCTTTCTTCACTCAATGTTTCCCCTCGTATCTCCAGTGCACCACTCCAGGGGTTAACTTCAGATCCACTTTAAGTGGAATATTCTATGAAAGTTGTTGCATTTTAGTAAAGCAACATTAAAAAATGATACAGTTGTTTGAGGAGTCAATATATATCCTTCTAACTGTAAAAGCTTGCTAGATGTTTCCTCTATACGGAATAGTAATGATTATTAATTTAAAGTTCTGGTGTTGCTATCTTGTAGCACCGAGTCAATGACAACAAGGCCGTATTCTCAAAAGCACTGCTCAGATCACACTCAGCATATTAGCTTCTAGACTTCTCTGCAAGGTTTCAATAGAGATGCTCATCAATATGGTATGAATCATATACTTTGATCATCTGGTCTCTCATGCTTTGGGAGGAGGCTTAGGATTGTCCTGAATCAGACAGTGTGGAGAGGCGACAGAGTCTGTAGAGCAGAGTTTTAGACATGCTGCAGAGTTAAAGCGCACGGGCGCTCCAAAAGACTCTGGCCTTTCCTGCTCATCTTCTACTGTACACCAAAACATTTTGTTTGCCCTTCTGGGTCACGCCACCACCAGAAGTTTTTGTGTGACTCCCGCCTTGTAGACTGTAGCAGTGAGGAGGAGTGGAGGAGGGTGCTGGAAAGTTGGAACAAGTAGAACTATCAGCTTAATGGCTGGAAGACAAGACAGCTTGTAATAGCAGAGGTACCAATCACAGTTTTCTGGCCTTAATCCAGATCCTTTATTGCAATATTTTGTATTTGCCAGGATTTATTTTTTTCTCTACATGATACCTTTGCTAAGTACACATTTTAGTGACATAAATTAAAATTGTTTGAGAGCTTACTAACTTTTATAAATTCCACCTCCGGCATAGTTTCTCTTTGAAGGTCTCCAAGCATATTTTGTACAAAAATACAGTGTCTGGTGTAACATCTCTGGAGTGCTGAGTGTCATTATGGATATGGTATAGCATAAACGTCTAAAGGAATTTGGACAGACTCGCTCACAGACTAAATACTAAAGGCAAGATGCAGTTTTATTCAACAACAGCATTTCAGAATTGCGGTGCACCTCACAAAGTTGTTGAGGCAGAGCGCTGAAGCATGCTGACACATCAAGCTCACTCAGAGTGCTGTGCGTTATGCAATGATCAAGTGTTTTAATCGAGCTCACCTGGGAGATTCTGTTAGCTGGAATGCCTAGAGCGAACAAACAAAGGAACCAAACTGGATTGGGCTTCACTTAGCCCATACCAGTCCTTCAAGAATGCATGGACCAACCCCAGCCCCAATTACTGTACATATCAGCTACCTAAAGTGATGGATTTTCTTTCTTTCATGTGATATTAACATGGAGTAATGAAGGGCAGATTGCATGCAACAGGCATATTCTATCAATTTAGGGGGACCAGAACACTGTTCCCTGTGGCACTGTGCTGGAAGAAAAAGTGTAGGAAGTATGCCTGAAACTGGCTTGGCGGCACCAGCAAAGGGGATGATGTGGACTAAACCCATAAAACCACCTTTCATCCCCTCTATGTCGGGATGAAGTTCCAGCAGAGAACATCTTTACTCTGTCTCAGCGTCCAAACTTGTGCCTACAGCTATTAGACTGTAGGACGCTTTGGGACCAACCAACTCAAATCCAAGCCAACTATAAGGAAGAGAGGAGTCAGGGGTCTGTACTGCACTGCGGTAACCAAACAAACCACCATGGACAGCTTGCTATACTTGTATGCAACAGAAAAAAAACATTTTTTTTTTTTTGCTTTAATGGTTTTTGCATGAGCCAGTACTTTTTACAGTTTACACTGTAGATATGTCAGCTTGTTTACTGTTGGATAATAGAGTAGTTGTGAAATCCATAAATGTGCATTTTTCTGCAAAGAGGACAGCTAGGTATACATGTTACTATGGAGCATACCTTTAATATGGCATACTGTTCACAATACCATTGTGTTCAGTGCTTATTTTTCCAAGGCATACGCTGTACATGGCCTAAATACAAACTTCTCGGTTTTCAACAGAAAAGCCAAAGAGGATAATTTTAGTCGACTTGTCCAAAAGACTGTTTTGACAGATCTGCCACATCTGATGCAGTAAAACTGACGGTCAGACATTCAGTTTGATGCTTATCTGTACTGCCATCATTTTATTATCCATCCATCCATCCATCCATCCATCCATCCATCCATCCATCCATCCATCCATCCATCCATCCATCCATCCATCCATCCATCCATCCATCCATCCATCCATCACTACTGTCATCCATTAAGCCATCCATAAATAACACAAATGACCATTCTATAACTATGGCTATATAACCCATATGGAAGCTAAAGATAGGATACCAATGAAAAATGAGTGCACTTAGTATGTTCATTTTGCAATGGATAGCCTGGGAGGGCAGATACTGTGAGATCATCACAACTGTTTCTGTAACAATACTGTCATTTCACAGGCTACTGCTGTTATTATAAGCTTCATATATATAGATAATATCCCTAATACTGTCACTCCATTTTTCTGATTCCTAAGGTTGGATCAATGGCACAGTTAAAAAATATCAAAGATATAATACAGAACATAGACATTCTGCTTCTGTTAGTAATTCACATCTGTCTTTTATGTTTCTGTTTGGCAATGTAGCCTAAAGATGGCAACGCAGATTCTCAAAACACATTTTAAATTGCTGTTTTACACAGCTCAGTGCAAGTTCTCAGTCCCCATGACAACAATAGCCATGTAAAAATGATTTCTTCTCGCTCTCTAATCTTCCACTGCATTAGACTCAGCCACTGACCTTGTAATCTAATTTCTGTTCTAAGTCAGTGAGTATGCCTGCTCATCTCGACAGTGGATCGAATACATTTCTGGTCAAAGACCCCTCGTAGCACTGATGATAAGAATGAGGCAGCTAAGTGATAACTGATTCAGTTTTCACACTTGCCCCTTATTTATTTTTCTGTTTAGAATAATAATGACATTTATATAACGTATGTTGTTTTTCTCTCACAATCCATCGGACAAGTGAGGAGTTGGACAAGTGGAAATTTTTAATCTGGAGTTGGCTTTAATTTGTGCTCTTGGGACCATGAACATCCCTGCCAAATTTCATGTTAAGGTCTGGCCAAAGGGCTGCACTGACAGGCCACGCCACTTCTGTTGCAGAAGAATTAATGAATACATGTACAAGCCTACGAGTCCACAAGCCCTTGTCTAGAGCACCCACAAACACACACTCAGTTACAGTAAACACTGTCCATATAACAGTCACTAATAGTCTCTATTGACATTTGAGGGATGAAGAATAGATTTTTAATTCAATAAAAGATTATAATCTTTTAATCATTTTGAGCCCGCTGTGGCGGTGAATATAATCTCACAGATACAGATAATGATCATGTTGACCTCATAAGAAAGTAACGCAGCACCATGACCGCAATTCACTTGCCCCTATGTACACACGAGACACCAGGAAATCCAACCATCCAAATGAGAGAAAATAATGACTGCGAGCATAATGCTTCTCAGTGGTTCAGTCCAATTGCTTCATGGTCGGGCGTATCAGACTGCACCTCTTATTCATACACTGTTTTCATTTGTGATGAGGTACTTTGGGGGCTGCAGGGAATTACTATGATTATCTTTCATCATCATCAGTGACTGAGAAGATAGAACATTGTAAAAAATATAGAGAATTTTTTTTTTTTTTTTCAAAAATGTCTTTCAGTGTTTTATATTTCTAAAATATCAATCCAACATGATCTAGTCAACTTTCATGGCTCAGTGTTTGCATCATGTAACTAAAGGACAGACAACTGAGACCTCAAAAATAAATGTCATGGTATATTAATAAATATCATGAGTATCAACACTGAGTTCCAATACAAGAGATGAATCTAGGCCTGCGATGTCCCTGTAAATACTTTATGTGCCTATCCTCCTCCACAACCTTCACACCATTACTTTGCCCTGTGCTATATGATTACACTCCTTTTCTTACTGGCACTAAACACTGCCAGTAAAAATGGCTGAATTGCTCTTGCAAATTAGTTGCATATGAACATGATTTGTGAGGGACGGGGTTGACCCGTTGGGGTTTACTACAAAGCATGTAGCTGGTCATCTTATGTATTATAGTTTATTTTTATTGGTATAGGCAGATAACGTACACCAATAACACTAATGCTCTCTCATAATATGAACATATATAAATGATGCAGTGTGATAGATGTCTGTTTAGCCTGCTTCAAATAATCACTGGTTAATAAACACCCCTTACTGCAGTTAAAACAGACTATATTTTAATTGACATACACCTTTTCAGGTTATTATTTCCAAGCAATTAACTGGTGATATTAATGTGCTCCAGTGAAAGTTATCACTATCATTACCTCTAATAAGATTTAATAAGAAGCTTCATGCTAAATTAGACAAATAATTAAAAATACCTGTATGATTTTTGGATAATTTAATTATACCTGAAATTGCTTAAATTTAATTTTAAATGAAAGTGCCCTTTTCGTCTTTTACGCCCTTCTCCTGGAGTCACTCAAGACACCAAAACAGAGACTCAGAGTGCAGAGTCTGAATGCGCGTCAAGGGCGGGTAAATGGCCTGTGGCAGGACGCAACAACACTGGAACAGTTATGGTGCTAGGTATTCATAAACTCTGCCGGTAAATCCCACACACTCAGTCATAAGCAAGAGGCATTAGCATAAAGAGGAAGGGGACCCAGCAGATACAGTAACGGTACCTGCTGAACAGCAAAACGGGTTAGAAAAAAAAAAAAGTGACTGAGAGGGAGAAAGTCTGAGAGACAGATAGATTCTGGAGTGAAGTAGTGACAGGGAGACATGTAATTCTCCGTGTTGATCATTACCCGGAGCCTGAAGGAATTTGATAATAAAACAGAACCTTGTTAATCCCCCGAGAGCTCTGTAATTGCAATGTTGAGGTACATCTCCTCTCTGTTAATAATTGTAATTTCAGAGCATGCTCTGCCTACATACACATTTATTCATAATTACCTGAGGGAAAGGATAGTGTCGTACTGTCTATTAAAAGTGCAGTGAATTAAATGGATATAAGGTATGCTGGAAAAAATTAAGGCCAGCGTTGTATTGATTTGGTACTAAAATGCAGCTCGTTAAATTAAAGAGTGGGAATATTTGTCTTACTTTGTTTCAAGGTCATCGATATGATGTATGGATTATGCTAACAATGCCAACTCCCAACCTAAGTCTTGATGCCGCCTCACTGATTTAAAGGGTCTACAAGCTACTCCCCCATGTGTCATCAACAGTTTACCGGGTTTCGTGTCTTATGCATTGCACAGGTTAATTGTCACATGGCTCACAAACATGTCTCCCTGTCAAGCGAGCAAATGTGACAGAAATATCAAGTTGTTCAGGCATTAAATTGGCAGTCATGGAAAAAGTTAGCACCTCCTCTTCAACACATTGAACCATCTGCCTCGGCGTAGTAGTGTTAAGGTGTCAGCAGTACATAGCAATTATATATCTAAGTCCGCTGGATCGCATGAATTGATGAGAAAATAAACAGTGCACTCAGAATAGTACAGAATATTTGCAGTTGTTCAAAAAAGTGCTCAGTTTACATTTACAATCAGTCAATCATCATCAAAAGTTTAAAAATGCTTCCCCATTGGGTCATTCAAACACACACAGCTGGGCAATTGGGAAACGTCAAGTCTTCACATATCTGACTGATACAAATTTAATGAGGGAAATCTGTGAATGATAATGTCTTTTACAGAAATATCACATTTGTTTGGAACATGTCAGTTGAGTATTCCGCTCTCAGCGCATGTTGCCGTTGAAAAAAACGACAAAGCGAGAACACAGAGGGAATAAAAACCCAGAAAACGATAACATGAGAAATGAGTGAAGGCCATATGCATAAATCTGCTTTGTGAGATGGCGGGTGTGTGGAGAGGAAGTGGAGGTCAGGGCCTGGCAGAGACCCCTGTTGGGTGCAGGTGGCGAATAACTTCTGTCAGCCAAGTAATTAAGTGTCCATCACATCCTTGCAGGAGGGCTGTGCAACCCAGAAGCCTCTTCCAATCTCCATCTGTGAGAAGCACTGGAGATACAATATGGCTCTGGTATATATATATATATATATATATATATATATATATATATATATATATATATATATATATATATATATATATATATATATATATATATATATATATATATATACCAACACGTGATAAAACACTTTGATGGAAAATATGCACATATGTCATCAATAAGACAATTATAATATTAAAATAAGATAAAATGTGTTTATATAACATGTTTAAAGCATGTTCTCTTTTTTCGCTTATAGGTGCTTGAAGTCACAGTCTTGGTTATTCTATAGCATAAAAATGTCTGTCTTTAAAAAAAAGGGGGCTACGAATAATGGTTATTTGTACTGTTGAATAATTGCTACTTATTTTCACAACTAATAATTCAGCCTATCAAATATTTCAAAATTGAAAAAAAGAAAACAAAAACTTGTTTCAGTTTCTCAGAACCTAAAGTCATGTCTTCAAATCATGTCTACAATCATAAAAAGCAAAGGTAATGCAGAGAATCCTAACATTTAAGACTGGAACCACTGAGATTTTCACTTGAGAAATGACTGAAACATCACAAACTGTCATGATTCGTGCATTAGCCCCGGACAGGAAGGCTCTGCAGCAGGTGATCGACTGAGCATCAGTGATATCGGAGGGAGATGTCTGTGAGATGTCTGCACAGAACACAAAGGACACCAAAGGACAGCACCCACCCCAGCCACAGTCTGTTTACCCTGCTGCCATCTGGCAAAAGATACAGAAAAAAGCTGCTGCCATACCACCAGACTACAGAGCAGCCTCTTTCAGACTGTGAGACTCACCAATTGATCCTCCACACTCCACCAAATAACATAATTAGTTTTTTTTTTTTTGCTTAAAGTGTGTAATAAGGACTGGCATAGGATTAGCAGAACAGACTTGGCAGAAATGGGATACGATGTAATATTCAACTATGTCTTAAGCAGTGTTGTTCACACTGACATAGGAGTCATCATGTTTTCATCACCTTAGAATGAGCCGCTTGTGTCTAAATAGGGGCGTACACGGATTTCGCCATGTTGCACCGCCATGAGTCTGCAGTAGCTCAGAACGGACAAACCTGGTGAGGGCCTTTTCGCGGTTCTAAATTTAGTAGGTGGCTGCAGTAAATGCATTGGTTGGAGGAGGAGGAAGAAGAAGAGCCAGCAGCTGCTGTTGGCTCCTGCCAAACAGACTGAGTGAGAAGTTTGACACCACAATCTGATAGAGGATGGATGATCATACTCTACATACTAAGAGATGTATTACAAGAAAAATCAAAGGAGCTTGATGAGTCGTGGCCAAAGAAACCAAAAGTAGATAATAGAGGAGATCGGGACAGGCGGCAGCATGAAATGATAATCAACATTAGAGTTGCCTTTTCAAGATGGAAATCTCTGATTATAAGAAATGTTTGCAGGCTGATGCTGAAGTGTCCTGCTTCTTGTTGGACAGGTAAGAGTAACGTTAAAGATCACAACCGACCATGAAATAAATATTTCTCCCCTGCTGCTGCTGATGATACAAACCCTAGATAATGTACAATGTTTGTTAGCAGTACATTGGTCTCACAGAAAAGTAATGCTGCCACAAATAACATTAATTTTAGCATGCCGTAGTCTCAGTTCATACCTTTCAGAGAGCCGGAGGTTAATGTAGCGTTAGCAAGATCTGAAGTCTGTTGCAGTAAGACAACACATGGCACGATAACTAACTCAGGTATTTAGGGCTGGGAGTGTGCCACAGACAGTGAAGGAATGACTTAGTGTGACAGATAAACATATTCTTTTAAATTACATTACATACATTAAAGACTAGATAAGATTAAATAGCTAGATACATCTTTACCTCACACTTGAATTAGCAGAGACATTCAACGCTGTTGTGAACTAGTCCATATTTAGAAAATGACTTTCTTATCCGTGAGGGCCACTGTAGATAAATACTCAATATATTACACACTGTACCTCTCAGTAGCATTACGTACCATCGAATCATGTTTCATTCCAGAACCCTGGTTTTGAGAAATATTAATCGACCATTGAACCTTTAATCGATGAGCAATATAGTTGGTGATATTTTTTTTTTTTCCCGATGGACTATTTGACTGATAGCTGCAGCTCTTTGACTCTTAAAAAGCACTTTGGTGGAAGAGGAATCTAAACAACTGCTTTAGTTTTAGCCTTAAATCAGAAACCTCAGGTTCCGCAAGGTTAAAAACTTTGAAAATGAGGCTTATTTATTGACTGATGTATTCCACTGCAATCTTATCTGCACGATAAATAAAGAACAGTCTAATTTATGAGTCTCAGGTTGTCAGTATATTGTAGCTAAGCGCAGTGTCACAAAGTTGCCGAGCTAATGTTCAAACTGTAATTAAGGAGATAAAAGAGCGGCAGGTATGTAATTTGTAAGAAGCTACAGGTAGTGGATGCTTCGGGTTTTAGTATAGCTTTGAATAATCTTCATATTTTCACCCGTTTAAACAGGAAAGTGAATCAAAAAGCAATGATTAGGTGTGATGATCATAAACATGGATTTAATTGATATGGTTTCTGACCTTTGATGGGGTTCCTGAAGGCAAAATGTCAAAAGGAAAAGAAAAACATGTCATTATGTGTAGGTGATTTTTTAAAAAGAAAAATTATTACCATTCAAACACCAGCTCTAGCCCAAAGTATATATATATATATATATATATATATATATATATATATATATATATATATATATATATATATATATATATATATATATATATATATATTGTACGCTGTAAAATGTACTGTCTATTGTATTAAAGACAAATCTCATGCTTGGCTTTTGACACTTTTATCATGATTGCTTGTACCATATGAAATGGTGACAAACGCACGTGACATTCAGCTCCAATGCAGTTCAACATATTCATTTTGGAACGGGCAGGTGCTAATATGTGTGGTTACTCAGTTTTAATGTCGGAACATGTGTGAAACTAATTTGTTGTTTTTGAAGATGGCGGCAATTAATCTCTCAAATGACCTGGCTAGATTAAATGAGAAGAAAGAGAGGATGCTAGGAAAATAAATGCCAGCATTAGGGAAGAAATTACAAGATGACCTTACTGAACAATGATTTATGGATCCCCTAGTCAAGCAATTACAGCAGGTGATACCTTTGAAATTTCAAACCATGGAAATTAAATTTGCTCCTTTGCAAACTGTGCACTTGTCAAGGACGTTTAAACTGTTACCTACATCGGGAGGCTCCTCTGCAGTCATCCCTCTTCCCCTGGCAAATCACTCAGCTTCCAGAATGATAGAGCATATACGGGAATGGACAAAATAATGAAAACATCTAACGATACATGAATATCAAATACCTAAGAGGCAGTAGAGCTCAAGGACGCAGATTTCAGAGGTGTTGGGAAAGTTGTTTTGGCATTAGTGTTTCATACACCAAACTTTAATATGTCATTTGGACAGCTTTCCTTCAGTGTGCACAACCAGCAAACAGCAAACTGGAGGTATTTGTTTTTTTTTTTTTTCTTTTTCTGATGAAAGAAATAAGTAGATATTGTTGGTTACAGCCACTGCCTGGATAGAATGAAACCATCTGGATGAAGACAAACGTAATTTAAAGTTAATAAAGTTCATCACAACTCCCGCTTATCACAATGTTGTTGCTTTTTATCTTTCAGCAGTGTGAGTTTCCTGATTACAAAAGTTTATACATCTTTGTGTGTTTAACTTCAGCCAATGACAATCCTGCCACGAATAGCAACACATGGTTTAATGCAATTTTGTTGTTTTTGGGGGTTTGAAGTGTGCTCAAGCAAAGTTCTTTATTAGTACTAATTTGTTATTTTCACTATATTCCACTATATTATTGGTGCTTATCTGTGTACCTGCATTTGCAAACGCGAAAAGTTTGGGCCCATTTGAAAAGCTAAGCCTCTTCTTATTTCTGTCGTTTCTGTTATTTATGCAGTGATACAATAATGGTAGAATTCATTGTACTTTCAGTGTATGCTGCCTTTTCAATTTCACTTTTTTGGATAAAGAAGAAAGATCACAACAACCTTGCAATTTTGAAACGTTTGGGAGAAACAAATCAATCAAACTAATCTCAAGGATTATGTTCCCTCATTGGCTCTCCGAGGGAGAGATGATAAGAGAATATTTTCATTATGCTGCTTTGTGCAAATGCCAAGCATTGAGGTGCTCGTAAATCCTTACATCTGTGCCTACCATCGTGACTCTCCCACTCCTGTTGTAATGGCTCTTTTCTTGCATACAACTGCAGAATGTGTCACATGAGGATGAAAGCAGAGCTGCACACCGCTCAGGAGCATTCGGAGCAACTGTCCACACCCTGCCATATGCTACGAAAACATGAAAGTATAAGGCAGGAGAACATTCTTTCGTTAGTTATAACGACTCTGATATCAAGCTGAGAGGGGTTAAAATAATCTGGTGTATTCACTCCGAGGTTATTTATAGTGCTATTTTAATATTCTTTATTATGCTGATTTATAATTGCAAAGCTGGTCCTTCACCTACCGTTTTCCAAGACAGATGGCGGCATGTGTACAATAGATCTACAAAATTACATTTTAGAGCAGAGAAGCACAAGTTGTAGCTTACTTCCTGAACGTAACTTTCCACCGAAAGAAAGACTCAACACAATATAAATCAGGTATTATGAAGGCAGTTGTTTTGTCCCTGCTTAGCACCATCAGGTGGGTAATTATAACAAATGGGCTACTGAATAAAAAAAAGCAGACTAACTCCAAAATTCAAGCTCATATTGAGGGACTGGTAAGAAGCGATGTTTTCGCTTGCTGTCTTTGTCTTATTCCTGACGATGCTGCCCTTACACAATATTAATTCACATTATTTGGTTTATGTCCTAAACCTTTAAACACATGTCAATTTTGTCATTTAACATTAAACTTTCTTATTCTTTTCAGTCCATGGCAAACACCGGCTGTCGGCGGACACTGGCTGATTTTGTTACTCTAGCTGAGCAGTACTCAAGAGCAGAACTTCTCAATTGTTGTCAAAAGATTGGCATTATTTGATGGTATGCAATACTGCAATGGTGAATATGTCCTTTTGCCAGACACAAAATGTTGAGGTGAGGTTTCATGTCACAACCAACTTAACACTGCCCACCTCACCCTCCATTACGGTGGCTGTGAATAACTCAGAAAACGAAATACCCTCTCTAGAGCCCTTGTTTGGTTTGTCTGTTCTCATCTACTGAAGAAACCTGAAGGTCCATGATGGCAGACTCGCTCCGGCAAAAACCCACGCAACCCCATAAAGGGATAAAGCGCATACAAAGAATGGATGGATTTTCTATGTCATCCTTAATTCTACACACTGGCCCTTTAAAACACAGTTGCTCCCATACTGTAACATCACATGGCATCAGGGCTCTATCTCGCAGGTTATAAAACTAGATAAAGATTAAATGCTAATATTGGTAAGAAATTGTGAGCAGTAAGGTAGAAATATGACAACATCGCATTTACTACTCTACATTTTTCCATCTTTATTCCTGGCATTCGGTTTATCTATTTCCTTAATAACCTATTTTTCATTAAGAGGAAAAAAACAGATTGTTTAAGGTGTGCCTTATAAAACTACATAAAAGAAGATATGTTGGAATCACAGTTATTTTGGAAAAATAAATGACAGCAAGGAAGCCTTGGGCAGTAGAGGTAGTGAGGAATAGCTAGTAAATTGTAAATGGCACTCTGTCAAAACCCATTCCTCCTACAGTCCTTTCAGTCATTGGACATTTGATGAGTAGCTTTGTCTGCTCCCCTCTCAATGTCAAAAAATCAGCAGGCATTCTGACTCTCTGATGGGGTCAAAGACCCCTGCCGCTGTGAGAGGGTGACCATGTTGAGTCGAGGACACGCTCTGTCATCACACGTAGACATACAGATTTCCTGAGACACAAGTGAAACACTATGAGTGCACTGAAAAATAAAACAAATGAAATGAAATGTACACAGTAACATTTAGGTGGCAGCCAGAAATACGTCGTCATCATTGTGTACGTCTGCAGTCGTTATTTTTGTCCTACATTTTGAATGCTCTGACACATTCAATAACGCAGATCTGAATTCGCTGACAAAGGAGTGGGTATGAAAGGAAAGACATGTATGGGGCATGAGCATAAATGGTGCCAGCGGCCTCATCATTTCATTTCCTTTAGCCCATCTATAAATGGCATGCATTTTAATCCTTTTAATTACGGATCCTCGCTACAATTACCTCAAATTAAATTACTTTGCAAACCTCAGAAGGATACATAGCTAACTGAGAAGAAGAGGATCATTCTGCCAGGGATTTAACCTCAGTTTCTCTGTGACACATTGAGCTATCACCCCCACCTCCTAAATTCAACTCCATATGGAACTGAAATATTGAGAATGCCTAAAAGCCCATACTGTACCCATTCGAGAACCCAATCAGCCCTCAAACTCCTCCAAATCCCCTCTTCCCCAGTCCTACTCTATTCAGGGGGCTACAGAGATTACAGAGAAGAACCCTGCCTGGCAGGCATGCCACACTTAAATAATCTCTGGGTGAAATCCCAGTGTTAATGTGGGGTTTCTGGATCATGGCACTGCAGTGTGTTGCGGCGCTCTGTGGCAAGCTGGTCGCAGAAGACGGCCATGCACCAGGAGGCAGAGGATGTACAGGGAGAGGGCTGGGAGATTAGAATGAAATGAAGGAGAAGAAGAAGAGTGATGGGAGGAGAAAGAGAGGGAAATGGGGAACGGGAAGAGAGTGAAGAAAGAGAATACAACAATGTGGCGAGCAGATATGAAACAGATGAAAAGCAGAAGCAGGGGAGACATAGAGGGAATAGAGAGGATGAGAGAGATACCACTGAGGAGGCGAGATAGTCCCCTGAGTGGGCCACGAGAAGCTTGCCAAGGTCTAAATGACATTACTCTGCATGTTATATACTTCATGGCCTTGGGTGGGTGTCCCATGTGCCAAGAGATGCATAAAATCCTGACTGCTATTCTTACCCTTTCACTACAGCTGACCCATAAACACACTCGTCTCACACTTGAAGCGTGGCATGAAACCAAGTATGCTCAACGCGGAAAATGAATTAATTACTTGATGTTTCAATTGCAGCACAATAATTGCTTTAGTCCACAGGATAACCAAGAAAGTGAGAAGATAACATATGCCAGAGAAGACGACAGCATAATTACAGGATTAGTGTAGGTCTTAAAGACTCCATCTTTCACAGATACACATGGAAGCGGAGAAGCAGGAGAGAGGGACAGAAAGACAGGGAAGAGAGAGGGAGGGATCTTTCTGAAGGAAGAGGAAGCTCTTCTTTAACAACAACATGCTGGCAAATAATTGTAGGTGTGGGAGTGCTCTTTTTGCATGAATACAAAATATCAGTGCGCGCTCCTGAGTCCTGCACATTAATATAGTAATCAAAGGAATACCAAACAAAAGCCCATAAGCTCTACGCTCTGCCTCCACCAACCGCTCTCCATTCTTGGTGGTAACCTTGTCATTACTTCATCTCCTGGCCTTGATTCTTCCCTCTTCCTGACCCTCCAGTGGAATGAACTCTAACTCGAGTCAGGACAGGAGAGCTGCTCGTGAAGTGCGAAAACTGTTCAAAACACACTTCGTGAACCCACCCCACATGACTTAGCCTTCTATAACACATATGTATCATAGCGACATGTGAACATTTGCATTTACAGCAGTTTTTTGTAAATTAATACACAAAAATACCTTTGTGTTCTGCAAAAGGAATCAGCTGTGAAGTACTAATTAGTCTGAAATGCTTTTAACTATTGCGGAGGGCGGGTCAAAGGTGGAACAGTTTCAGTCAGGATAAAATGTGACACAGGCCTGACCAGCTGAAAGCAGGAGTAATTAAGAGTAAACGCTATAACATGAGGCTGTGTCAAGGCCTTTGACACTTCTAATTGCATTTATTTAAAGACTTGACCTCTCGGTGCCGAGAAGATTCATTAAAAGGTGACGCAGAATGAATATCCAACAATGGATGTCAAGAGTTTGTAAAGAACACACATTTTTTTTGTTTGTTTGTTTTTTTTTGTGTGTGTTCACAAGAGGTGGAGGGGCCGGCATGGACTGTTGTGTGAGTGGGACGGCAGGGGGGCGAGGGGGGAACAATCTGTAACCAGTTAATTAGCACACACAAGGGGGCATCAGGACAGCTCTGTCTAAATCCTCCCCTTCATCTCATGCCACCACAACAAGGCCCGCTAGATTAACCTGAGCGTATCATCATTTCAGCCCATGGTGCCGTCGATACACAACAGTGCAGGACGGATTCTACTGAAGCGGTGGAATACACATTTAAAGCAGGATTATTAGCCTGAGGGAAGCTTGACATCCTATACTCCCATAATTCTAGACATTACGAGATACACATGACACGCACTTGACACAAACACTAGCTCCCGGAGACAAAAGCAAAGAGCTTTGTTGCTCAGGTAAATGCAGATGAAAGCAAATGTAAAAAAAAAAAAAAAAAAAAAAAAAAAAAAAAATATATATATATATATATATATATATATATATATATATATATATATATATATATATATATATATATATATATATATATATAACTCTTTAATTCAGTGATAGAAATGGATAGAAACAGGATTAGGAACTGACATCAGATCAAGCTTGAGTCTATGTAAATCATGTCAGGGGGTCTTTAAAAGGAGACCACAACACTGGAATTTTTGAATTACAGCACTGCTTTTTAGATTCATTTCACCAATTGTTTCATTGTTTTATCTAGAAGGCATTATACCCTTAGAAGTCCTGCTGCCAAGCCATGTGCCTCAGCAAGCATTGATCTTATGATGTGGACTGTCACGACCTGGTTGCATGTTTATGTTATATTACATTTTCACTCCGCAATTTGACTGATTACTGCGCTGTGCAAAACAGTACGTTTTCTCACCTTTTAATCTTTCAGATACACCACAGCCTTTTTGCTCACATTGTTCAAAGATCTCTGGGGATCTAAAGGATGCACTTGCTATAAGATGTATGCATGAGCTGAATTCCCCATCTTTTTCCTTTATCTATTTTGACCCAAGGCTCTTTCAACTGTTCTTCATATAGGGCTATGTGTCCAAACACTGCAGCCATTCCAGCCCTTTAACTCAGCTCCAAGACATTGGACATGGTTTGTTGCCACCGTACAATAACCTGCTTTCATTTTTCAACCCGTTTTTTTCAATTTCAAAGTCATTCCAGCGTTGTGGAACAATTTAATTGTTTCAAACCATTTCCTCTCTGCATATAGATACCCTAAATACACTGGAAAAACTGACAGGGTGACTTGGCAGGAAAATTGAAGACATTCAAAGCGTATTCTCTGGCTTAACTACATGAACAATGCTCCCACTGAAAATTACATATGCTTAAATACAAAACTTAAATGACTGTTTTAGTAAGAAACCCAAAAGGGTTAGAACTCAACTCAACATAACATTACGTTATATCTCACATTTTCAGGAAAAGATACTTTCTGAAATCTACTGTCCATACAGTTTATAACTGAAAGAAACAGACCCTTAGCTCCTGCTGTCTTGGATGTTTAACTTTCCAGGACACACTTGAAAGTATTTCATTGGATTCCATGACATGTCCAAACTGTGAGACACATTTCAATGACTTCTTCATAATTTTGGCAGCGTGACAAACTATCTTAATGTGTTAATTATCATAATATATTCCAATTAAAATCAGCCATTTTACCGTTTTAGCTCTGGGGGATAAATTGTATCTTAGCTGTTTGCACTTTTCATTATAATGTGATTGCACCAACTGCACTGAAATGCAGCAGGAGTAGGCTCCTTCTTGACATAAGCTGCAGAGCCCTGAAGAGGCATGGTGCGAATTTCTTAAATACTTTTGTGTTCCTTCACAATAAGCTTTACCTCACATTAAGTTGTAGTTCCTGCTCAGTATTGTTTTGCATTCCCCCTAGAACAGTTAGTGTGCTGGTCCAGTCCAGTTATAAGGCACTGACACTATAGGGAACCACTCTGGAGATACTACTCACAGGACAGGAGAGATGATATGACACTTCACATTATGCATTTATTGCTCATTACTCCATTCAAGAGGCTGAGCTCTGACAGTATACAGCCACTGGCTGTGAGAACAGCTGTTGTTCTGCCTGGCTGTGAGTATAGTTTTTACTCGGACTTTGCTGCATTTTTGGCTGAATGTTTACTGCTCTGGATGTGGCTAAACCCAACGGCCAGGATAAATGATGGTAAAGTCAATTTCTGCAAAACCACAGATAGATTTGAATTTAAAATTTTACATTTCTTTATGTTGCAATATAACATTTCCATTTCAAATGTTTCTCTTGTCACGCTGTGCTCTGTTTTCCTAACCACCTGGTTTTCCTAACCACCTGGTTAGGAAAACACAATGTTTTGGATGATACCTGTCTTGGTCGTCACAAACACAACTGCAGATGGCCCAGAGTTTTTGTTGGAAATTGTCTTGAGGTTGTCAGTGGTGTCATGCTGGTTTATCAGATCACTAAAAGCAAATGCTGAAAATGCAGACTCGAATCACTGTCACTGGCTTGGCAGCTTTGTTGCCTGTAATTCTACCATCATCCGCTCCACAACCTGTTGAAAGTCAGGTAATAAACATGTATTGAGAGCATGATAAGACAAGTTTTATAGACACGTTAATATGGTCTGTAAAGTATGAATTGCACAAATCTGAACATTTCTGTGATTTGCAGTAGCGTTAACTGCTAACATTTAATCCTGGAGACTGGGCTGGCTAATTTAGCTGTAACATCTTTACTGCTCCTGTTAGCGTTAGCCAACAAAGTATTGTTAAGTCACATGGGATTTAAACCTGTGGTGGTTCTCTCAGCTATCACTATATTCCTGACCTCCTCTTACTAATACGCTACAGGAAATCAAGAGCACAGTAGCTTCAACACAACCCTCGGCCAGCACCGTACCAATTTACCACACACACACACAGCACCCGCATGTCGTTAGTGTTACACCAAGTGAAAACTAATGTGCCATACCCATACTCATAACAACCAAAGCCATGGCTACAGACACCAGCATAGCAACAGCAAGAGTCAAAGCTATGTAATAATTACAGCAACAGCCTCACTCTGTGAGAGAGCTAAGTTAATTAGCCCTGCTAGTTATTTGACTTAGCTGCAATGGTAGAGGCTCAAGCTGAGGGTACACACGCACTGTGCACACAACCAGCGTCTACCACATAATACATAATTCTGTACCATAATACCACGTTTCTCTGCAGTTCAGAGGAAACGCATAACTTAATACGAGGCAACACAAAATAATTTCAGGAGGAAATTCCCACCGTGACCTTTCAGGGGGCTCCATTTTAAGCAGCAACGTTTGTGGGATGAGAATTAACTTGACTTGTCGTATGAACCCTTTTCTTTGGCTTTTGGGCTGAACCCGCATGAAAGAATACTTCTGAGGTAATGTAATTTATGGTGCTTCTTACTGCCTCTAAAGCGCCAACCCCAGAGGTAATGGCAGCTTGGAATTTGTCATACATCATACACTAAATGCATGATCAAAAGTCACTTCCTTTCATGATATTTCTAGCCCTCCTCTCTACCTCCTTTGCTCAAAGTATCTCTCTTTAAAAGCATACATCATGCTGGGAAACGACTCCACTTTTTTCAATAAAAGATAAAGACCATCTTATTACCTTCCCATTAAGAACATAACATTTTGTTAAATGGACTCCTATTTAAAATACTCCTTCGAGCTCTGCGCCAGATTCAATGAATCTCAGCTGCACTTTAATCAACTCTGGCTCTGCTGTTTCCTCATAGCCTTTTCATGATTAAGAAGAATAAAAATTCATAGTATTTGATTATTCCGAGTCCTAATTCAAAGGAGAGCAAAAGTCCCCAAAGGGTAATCTTACATATATCTACATCCACAGTATGAAATATCAATATAATTTCCATTCGAGGCCAAGTGGAAGTGACACAGGTATCAGATTTAAAATAGCTCTGTCTTTTTTCATCCTTTCTCGCTCACGTACACATTTGCGTGCACACACACAATACTAGCCAGGATGCAGAGAACCAACTGCATGCATTAAATAACACGGCACACCGAGTGATGTGGAAATAATTCACTGCACGTACCCACACATAGGGTGCGGAAGGGGGGTCTTTTGAAGAGGGTGAATAATTTACAAGCCAGTGTAATATGCCGCATCAGTTTAACACCATCCAGACCCCATTTGTGTAAACTAATAAACCGATTTGTGAACTTTCTATATTCAAGACAAAAACACAAATTCCTCATGTACACAATGTGACTGGGGCCAAATTCTCTGAGTGGAAACGTTGACACAAGAGGTTATTTGGAACTAAATGTCTACCGCGCTTAGCCTATCAGCCCTGATCATGAAGACTGTGAATAACAGAGCTTTTGGCAGAAAAGGTTATGAACGCTGAAGACGCTGTGCAAATGGCAGAAGTGCTACAGTACAAACAGCTGCATCAGCTGTTCTCTCCCAGACAGCTCTTGTACCCAAGGGAAAGGTCACAGCGGCCCATTTTTAAGGGGCCTCAGCTCCAAGTGAGTCACATCAGGGTCCATCATCACTGATCATGTGACACCCCGGGCAGTAACTGGCAGTTGTCAACATTAGTGAGTCCCTGTCATTTACTCTGTCAATTTCAAGCCTGTCCTATCTCTGTCCTCTTAGCCTGGATCAACAAAATGTCTCTGCGTGATAGCCGTGGCTCTAATGCTCACGCGGCTTCAATTAGAACACTGATCTGAGCACAGTAAAAAGCGCAGTCACATTAATTAATTAATGGTGATAAAGAAAAGATCTGATCCGCTAAAGTTCAATGTGTTTCTACCTTTAAAGCAACTCATATAATTAAATGCCTCACTTTCAAACTGATTTGCAGATGAAATGCGAGGATGACATCCGTCTTTGTTCCACTCATTCAGCAATATGCTCAACAGAATGAAATGTCGTCCAAAAAAAAATTAGTTTTACGATGCAATATGTTATCTGCTTTGCACCATACTGTATTACTTCTTCCACTTTATAGTTTTCTGTTGCTGTTTTTAAAGTGTGGCAATCTTAAGCAAACATCTGCCACATTTACGCACCAAGAGTTGGGATGTTATCCAAGGCACATATGGCCCCCCTGATAGGGTAGGTTTACTCTTTGTCTCTTCTGTAAACCCATCTGCTGCTGCTGTTGTTACATCATGTCTTTTTTGTACACATAGACTTCATTTCCTCTCCAAGCAGCCATTTTGTCAGAGCAAAGTTTCAAGATTGTAGATGATAAGACAGTAATGTTTTAGCAAAGAATGGTTAAGGCAGGAGTGCATCAAATAGCTGTACCGTTGCCATGAAATTGGAAATAAGATATTGAGGCACTCATTGAAGACTGCTCTTAAGGGTTTAGAACTCTATATTCAACATGATTTAGCTGACTACGAGGAGACAATGCTGTGTAAACTCAATTTACTATTCAGTTGATGAAAAAAAATACATGTGGCAAGGGAATTTCTGCCTAAAAAGTAAAAAAAAAAAAAAAAAAAAAAAGAACCTTAATAGTTCTTTAAATGAGCACATTTGCAATGACTTGGAAAGCTCCAACAAAATTCAACATCGGATGCCAAAACAGATTTCTGTAGACATAGAAATGCATAAAGGGGAAAATATTTTTTAACACCTTTTCTTATGCTTAATGACTAAGCTATTTTTAAAGCATCTGAGCCTGACGCGTGTATGGTTTAGCATGCGTTTCACACATCATCCACTGCAGCGAAGAAGTGGCAGGCATCAAACGAGAGAGATCTCGTGCTCCCCCTTCATTATAATGATATTTGCATACTGCGTGACAGTATATTACTTCCAAATTAGTTTCAGAATTAAAAGATGCAAATTAGTAACCACATCATGTCTGACGCCATCGCAACCAGCGCTGGTCATCAGCGCACGTGAACCTTTCAGCTTTGTGACTTCTGTGATGTGTTCCATTCATACGAGTGCTCATTTCAGAGTTAAGTCAGTGTGATGCTCTAGTGCAGCTCTGACTATAACTTCAATCATTAGACCACATACATTTAATATTTTATAAACAGTTCTCTTCGATTTTATTCATGGAAAGAGCTACTGACTTTCTTTTTTTGTTTTGTTTTTTGCGATGAACACAAGTCCCGTTATATCTGTGAATACTGAGTAAAAACCAAAAGGCTTTTTCACCTGTATTTTTCTGTATAATACAGTTTAAACTTCCTCATGTCCACATTTGGATTAGTAAAGCAATTTAAATATGTATGACAGCTGATTACCAAATTATTTCAAAATGTTACCCTGCACCATGGCTTTCCGCCAATCTTTCTTTTGTACTGTAATTTATAGTGTCCTGAAATATATAGCGCATACTGTACCATAAAGAGAGAGTACAGAGAAGTATCAGTGTGGATCTGCAAGATTTAGACAGCCTTTCTTCACCGCCGGCATGAACAAAGGTTGTCAACTAACGACAGCACTTTAAAGGCATGAAATAGAGGCAAACTAACCAGTGTTTGTTCCTCTCTGGCATCGCTCACACACACACATATCATTAACTGAAACTGCTGGATGCTGTTAGCTGTGCGGTTCACTCGCTCTGGATGCTGGATGTTAGGAGATGCTCCAGTGTTTTAGCTGAGCTCAATCGAAGGTTTTTGACAGCTGCAGGACCCCAGAGCAAATGGATCAGGAATTCTACAGCCGATGCGATCCATGTAGAAAAAATAAATAAATCAAATACCAAATACCAGTTAGCAGGAGATATTGCTATCCAATTTGCACACATACTGTATGCTATCGCTAAAATAGGCCAGACGATGGATGAGATCATTTTTGGGTTGCGTGACCTTTGCTTGGTTAAGGCTGTACAATAGCCTGCATGCTGTTTTGACTGCTGTGCCACTCATTAACAGCGCCGTTAAAATTCAGCCTTTATTAAAAATGGCATATCCAGACAATCTTGTGAATGCATTAGATGGTAATGACCGGGTTGACCTTGATGTCCTGCGCCTGGGCTCCGTGCCTCCTCCAAATGCTCACATTCTGTTTATTTTCAATGCTGTTATTAATATTTCATTTTGAATGCTGTGTTTCATTAATTGTTTTTATAAAGGGGACACTGTGAAGCCCTTTGAGCCCGACATGTTTGCGTAGCCCTTAGCTGTGATTAAGGACTATCCAAATAAACCCTTTACTTTGTGTGTGTGGGTGTATGCCAGTGACTGAGTGACACAGGAAGTTGTCCGGAGTAAACATTGTGCACTTGGCTGTTGTTCAATGGCTTGAATGTTGTGTACTCTCTCTGCATCTGCTTTCTCTGTGCATGACTAGGTTTTGAAGTAAGAATTCCACCAGAAGAGAGCCTTTAGTCTGTGTTAATTCATCTCAAAAACTGTCTCCTCAACATATAATGGATGTAGGATGTTTTGGTTGAATTTAAGTAGGTCATATCACTATAATAAAACCACAAACTTTTGTATTGACACATTAGAGGCTTCCCTTCATGGTCTAGATGTTGCTACTCCGCTCAAGATTTGGTCAAACCTAACATTAACTCCCGATACATTTTAGTGAGGAGGCAGACTTTCTTTATTTGCCTTCTGGTTAGATATTGATCGAAACTCGATTCGATTTGATTGAACTTTGACTGGCAAGATCTCAAATGTCTAGCTAAATTAAGACAGGCATGGGATTGACCCAGGCCAAGTCTGATTCAATCATTTAGCCAGTTGCAGTCAGCCTTTCCCCCGGCTCTACTTTGGCTTCCAGTGTGGATTTGGTTTGGTTAAATATTGCACGGGTCATATTCCTGCACATAGCATATATAATTGGTGGTGCACTGAGTTTTTGCATGTGGTTTCTTTTGTGTTGTTATTGTCACCATGCATAGCTTTTGATCAGAAAACTATTCAGAGGTCCAGTTTGTAAGAAAATTGATTTTTCCCCAACTCCCAAACTGCTGTCGCATGGGATTTGTAGGTCAGGTCGGCATTCCAAAGCGTCAGTATTTGAATAGATGGGAATCAGACTCAGATATCAACTTGGACAAATTGGACCTTTAAAGGTTACACTACAATATGAAATCTGCTAAAATTAGCAATATGTAATTACGACACGTTATAAATGCATCACTGTTTCTTACAGACACATGCAGTTAATCTAATATATGAAGATTGAACGGAAGAAGAGACTAATTATTCTGGTGATCTTTGGCTCACAGAATAAACAAAAACAAAACACTTATCTCATATATAAAGTGACTTTACCAATGTAAGATCATAAAACACTTGCATACAAAACCCTAATCAAAAAATGTAATGTTCATGGCTTTTGTAATATACCATTCATGGATTATTGTAAATGACACATAATACAGTGATCTTACATCATAAATCATAATGCCCAGGTTCTCATCTCTACTTATGGCAACACACAGCTGCATACAATACCTACATTGTGGCTTTCCATCAATGTTTCTGTATACTATGTTACATAGTGTCCTGTAGTATATTGTGCCTATTGAGAGAGCAGATAAGTAACAGATCTGTTGTGGCAGGATTTAGACAGGCTTTCTTCATCACCAGCGTGAGCAAAGGGTCCAATGCAATTGTCAACTAGCATTTTAAAGGCATTACATGCAGGCAAACTAACCGTTCTTTTGTTCCCCTCTCTCACACACATACTATTAACTGAAACCACTGAACTTATTGTACCATTTTAAAAGTGACACACAATACAGTAATCTTAAATAATAAATCATTACAGAAAAAAAAAATTAAAAAAAACTTAATTGGTTCATATATTATATGCAACACCATTTCAAAGTGATTTTGCAGCTCGGCTCTAGAACACTCACAATGCCTGGCTTGTCATCTCTACTTACAGCAAAACACAGCTGCATACGATATGACAATTAATACATCGCATCAGGTCATGAACAAGAACAGTATAACCTCTGAATAATCCCCTTCAGCACAGACTGGAACTGGTACTCTAACTAACGTGTACGTACCAGAAACATCTGATATTCTGTATTGTGGATACAGTGTATATTTAATACATTCATTTGCACATTTGTACACAAGTGCATAGTGTGGGCTTTTGGAATTTGTTGGCTTTTGACGGTGTGATTTCTTCTAATCATCTTTCATTAAGGGTAAGTTTATAATAATCTTTTCAATGTATTACATCTCAAGCAGGAGATAAAATGAGATAGAAAGACTGAGGGAGGAGAATTCATGATGAAATGGAATGCACTTAAATCATACCCTCCACAGCAAGTGATGAGTGAAGTGTCTTCATTTTTGTCTAAGCTGTGTTCTAATTATTCTGTTATTGTGAGTTTGTACAGCTGGTTAGTTATATGTGCTTAAAATATGTTTTTTATTCAGCATGTGCACCTTTTCTGTTTGATCACTTGAAAGGAAACCTGAGGCACGAGTCCCCTCATTCGTAAAAACTCTGAAATTTGCATCTAATCACTCTGAGCTTTGTGCCAGAGTGAGAACAAACACTGTGCAAACAAATATCATTATGCAGCTACACACTTTGTGTGCAGCCACTATTGTGATCATAAATCGGGCTCCACGCCTGCTCCATGTTATCCCCTTACTGTTACTTTTCCTGACACACTTCGATTTTGAAAATCCATACAAATAAGCGCAAACAAAGGAAAACGCACAGCAAAAAAGATCTGACGTCCAGCTCACATTACACTATAAAAAGAAGAAGAAAAATGCACATACGCAGCTAAAAATGTAGCTACAGACAAATATATTTCTGGGTGATTCAGCAGTACTTTAGAGTGTGTGAGGACTCGGCAACATACCAAGCAACAACACTCGTTTGGATTTGTTCCCTCCCTCCCTGCAGGTGAACTGTCCCTAGACAATGAACCTCAGCTCTGCTTCAGGGTCTACAGAGTAGGGACACCAGACAGACAGACAGGCCTTGTATTCAGGCAGAGCCGATAGGCCTGGCAAGTGTGTCCTGTTTGGCATTTAAAACACCTCCGCTCACTCCTATGTCGTGGGAGAAGTGACGGACCTGACAGGCTCAGTCTCTCGGGAGCCACTGGGCCTCTTTCCAATCTCTCTGGGTCAGTGCGGGGGTGAGACGCCAGTGAAGAGCTCCTGGCTAGAAACACTAATTATCATGGCTGCCTTGCATTTAGTAGTACTGTGTTCGGCACTAGGTAGCGTGCACCTCCTGGTCACGCTGTCAGATACCTCACAGGGCTGGCTCTAATTGTGGAGATTGTAAAGCTATGGGTGTTTAGGTTCAGGCTGCCAAAGGCAACTCTCTGCATCACTGACTTATGTAAATAAATGGGTAAACAAACAAGTGTTTAATGCCCCTCCCCCAATTTATGCTGCTGTTGATATTGTTTTTTACAGGTCGTCATTAATGGTCCTCTTTTTAACTTGTGTGGAATTTTTTGATTGGTGAATTGGGGAGCGGTCGTGTCACAGATCACACACACACACACACACACACACACACACACACACACACACACACACACACACACACACACACACTTACACGGCATTGCAGTGCACTCACTAACACACACAGTAATGCTTCTGCCCAAACTCATGATAATTTAATAAATGCCTGAAGGCAGAGTTTGAGGCAGTGGACAAATATAAATATTAATTAACACACAAGGGACCCAAGTAATGTGAGAAAACCTCTCTGCCTATTGGCTCCTGCCATATTAAAGGAAACTCTGGTCAGATTTTTAATGCGGTTCAGAATATGCATTAGAACTTCAAACATTAACTTCCAAAGTTAACATCTTCTCCCTGATATTGAGGTTTTATGTCGGAAATAAATGCAGCTTGCTCTAAACCAAAAAATCTGATAGTTCCTCTTTGAGAGAGTGGCGCATGTTTTGACTAACGACAAACAATATGAGTCAGTGGAAACTTTGGAAAAGTTCCAAATCTCTAATTAATGCATTTGATTGATGCAGACACAGAGCTTCAGTTGAAATCTTGTAGATGTTATGTTTCACCAGATCGGTTGGTCTTTTCACAGCCGCACGGTCCTTTTTATTAAAGACTCTGTTGGGATACTGGGCATCAATAATGTGCCTATGTGACAGGTTTGAGGATCCTTTGGAGCTCTGCACTCCCACACTGCCTGATTTCATAGTGAAACTGAGGAGGTTGGCAGTGTGTGACAGGTAGTGGTGAAAGAGGTGGGCTGAGTCTTGACATTGCTCATTTCCTTCGATCTCAACAGCTGCCTATACCACCCAACTAAACAACTGTCACTACCTCAGTGTACACAAAGGTGTCAGAGATTGTATGAATACTGCATGTTGCTTAGTATGTTGTATTAAATGTAATAGGATCAGAAAATATACAAAAAAAAAGTATTTACTGATGTGAGAAACACTTTATAACAAGGAAATAAATGCTACGAGGAACTTTTTTTGTGTTTTTTTTTGTTTGTTTGTATTTTTTTTGTTTAGTTTATTTTGTTTGTTTATTACAGCAGCCCCTGTGGACAAAAATGCGCTACTGCCTCCTGTCATAAAGCTCTTGATCTGGTAAGTGTGTGCATTCGTTTTGAAAGCGCGTGAAAAAAAAAAAAAAAAAAGGCAACTTTTAATAGATGTATTTGTTTTCAACCAAAGCTGTTCACAGGATGAATATCGATGATGTGCGAGATCTATTTTTGCTAATGTCAGATTGATAACGATATGACAATGGTAAAACAGAGTAAGCTTTGTTTAAGTTTGTTTTAGTACCAGACTACAGAGCAGCTACTTTCCTTTTTCCTTGCAACTCATTCACAGTACTTGCATCTTTTTTATTTATTTATTTATTTTTTTTACTTATCCGACCAAGATGAATCGAAATCAAACAGAGTGACAGGCATTAAGAAATTTAACTTTATACAGTATATAAATAGCCAGCCTTTTCGCTGATTGTCTTGTTTGCTTATTTAGGTCACATAGAGGCATTAGTGTTTTATTGCAATGGATCCCTAATCAGTTAAAATCTCAGAGTGGTAACTTTAATTATCCCATGCAACATGCAAAAACAATGCAGTGGTCTCTGGCAAAAAGTTCTAGATTGGTTCAAAATTGACAGTATTAACAGTATTAACTAACTAATGTTTACAACTTGACAGTACTTCTCCGGGATTTTGCAAATTCATCTGAAAAATGTGGATGTGAGTATTTGCAGGCTCGCAGAAACAAACCATCAATTTATTGACTGATTTGACGGCCGCTTCAACACCTGAGCAATCCCCACACCATATAGTATGAAGCGTCACGCTCATATCCTTAGCTCCATTACAATGTCCTCGAAGCTTCTTGTTGGCATCACACAGCCTATATAGTTCCACATTTATAGCATTCTGTATGAAACACTAAATTGAATTCGCATCTATGTGTGGACCTCATTTTAACTACCAGTGCAATATGACTTTGGAGAACGATCTTCATACTACTCATTATCTCTTTCAACTTACTACTGAACTGAACAAATTACCAAAGAGGTCAAACAAACTTGTGTCTGATGATGTAACTGAATCTTAGCTTTTTTGAAAAGAGAAGGAAAAGAGATCTGTAGACCAAGTGTTCCCTTTTCTTCAGTTGATTTCTGGGAAGCTTAACTAATGCATAACAAGCTAGCTAACTTGATCGCGTATCAGTTCATGAATGAAGTAACTGAATTAACGTTCCATGACTGATTATCCGTTAAGCGGGAACTAATCACATAAAGTCACAGTAACCTCATCATTTGTCAGTGGTGAGCAACAGGAACTCATGATACATCCTGCCTTAATGCATGCATTTAATCATCAGAAGTCGTACATTAATTAAGCATTACTTATACTGTAACCATCTTATAAAGTGTTACAATGATGTGTAGATCAAGACGGCAAAAACACAACTGGGGTTTTGTAGGATTGTCACACTGACGTCTAACTGTGTCCAGTGACACACTATTTATCAGCTTAATAATTAAAAGAACTTGTTGTGAACTTGGTGAAGTGTTTCTGTCTTCTCCCTCTTCCTCTCTCTCTCTCTCTCTCTCTCTCTCTCTCACACACACAGACACACACACACACACACACACAGACACACACACACACACACAAACACACACACACACACACCACTCAGAGGGATCAGGTTTCCATCCCACATTACAACACGATGTAGTGTTGTCAGTTGAAGGGCTAAGACGTTACATTGCAGGAATTTCTCTGGTGACTGAGCCAGCACTGAACAGGTGTACCTGCGTACATGTTCAGCTTAGCTCTTCCACGTGAGAATTAGAAAGTCAGACACACACAAGGAGCTCTCTGATCTCTGGTAAGGAGAGGACTGAAGTGCCAGGTAGAGGGAAGACAGATGGGTATGAGTTTTTCTGCCAGCTGTCTGTACTGCCTTGCTCTGCGCCGTCACAGTTTGGCACAAAGGGAGAAGAAGGTTCATGTATTTTAAGGAATGTCTCATACGATGAAAGTTATGGCTGAGGTTGGCACGGAGCGCTGGTGGCGTAAATCGTCCGCTCAGCACTTCGGCCCCAGCGGATCCACTGTGTGGTGGTGAATGAATGATGGGTCTGTGATTACAGATTGTTTTCATCGTGGTCAAAACATTGTGAAGGGGGGATAAATTATCAGGAGGATAAGCCACAGTTGTCTGGGCAAGTAGTTAATGAGAGTAAAGGTCAAATAACTTGGAAAAATAGCAGCTTTAAATCACAAAATAGCTGTGACTGATTCATAATTGTGCCGCCCTCACTTAATAAGTTTGATCCAGCCTTGGCAGTAAAGCATGGAATGTAATCTTGTGCTTTATCAACATTGAATGATGAAATAAAGCAATAGATATCTACACAAACAATTCTAAGAGACGTGATGAATGTTTATTATCCTGGCAAAATAAAAACAATAATAATGAAAACTAGGACATACATTAAAAGAATGACGCCTGCACTTATGTGACAAATTCAGTTCAATAGACATTCAAATTTAGCATATTCGCTAGCTAGACACCATATATTCATCACAGACGCACTATTTCTTCTATTTTTTTTGTTGTTTGTTTTTTATGACAGTTTTGTTCATACTATTCTCTAGAAACAAATAAAACAATATGATTCCACTGGTCCCTGAAACAGGTGGCTTCGTTCATTTAAGGATGGCACTGGAATTCAGTTGTTGAATTAAAGAGTATGTCTACTTATGATATACATTAGAACCTCACAATGTTTACACAACCTCCATAAAAATGAAAAACAAACAAAAAAACAACCAACCAAACAAACAAAAACGTGTCGTGTTACTTTAAGTCTATCCATCTTCTTCATCCGTCTCCAACCTAATTTACCTGTTGAGTCACAATTTGAGTTTTCCCAAAATCCGCTATCAGTTTGACCAGCAGTGAGACGTTAAAGTTGATAGCAAAGTAACACAGTACATGTAATTAGCAGAAATTTCAGCTAGTTCAGACCATCCTGTTTACGACACATCTTTTAACTGTATCGATAAAGCTAAAAATGAGAAAACAAAGTTTCATTATTTCTGCAAAATAAACGGCCAGTTATGTACCGGGACGTAACTTCCTAGCATGATTTGGTCTAATGAGACATATTATAATAGCCAGAACTTTGACAACTATTTTTTTGTTTTTTAAAGGGACTCTTTGGAACTTGTGTGTATGTGTAAGTTTATGGTAGTGGATCCATTTCAAAATGGAAGCATTGAGATGAGAAGAGTGTACAGTACATAAAGTCACGTCCATTGGACTGTGGCGGAAAATCTGAAGTCCTTCAGAAAAAAAATCCACAGCCCAGCAGCATTAAACAACTGAAACCAGCCACCGGCTTGTGCAGGCAATCGGAAGGTCTCATTTCGTCATGTCACATCACAATCCACTCACATACTGTATGGCCAACAGAAAATGATACGGGTAAGTCAATACAAATAATTACATAGAGCCAATAGGTACATGGATTTGACTGAACTAAAAAACTAATCTTTCTTTCCTTACCTTTCCCAAAAACAATTTGCAATTTACTGTACGATGTTGTACAAAACGCTGTTGTGCAATTAAATCAATAAAATAAATGTACAAACATGTCTATATTATATATATATATAAAAAAAAAATGTGTTACAACAGTGGTTTTTTTTTCAGCATTTCCTGGTGAAACGCTGACTTTTTTAAAGTAAAAAGTTTTGAGTTCAGCCCCTTCAGGATTGCCCTCTGTAAGTCGCAGTGTAACTATATTAAACACTTTATCTGGGTAATACTGTCTACCATGCAAAATCGCAGCTTGTAATAGGGGATAGATTAAATGGAATCACTCTCACCTAGTGGCAAATTCCACACCAGTAAGCAACAAATGGCTTGCCAAGCTCTGGTTGACACTTCTAGGGATTAGCTCATGATGTTGGGGTTGAGGCAGGACCCAGTGGGAGGGACAGTCGCTGAGCATCATAACACCCTTAACCCTCCCAGACACACATACACACATGAACACACATGCACACACACTATATATATATATTTTTCATATATATGGCAGCCACATATTACTTGCTGCACAGGATAAGCAAAAATACCCCAAAACCTCTGATATTTCATTAATAAAATACACAATTTAAGTAAAAAGAGGCAGGTTTTAAGAGAGAGCAACCTCTAACCACACACACACACATCTACTAAGCAGAGCTGGGTACACAGTCAGCCTGGCTAAAAAGCTGCTGCCAGATGAGCAGATGTGAATGTCAAAACCTCGCCTTTTCAGATGAGCAAGCAACTTTAAATTACTAAGAGACGACGTCTATGTGCTGACTTTATTTTTAGTCACTGATTGCCTTGTATGTGTGTCTGCGTGTGTGTTCCTGTATATCAGGATATGTCTGGACCTGCATCTTTTTTTCGCTCTCTATTTGATGAGGGCACTACAATCAGATACCACTTTGCATTTGTTTGTTTTAGCTCTCTGTCTCCATTTCTTCCTCCTTCATTCTCCAACCACTCACTTGGTTGGAGTCTAACTCATCTTGTTTTTGATATCTACCTTCAAGTTGAACAGTGTGAAGAGAGAGAGGAGTAAAACACGACAATGATGTAAGCCACATGTTAGGATAGAGCACAAAGTGATCCGGTAGATGCTGACGGAGACGTGGTCTGAGGGGTGATGCCTCGAGAGTGCTGAGAGGTTATAGCAAGCGAAGAGGCGGGTAGGTGAGTGAGAAAGAGTAGCGAGAGGGAGAGAGAGAGAGAGAGAGAGAGAGGGGTGGCAGGAGAATATGAAAGGGAGCAGTAGATGTGTGGATGGAGTGAGAAGATTGGGGGGTGTTGGAGCTCATCTACAGAATGAGAGCGTTGGCGTGACGGCCGTGGCACCAGCTGAGTCGAAATGCCGTCAATCAACCGTCGGCTGCTGGAATTGAGTGACTATGAATTATATTTAAATGTTCAGCTCGTGAACTGCAGATTCCTTTTCTACACTTCTAATGAGTAAGAGGTCTACCTATCTGTCTGCGTCTCTGTAATTAAAGGTTGTCATATTTTGATCCATGACAAGAAAACCGTCATGCTTGCAGAGATTTAGCCTTGCAACGTTCTGAACCAGCAAGAGCTGTCACTCTCCTGAATTCACCTTAACTCCTATGGGTATTTTGCATTATGTGTGGCTCAGTCCAGGTGCAAAAACACCATTTTGCATTCCTGTATGCAATGCATTGAAAATGTAATTTAAACAACTATGGCGCTACTAACAACATAGTCAAGCTCAGCTTTCTTTTAGCTTTTCAGGAGATGAAAATTTCCTTTTCATGTGCGTATGCAGCCCAAACACTAGAATAAATGTTAGCGAACTAAGTTTCGGCAAAACCACAGCTTCAGATTCAATTCTTTTTCTTCACATCGCAACTTTACATTTCTTAGGCTGAATTATCTGTTTTTCTCCTGTAACAATGCTGTGCCTATGCTCTGCTTAGGTCTATGGAAAAAAAAAAAAATCGTTTTTTAATTAGGGTTAAGAAAACATGGTTTGGCTTGAAATACTGTACCTGTTTTACGTTCCATGATCGTGAATGGAGGTGGTACATAGAGAAATATAGCAGGTTTTGTCAGCATGAAAACAAAAATATAAACCGTAAGTGTTCTTAAAAATATCAAATGATGCTTCTAGAACCGCTTCGTTAGCATAATAACGCCACCTTGGGCCCTCTACCTTCTGATGGACAGTCAGCTAAAAAGCATTATGTGACCGTGATATGCCACATGTGCTACAAATGTTAACCTTGGATGTATCTGTGGTTTGCAGAAACGTTAACTTTCACATTATATCATGGTGTCTAGGCGGGTGCATCTTGACTGTTTTGCCGCTATAAATATCAACATAACTGTATGTCTAAATAGTACATTTTTCCAGCTTTTATAGCAAAATTCTATTATTTCCTTTCATCTGTTTTAATGACTACATGCATCCTGCAGTCAGGCGCACAGATAGGAATTTCACAAACAAGATGTTGCCAAATTTTGACAGTACACATTCATGATAAATAACCTGCCGGTTTGCCTTTGACCTCACTGTATGTCACAGCTCTCTTTTCACAGCTGGATTTGCCTTCCGTGTAGGTAAAGAAAAGGAATTAATCCATAATCCTCGACAGGCGGTGATACACTGAAGTCATTCTGCGTCTCTCTTGCCACTAACAACCACCATCAAACTGTCAGCCCGTGGGAAACTCTGTCCTTCTGTTTTCCCTGTACGGGCGTCCTCACGGAGGAGCTACCAATGTTCGCCACATTTACTCTTCTCAAACTTGCTATATTTTGTCTGTGACCTTTTCTCTTCTATCGCTAGCAGGATCAGAATGCATTCTGCTCTCGGAGTGATTACTTCTCACCCTGTCAGCTCACCTTGACTTCACCTGTCATCCCTCCATCTATTTTCAATGTGATATTTTCTTTCTCACCTCTTATTAGTTGTGCCCATCTGAAGTCTCTGTTGAGTACCCGTCTTTCTGTCGCCATCTCTGTCGGATACACACTAGCATACACACACACACTGTGAGGTTCCTGCATTCTCATTATTAATTTAAAGTTGGAATCCTCTAGATTTTTTTTTAAAGCCCATTTTTGATACTATTTACTATTCACTTTTCTTATTTATTTACATTATTTTTTTTTTACGATAGCCACTCAATATATTTGCATTCAATTATCCTGTGCCTATAGCAGTTCAATCAGTATAGGAAGAGTTTGTGATATAAATACCAGCATGACATGTTCTGTTGCTGTTCACTGGCAGAGGAAACTGAATATTTTCCTACATTCCGGCATCACATTTACAGCTTTAAACTGGTGATAGAAGGGTGATTTATAAAGAAAAAAAGAAAAAAAAGCAGAAGAAGGATCAGCCTTGGTGGAACTGTTAAATAAAGAGTTGCAGATGACAGGCTGCATACCTCTAATTCCTCAGCAAAGTAGCGAACGTCACTGTATCCTCCTGTTCTGTGTACAACTATGTTTGTAAACAGCACAAATTTAGATAACGGTCGACATTATTTTTGAATGACTGCTTCTTTAGTAGCACTCCATCTGTACTCTCTTATATTTCTGTCAAAGTAGCTGCTTAATGACTATTCACAGTGGTATTAACCTACACTTCCTGTTACCATGATAATTACAGATCTCTGTCATGATAATGTGGGTGGTATATGCAAAAAGAACTATAGTAAACTTCCTTCCATCTTGCCTGCACCCAGAGGCCCCCCTACTCATGAGCTGGCCCTTGGGCTGTGTATGAACTAAAGACTGTCTGTATTCCCGCTTCCACGGTCAGAAAGAGTACAGAAGTCGAATCCAGAGAGGGGCGAGTCGCCAAACTCAGATTAGGCTCTAAAACTCAGCAGCGCTGGTCAATGGGAATTGAGATTCAGTTCCAGGATTGCCTTTTTCTCTCCTCAAATGTTTTCAGAAAAATATGTCACTGTAGTTGTTTGTGTAACACAAGTAATGTTGTGACCACATCAGCGCCATATCATTTACTGTTTCAAAATGGACCAATGCCAAACTCACAGTATGTCAGTATCTCAATAGGTGTGTCTGTCTTGGTGCAATCCATTCTGGTTGTTGCAGGTTATGCACCTCTTCAGACAGGGAAAGGGAAACAAGACAACCATTTTTCATTTTTTGTTTTTTTTTGTTTTTCTACAGCATAGACAGCCCAGTTTGTATTTGTATTTGTATGTTGTATGTTGTTACTGCAACATTTTTTTTTAGAATATTGCAGCAACTAACCAGACATGTTAGGCAGCATCATCCACTTAAAAACAGTGGTGAACATGTTGTCCTCTACAATCGACATTGTCCCCGTCAGCCTGTCACCAACAAACATGTCACCTTTGTTGACCCTTAATTGTTGATCCCCCCTTAGCTATTAGGTGTCATATTAAATACTTGAATACAGTGGTGAGATGCGTCATAGCACCAAGCTGTGTCAAAATCAAATCAACTGTCTCTGAGATATTGTGCATGACACGTGGATTCGCTAACAAACAATGCTGCGGCTCGTGTGTTTTATTGTGCTAGTTCTTAGTGTTGAAATGCACTGACTCAAATGAAAGGGTGCATTTTTTTACATAGTTGATCATTGTGGCTTTTACTGTCATGCGTTTACTCTACCGTATGTATAACTGACTTACAATTAAAGACTCCAAATGCTTAATTACAATTCCATGTATATTTTTTGGCTCCATTATGTCCATTACTATGTCTCATATTTGTTTTGATGTTTGATTAATTTAATATATGCATTCTATATTATTACTAATAAAAAATCATAACATCTTAAGGAGTTTCATATCTAGCATTCAAAATGTAGTTTAAATCTCAGATCAACTGGAAAAAAAAAGTCCATATATTATCCTTTTGTGAACATGTCAGCAATTAAATCTGTTTGACTCACATATCAACACCATGAGATCTCGTGTTGACTCAGGAAGAGCTAATTTCTGATATAACTGAGACCTTCTAAACATCTGCTGGAGTTCTCAGTGTCACATTCTGAGTTCTAAATTGGTAAATTTCTGCAATTAGCCAGGAGGCATCAGCATGTTTCCTGGTGGACTTTGCACGAGCTAAACACCATATGCTTCACTCAGAAATTCACTGTACACACACACACACACACACACACACACAATCTCTCCCCTTCCACACATGCGCATTAAGATTCCATCCCATTTTGAGACGATGTCTGAAAGGATTCATCACGGTGACAGCGCCACTTCAACACATTTTTCAGTTTGTCAGAAGTCTCTTTCTTAGCGCTTGTTCCTCGCCTCTCCTTGGTTTCCTCTGGTGTATTGCTCTGAGTCCTGCTCAAAGCACACAGCAGGGGATTAGTCCCTATCACAGCACTCACTACCCCCAGATCAGTTCACCAGGGTTAAGGTGCAGCTTTCTCTGAAGATACCATTTTCTTTGTGAGAACTCTCACAGTGACATGTTAAAGGAGCCCAGTCAGAGCGGAACTTTAATGCTATGATAACCCATTTAAGTTGCTGTCTCAGTATAAATACTCTGTCTCCATGGCATATCTCTCTCTCTCTCTCTCTCTCTCTCTCTCTCTCTCTCTCTCTCTCTGACTCTTTGAGTGTCTGGGCCTGCAGGTTTGTATTACTGCTTGACATTGCAACTCAGTCATTTGCCAAAACATTCTGGAGATGGAGTATTAAAATGAATAGCTAGCAGTAATGAGAGGGTTCAATAAGAAGAGATGAAAGAAGATGCTCCAAATATGCAACAATTTTACTTTTCTTTCTTTTGTTTGGTAAGGAATAGTTTTGTTTTTATGAACCTTGTTTTCTCTGGAAGATGCTTTTTAGAGTGAGTTTTACTGTAGAGTTTCTGTCATTTCTAATTTTTGGGTAATTTTTCGATAACATTTTGAGTAAGATTAAATTATTTCTTTTACTCAGCAACACACAGACTCTTATTAATGCTTTTGTCCCCATTCATGCAGTTTCTTGTAACTCATTATTTTCAATCACCCACCCCAAACCTACAGAATACTGCAGTCAGGGGTCGACAAAATTGTTTTGCTTGTATTTAGGTCACTGAGCAGTTGCCTCTTACAGTACCGACCTTTTACAATAGCCTTTCAGACAAGCCTGCTCAGTGTCCTCCTCAAAAACTTACATTTAATGGCTTTTAATGTGTGATTTTTTTTTATTTTTTTTTTCTTATGGGAGATTTTTACTCATTGATTTCATCTGTTTCTTTACTTCTTGACTTCATTGCACTTTTTTAAAACTGTAAATGCACTCTGTAATGTTGTTGTTATGTCTGCATATTGTAAATTTGTTTTTGAAAATAATTGTGCAGATGCGCCATCCCTCTTCATGAGCAACATTTGTTTTCTGTAAAAATAAATAAATAAATAAATAAATAAATGTCTTGCCCATCTTGGAGAGAACTGGATGTTCTTTTATACAATGGGCACAATGGTAGACTTTCTCTGATGCTACAAAAGCACATGGCTTACTGGAAGATAATACAATTTCTTGCATTAAGCCAAAGGAAAAATATCAGTCTTGAACCTAAATTGTAAGTCTGTCAAAATTTCCTCCATCAGAATAGAAGCAAACCACCCACTCTTGCCCATGTCAGTAAACAATAACAATCCTGTTGCAGTCCCCAGATCAGAACTATCATCATAAAGGTCACAACATTTTTAGGCATATTGTTTTGCGGTGTTGTGTTGTTGGCAAGCACAAATGAGTCTTAAATATTTTTCATTGGGTCCATACGGTAAAAGAATAAACTTGGCTAAATATGCCACATGCAATATGTTTACTGGTTATTTGCATTTATTTGACTTGCTCATCCCTTTGTTGTTATGACCATGGTTGTTACTGTATTTGTATCCTTCTAGTACATAGGAATGTGAATGTAGGGCATGTAAAATGACTAAAAGTTCAGTCAGTTCCTTGAATAAACAATGGTTGACAATGATGATGATGGTTATCTTTGTGCTCAGTGGACAGATGACTGTGATAAAATGTCCATGGATCTTCTCATTAATCTCTTCGTAACACTGAAAATTAACTAAATGCTTGAATATTCAAGTTTTATTCAAAATGACATTGGTTATTATCCAAATTGGAGGTATCATCAAAAGATTTTCAACTTGGTAAATAACATTTTTCTATCACATCCTGACTACTGTAAGACCTTTGGCGCTATCATCATAAGATATTGAAATTGAAGTTAATTTAGCCAAAATTTCTGACAGGAAACAAGAACCATGCTGCTCCAACGTTAAACATCACTTCACTGACTTCGAGACTCATTATCTTTGAACCCTTCATGGGGGCTAGCCTGAGTTCCTCCATCACAGTGGAGAGCAAAAAAGTGTATTTGCATTCTCATTCCCTTTTATCACTTTATCACTGCAGTGCCATAGCAAATCATAGCACGTTTCCTAACTAACATCAAACCTCTTCTGAATTAAGAATTTTCAGTTTGTATCACTTTTGTTCATCTTCATGATCTGTACTGCTGTAATACAAATACAAGTTAAAAACACAAATAGTGTATATTGGACATTGTGAGGATACAATGACTCATATCAAGCATTCAAAGATATCACACAGTAACAAGAATGATTTTTACTTTAAAATTTGAGAACAAAATGTATGATTCAATGACACATTACATTTGATTATATGGTGTGTGTGTGTGTGTGTGTGTGTGTGTGTGTGTGTGTGTGTGTGTGTGTGTGTGTGTGTGTGTGTGTGTGTGTGTGTGTGTGTGTGTGACAGGAACAATTCAAAGTAAAACAAACAAACAAACAAACAAACAAACAAAAAAACAAAGGTAAAAAGAACTTTGCAAGCAGCAACCATTCAAATTGATGATGACATGCCCCTTTATAGATGTACAAGGATTTTTTATGCAAAATCAGAAAAACATCTGCAGGTATACAACAGCGCAAACACTGTGTCAGTAATCGATTGAAAAAAAAAACTTTTTTGTGTCTGCAGATCAGTTTTTCATTATCAAATCCAAAATAACACCTATTAAAATAAAGACACAACAAAAAAAATGGTTGAGCTTTTCAGCCCATGACACACAAATCAAACATTCTCCAACAAAAGGAAACATCTTGTCTAAGGAAGTCCTTTAAAACTAAACAAAAAAAAGAGTCAACAGGTCAAACAAAAAACTAAAACGAAAAAAAAAAACAAAAAAAAAAACAAAAAACTTGAAAATGAAGAGTGAAGTGATTAGCAACTGTGGTTTAAGGACATTAATGTGTTTTCAAGTGGCAAGACATCCTCACATAATCAGGAGCAAACAGCAGTCACAGGCAACCGGAAAGGGTTACTAAACTTATCAGACATCAAAAAACTAATCACAAGTGGTGCATCTCTTAAGGAGCTCCTGACGGTCACTTTAAGGTTTTTGACAACAGGTGGGAACCAATCATGCTAGCTTAAACAAGTCACAGTCCAAATGCAAAACACACTGACATGTAAGCAACTTGATTGAGACTACCCTTAACACTGGGCATCCATGAGCTGCATTGCTATGGAGATGTGCTCTATGTGTCTGAAAGCATGGCAAACTGTCCAAATTTCATCACTGATTGAACACCTCCAATCAAGTCCAATCAAGGACAGGTAGCCAGGACACACTAAGAAAACATGTACATCATGTTTGTCTGCCTTTACTGAAGAATGCTTGACTGGTTTGACATGGACCACTCCTTCCACTTTTCATCCCATAACCCATGGACATACAGGTGACATGAACTTTAAGATTAAATTTGCATCAGTAGCTGTAAAAGGTTTAAATTGTTGTCTGTATTTTTACGTCACCTTGTTAATGTAATTTTGCCTGTTGCCCAATGCACACCAATATAACAACTCCCTTGCATAGGGATCAACGGGTTTAGAAAATGGACTACCTTGCCAGACCCCTTATATAGCAATGCAGCATTTGGGTTTCATTAAAAATGGAAAAAGTCAAAGCACTCATGTCTCATGCTTTTTGTCAGTTTTGACTTTTTCAATATTTATATTTAATCAGGGCTACTACTTTTCCCAAGCCTAGACCAAGTGCTTTCACTCACCTCAAAATACAGCATTAATGCTTTAAGCATTAATGCTTCAGTTGCCAGGAGCAAATATTGTAGTATCAAACTAAATACGCTTATAGGTAATGTCCTATTAATAATTACATTATCATGATTTTTTTGCATATCTTTCTTGGGCAACAGCAATCTGGTCAGTTGAACATTTCCTACATGACAAACTATTTCATTGTTGGATTGTCTAAGGCTGGATTGCACAGACGAGGATTAACTTCTTCAAATATCAGTTCTAATCAGAATGAAGCTAAACTCAATTAAATTCCTGATTTAAAATTAAACAGAGCTCTGTTGGTCCATTGAAAATGAACCTCTGTTTAGTAAAGCCAAGCTTAGTTATGTAAACCAAAGTTAGAGTTTTTAGAGAGGTTTAAACAACATGGTGATGCTGCCCACATCAAAATTAATAGGTGAACAATATAAGTTTGTGGGTTTTCGGTACCTAGTAAGTAGGGTTAGGGTTGTATTGTGACATTGATTTGACAAAGACTCATTGATGATGATGATGATGATGATGATGATGATGATGATGATGATGATGACAATGATGATGGACAGTGGGCCTCTATTCCTAAAATAACGGCTACAGTAGATTGCAGTTTGAAACGATGCACACAACAAGCAGAAATACATGTGAGCCTGAGCAAAGAAGAAACTGCATAATATTGAGTTAATCTGTTTTTCTTTTTAAAACCTCCTAATGCACAAAGTGGGTGGGATGGGATTGTACATTTTCTGTAATTAGCCGCTTAACTTACTGGACAAATAATTCTCGTTCCCAACACTGTAATCCAACAGTCCTCAGATTTTTCTCCTCCCTATTGTGACTCATCATCAGCATAGAAGATGCTCTTCATCAGCCCACCCGTCTGCTCACCCTGGCTGTTGGCACCGACTGCCATGATAATGACTGAGGCTACTCTGAGACGATGTTTACTAGCTGACAGCAGCACCCTGTTCTCTCTGTATGCTCCAGCAAGCATTTCCATTTAGCTCACTTCTGAAGCTCCTGCCTAATTTCTCTTTGGAGACAGAAATCCTTTAAACCCCATTCTATCCTGGGGCAACATATTTACTGAGGGCTGGCTTTCCAATACCTGAGAGAGATTAACACTGCTCCCTGATTTATGAATCCATGCCACCCACCCACAGGCTTGGTCAGGGGCCCCGGCGACTCTACCCTGCTACTTCCTCTTCACACAATGGGATTTAGGTATCAGGAGGAACACACAAACACAAGCGCACACTTCCTCTCATACAGCAGAACTGGGTTTAGGGGGAGTTTGTGCCGCGAATATGCATAGATCATCCCTCTGAAATTCCCTTAAGAAAACAGAATGGCAGAATTGGCAGGGGTAAATCTCGCTGTTTAATACTACTGCTGGCAAGTGACAATAACTCAAAACTAAACTTTATGATATGCTATATCTCCTGGACAGACTCAGACTTGACTATGTATTCGGCATTGATTCATCTTTTTGATATATTGTTAAAGGATATGCAAACAAGCACTCTAGGTCTGTCAGTGCAGCATGGAGCTCTAGTCAAAAAGATCTGTGACATCCATCTACTGTTTTGGCATCCCACCATCTCACTGGCATCAGTGGATGTCTGTGACTGAGGTGGTCGGAAGGCTGCCAGACTGAGTGACAGCCTGGTATTTGTTTATCCTGAATAGTCAATTGCCGGGCATCTGTACTACACAAACAACAAAGCTGCTGGCATGAAGTTCAGTGTTTCAGTGGATCTGTCTGTTACTCTTATTCAATTGACAGAGTGCTTTTAAATTGTCCTAATTTCACCAATAAAGGATTCATAAAAGGCATCATGTCATGTGTTGCTAAGGATAAACATGCAACAATAAAAATCAGACAGTTATAGTGCTGGCAATATCTTCGCAACACGTTTTACAGTTGCAATCAAAACACATGTGTGGTAGCCCGCAGACACTTAAAGGTGTGTCTGAGTGGTGGGTCTCAGCGGCAAGGCAAAACCTGTCGCACTGTAATGAGAAAAGAAAAAAGATGAAGATGTTCATGTGTGTTGTGACTGCTTTTTTGAGAGTAACCTTACGATTTTTCATCATTTTAGGACACT
This sequence comes from Acanthopagrus latus, assembly GCF_904848185.1. Classification (NCBI taxonomy): domain Eukaryota; kingdom Metazoa; phylum Chordata; class Actinopteri; order Spariformes; family Sparidae; genus Acanthopagrus; species Acanthopagrus latus. Next base: position 15,975,174 of record NC_051042.1, on the reverse strand, counting down.
GGATTAAACAACTTATGTTAATGAGACTGGTTTTGTCTTACAGTTACCTATTATGCTCCCTGGACAGCTATATACAGAAACATGGTTTGTACTTAATTGACTGCTTGCCCCCTAAATAGTTGCTTAACAATGTCATGTTCCAGTGTTTTTTTTTAAGAGTACTCTCTTGCATTTTTCTTTTATCATCTGCTATTAGTGAAATTTAAGTTGAGTTTGAGATAGACAGTTTTAGCAGTGTTTTAGTGTTAGTTTGCCGATATTACTGATTACAGAGTGGCACACAGAAACACACATTTAAAGAGCACTGGGTTTTGTAGGAAATGTTTAATGTGGTGAATGATGGGCAAGATTCGAATCTTGCTCATTCCTTGTCTTTTCGTTTGTTAAAGCTATTTGCATTACAGTAAATATTTAACTTAAAGAAATAGATAGAGAGTTCAGCAGGAGACAGCAAACATTCAGTATTGCTAATGTGTTTTATGAGCAGTTTAGGGCTAGAGACAGTCCTCTCTCCTACTATTTCAGAGGTGGATGAGCGTATAAACTAGTCCTTGTTTGCTCAACTTTTTTTGCACAAGGATCACATCATGGCCACAACCTCATGTCTAGATTACTGCAATAACCTCTAGGCTGAGGCACTAAAAGTGTTTTCTTCTACCCCTGCAGCTCATCCAGAGTGTTGGAGTCTGTGTTGGGTCCAAGCAAAGTCAAAAGTGCCCAACTTCACTGCCTACACTCCAACAACTGGTCTTATTGTGTCTGGAAGCTTGCACAGAAGTCAGAATTTGAGTGATTGTGCCCAGGAAGGTGAATGTACCTCCAAGCCCACTCACCAGCCTGTGTCCTTTTTCCTGATGTAAAGTGGTCATAGTTTCAACAATTTTCAGCTTTCTCTCCAAGTTGACAAATATAAGGATATCTGCCTGACATTCAGTGTTACTAACCAACACAAACATGTTTAATGCATTTCCTTCCTCCTAAAATATTTAGAAAGCCAATGTTTTCAAAGTATCTTAAAACTAGCTATGTTTACATCCATGTCTACGCTAACGAGGATATATAAATAGCTGGGATAGCATGTAAAACATAATAAATGATAGTTTCCTTTTCTTTTTGAGGTAAATACAACTGAGAAGTGTGAAGAAGTAGTATAAAGACAATAGATTTAATGACTTATCTTATCAACTTTGTAAAACTGCTTGCAATTATTGCATTCTATTTTTTTGTTTGTTTGTTTGTTTGTTTTACATTTTCCATTGTGACTCAACTGTTTTGGAATCTGGGTAATAGCTTGCTGTCTGCTTCATCCCTGCCTTTGTTAGTGTCTTGCTATATACTGTGGCATGGCATTGCCCCCAGCAGATAAGTGGAATGGTGGGAAAAAAATCTGCAGGAATTAGAACTGCATCCCTGGCATGTGACCTTGTGCACAAACATGATAAAAACAAACCATGGATCCACTCAGAAAGTTAAAAAAAGACATTTCCATTGTGCTATTAATGGTTAATAACTCAAATGAGAAACTTTAGGTCAAGAATCAGCAAACATCTTCTACCACTGACAAAAATGAGGTCATATTGGAAGGGGAAAAAAAACAAACACAAAATGTTCCGCTCAGTCATAACAGCAGGTTTCTGTGCTTAGCTCAACAAGACCTGAAGGGATTAGGTCAAGTTGCCTGCAGTGTGAACTTGAGTTAACATAATAGCATAATTAAACTATAACCTACAATATAAAAAAATATAATAACAAAAAAAAGAACTTCCATCTTTCCAACATATTTAAGGGCATTGTCTGCTTTTTCATTTTGATTTGTCTGATGGGAAAATGACATAAATCTGATGGAGTCAGATTTCTCAGCTCTGTTAGGACAGCAGGCACGCTCCCCTGGCTCCTCTCTATTTCACTGGAGAGCTCTCAATGAATGAACTGAAAATAACATAACATATATCTGTGATAGTGCAGAGGTGCAGCCAAATTTTGTAAGCCCATTCATACTTTAGTTTGATACATATCCAGTCAGCAGTGGTGTGTTTTGCTTCCAGTAATCTATCCTCCCGCTGTGAGAGCTACAATAGCTCTCCGGTTACCTTCCCCGTCAATTCATGCTCTCTGTTTCATTACCAACACAATTTCCCACAGCTCCAATGTAGGCTTTGCAACTCTCTGTATATTGTTTCTATTCTGTTTCAAGCTGTACAATCACACACTTTCCTGAGAACAAGTTGTGCACATCTGCCATAACCTGTTCACTGATGACCCGACTCAGTATGGTGTTGCTAATGACTACTTAAGCACTACTGAAGTTGGGAAGGGGGGCTCTGCGATTAATGCTTGCCTCGTCACTGTCGGCAGAAAACAACTCAGAACATTTCTTTGGAACTGCAAAGTAAAGCTGTATAATATACAGTAAACAGCAAAGAAAATCTGTGTCTGTTTTGTCTGGCATAATAATCCAACGTTTCCCATGACAACGAGCCGGGTGGCACAAAGGTAAAATGCAGTGAAATTGCTGCCAATCCTCTGTGCCATTGAGAGACTATCGGGACGCCTGGAAGCATAGCACCAGAAATTTGGCATTAACAATAATAAAAACATGGCACTGTGACCATCTTACTTGCCTACAGCATATTTTCACAATATTGTGATGGAATTAACAGCCAACATGCTGATAAAATACGGATACAACATCATGAAAGCATTTTATATCACAGAGTCTTAATGGCCACACATGTGTTCATGATTAACACCGGTGTAATTGTGATTTTTCACAGTTATTCCTGATTTAGTAGAATATTTATTTGCCCGGTTATGAGTCAAATCTAGGAGTAATTTGTTATTTGAGGTGAATAAGTTGGCAGAGATGGGACTTGAAAAGAGCCTTTGATGTTTCAAAGCAGGGCAGGATGGAATGGAGCTGGATACCTCAACAAGGGAGTTATCCATCATATCCTGTCCATCAATGATTAATGGCTAAAGTGGTTCCATTTTCATGGTAGAGAACATAACAATCTTGCATTCGAGCATTTTGTCCCTCTCCACCAAGCCCCTAACAGCTACCCTCTCCCAGTCACATTGTGCTATTTCAACAAGCACCTCGTCCACTCGCCCTTTCTCCCCATGTGCTTCCTCCACTGTTCCTGTCAGTTGGCTCTGTTCCTATGCATAAATAGTGCAACCAACCATTTTGGTGAACCGTGTTCCTGTTAACATCACTCATCTTCAAACAGTTTCCACATTTTGACTAGCGCTGGACTACCCGACCAAACCCCCACAACAGAGACATTGATGTAAAGCCTTGAAATTGCAAGAAAATTGCCCCTCTGATGCACACATGCAAAAAGGGCCTTAAAATATTATATAAAACTGGCATACTAAACCTACCTAACCTTATTGTTTAAGACAATAAGTTAGTCTGTGCAATGACATCTACATAGGCTCCTAACTGCACTACCTATGGTGGTTCAGGTTAGCTAAACATCAGAGTCTGAACATAAACTCAACCTGCTCACCATTATCTATTCCTTTAAAGGTCTCGCAGCAATAAAACAATCTTGAACATATGATAATGGTAATACAGGTGATTAGACGAGGTTGCCTGAAATACAAGGGTATTTTTAAGACATTTAAAGAAAAGAAAAAGATTTTTGGGGAGGGCAAATGCAAAGATACTAAAGAATGCCCCAAGAAAGCAAGAGAGCAGCATGTAATGGATGACAAAGAAGGGTACATTGAATTGCCAGCTTGCCAGTGGAATAAATGCCCAGTTTGCAGTTTTTACCATGAATGTAAAAAAAAAAAAAAAAACTCTAAAATCGTGCTTAAAATTAAACATTCCCATTTACACATACATACAAAAGAAACAGAAATAGGAAAGCTCCTATGTATGTGCATATGAAATCACTTTTAACCTCTCAGACCTTTGCTGATAATCACAAAGGTGCAATGTATGATGTGGCTAAACATTACATACTGCATGCAAACATCAATTATTGTAAACATAGATAACAGACAAACAGGAACAAAAGACACGACATAACAACAAGAATTTTCCTCTTGTATGTCTAACCAAAAGGAGGTCCACAGGTGCAGTGCTGACTCACGTCTGATTCACCTTAAATGTGATTTAATTATGAACAGGTAGGCGGCTGATTGGCCCCAGCAGATAAAACACTGAGTATTATTTGCTTGCTGTAATCCCCAGCATAGTAACATATACAATAATTGCTGACATGGGTTGCTCAGCTTCCAACAGTTTCTCATGTAAGATTTAATATTCTACAGGATGTTTTTAATGCATTGTGGATATGCTGGCTATCCACACCACACAAGGCTTAGCAAATACAGTATGACAAATCATGTTGCTTTGGACTTGTACTTGTTTTCCTGAACATGTAAATATGAGGCTTTATTACGGGCATAAAGTCAAGATATAAATGTATGTATTAATTATCACTGTCATCATAGTACTATAATCATAATTATAATTTCATAGTTCAGCTTCTTACATTCTTATTCGATTGTGTAATAGTAGAGCTTAACTCTTTATTTAACCCTGTTAAGATAAAAAACTGAAACCCTTTAACATTTAATTAAAAAAGGAACATGTTTGCACAATATGGATTTGGCTTGTCAGTGTTTTTGTAGTTAGTGATATTCTTTTAAGGAAGCAGCAAATGCACCCATCTGTCAAAAACTGAAATGTGCATTGATTGACATATTGATGAGGGATGACCAGTCATCCAGGTCATGGTAACTCTAAGTGCTGTATCGAAGGCAATTGGACATATTTCAGTTTCTCCTCTCATCCAAGAGGCATCTTTAGTTCTGACTAGCTGGATGGGAGTTTGCATGCTTTTAAACTCTGTGTGGGAGTGTCCATACAGGGTCATTAAGGACACGTGTGAGCTCTGAGTTTCAGAGTCCTCAGGACAACTTGTGGGTCGTTGACTTAACTGGAGTCCATGTAGGTCACAAGGGCTAGATGAGCGTGTGAATGTGAACTTCTGGTGCTTTTGAAAAGTGCTTCATATTGTCTCTTAAGAAGATGTGCAAATTTATTTGATGGCTTTAAAAATCTAATACCTACATGACAATATTCACTCGACTCAATAGTTGTTGGTTAAGTCATTTTTGCCTTAAGCCCTGTACTTTGGGCATGCTCTCTAATAAGCTCTTTCTCCTGGTCTTTACTTGGTCTCCTTTCAAACATAATTTAGCATACAAAAAAAGTAATTTCCCCTGCCTTGTATTTCTTGTGGGGCTCATTAAAGTCCTGTTTAAGTTTTTACTCTCTCCAACATTTAGGTGCTATCAGTGAATTCAGTGGCATTTTTTACTACCAGGGTTATCTCCAGCTCACAATACAATACCACTCCGCTGTTTATGACACTGCTGTTCATGACATTAAATGCTGAAAAAATGTTTTGGCGCATAGCTTCTCATTTTTCTAGTTTCATTCTACCATTTGCACATACTCTGGTCTTGTGACTACAGCCACAAACAGCACACAACTCATATTGTTTTAGTATGTTGTTTAAATATGTTTACTTAAATCCAACATTCTTTATTTCAAGCATAACATGTTAGTTATCTTTTTGTTTGGTTATCCGTGTTTCTTGTTCTATAGGTCACTTTGCCTTTTCATATCATTGTCAGAGAAAAGAATAGCCCACATTTTGAAACACAATTCCTGCCATTTCATAACATCTGAAAATCATTTGTGAGGGAGCGTTCTCCTCCCCTTCTTTCATATCATCATTGACAATAATAATCGCCCTTCCATAGCTCCTGACATGCAACAACACTGGCTGTTTAGATGGTAGGCACAGGCTACGTTTGAGTTTATACATGATAAAAGGCTGATCTTACAATGGTGCCACACTGTTCAAAAGCCAATTTAATTATAGTACACTATTCAAGCATTTGCTGGCGGAAAAAGATGATACACAGACAAAGCGATTAATATAGAAAAGCAAGGGATAAATAAACAACCATCTTAAAAAAAAAAAAAAAAAAAAAAACTGTCATTCACCAAAGGACCAAAATCAACTGAAGTCTTAAGCAATTTAAATTTAAAAGACAACTTAATGACTTATTCAAATGATACCCTTTACACTTTCAAATTCAGCATTTAGAATATGAGACAATAACTTGACATGAAGATACTGACTGATTTGTAACAGGAAGTTCTCTAAGAAAACTTTCGATCGTGTAAATAAAATGTGCTTCAGAAGGGATGCGGAAATGGTCACCTCACAGTGTGTAGGATTTAGGGGTGCAAGTGGAACAGTCATCATTATGTTCCCATTGGTGTATAATCATCCAAAACTAAGAATTGTTGTGTTTTCCTTAAATTTAGAATGAGCTGTTCTGGGTAAACAAATAATCAGACCACAATGTTTTACATTCTAAATACATAGTACCTGATGGCTTAGGGTTCATTACTTACGTAAAGCTCCTGTTTGTAGGACAGTTGACTAATCCACGTTAGTTAAATGCTGATGCATGCAGATGACAGCCAATCCGACCAACAATCTCAAAACATCAGCGTCACTATCTTACAGACAGGCACTTTAAGATCTGACTCACTTAGAGATGTGAAATGCATCCAAACAATGTTGTTTCAGTGTAAGAAAGCACCCAGAAGTGAACATCATGTAAATGTTGCCCTTTGGGCCGTGCATAGTGACCTCTTCTCTGTTCAGTGATTCCTGGGACGATACAGACAGTACTGAAGATTGTGTCATTGTTTACAAGGCTCATGGATTATATTCCTGTTGGATTTGACCTGTAAAGCTCTTAGGTCATCATCAGATATAGGTGGTTGTTTCATAGTCTAGATCAAGTCAAGACAAGAAGAACAGCATTTCTCATTATGTCAATTACACACTCCAACTATCCATTTCTATTTCTATTCTATTTCTATTTAGTGTGTGTGTCTGTCTGTGTATCAGTGTGATGGTACAAGTGTTCTTTTTGTCTTTCTGCCTCGAGATTCTTATCTGCGGCGGTTTAAATCATTCATATGGCACTTAAGACAATAATGGTCGTTTTAAATGTTTTATAAATAAACATGACTTCCCCATCTCACCCCACTCTCCTCTCTGTTTATTCTGGGGACTCTCCTGTCATGTATTATTTCAGCTCCTTTGTAGTCTGGGGACTCTCATCCATACACAACCAATGTGAGAGACCTAAACAGCCCAGTAACCAGTTGTAATATTTTTTTCATAAATGTAAGTGATTGACAGAATTATGTTCCATCTCATTCAGTGAATCTGTGACTTGTTTGTTTATTTGTTTCATGTTTTATGAGTTCTGTCTGTAGAGGATGACTCCGCTACAATTACAAAGGGACACACAGTGGTCCGAGGAAACATTAAGCATGTGACTGTTACTTTCCTCTTTATCACTTATTTGATCTTTACTTTTCACTGTGTGGCCTAACAAAGATAGAAGCTTCAGTTTTAATTCAAGATCTAGTGCATATACTGTAGATAGTAAGGTGCAAGTAAGATTAAACTATGATGAAGCATTGCATTAGAGATGCTCCTGGGCTGTCATACCTAAGGACAATCTTAAGCCAATATATCTTGTGAATAGAAATAAATATATATATATATATATATATATATATATATATATATATATATATATATATATATATATATACACACACACACACACACACACACACACACACACACACACACACACACACACACACACAGAGAGTGTTGTCAGTGAAAAGATTTTTTTTGTTGTTTTTTCCTTTTTTCTGTTGAGTCAAAAAGATACTACTGAAGTACTGAAGTTATATCCTTCGCAGGCGTCCCATCTTAGTAACTTATTAGTAGCTCTGTAACCAACAACATTTGCAATAGTAATCTATATTGAGTGTGCCAATCATTATATATATCATTATATCTGTTGTGGCGTAGTAATGAAATTGTTGTTTATTTCTTCACAATGAGTTATTTTTCCCCGCCATCACCTAATCAGCCATTATATGCAGTAAAGCCTTCAAGATGATGACTGCAGCCTTAATTGGCAGCATCACCTAAATGTTTGCTTTCATTGAAATCTCTTAATAGAAATCTCTTCCCGATGAATTTGAGTTGATTTTAGTCAATATTATATTCCATCGGTCCGTATTGCCACTTGCCACACTCATTATTTGTTTTCTATTTGTTTGTCTTTTTATTGATCTTGTTCTGGTGTGCTTATGTTGAGCCGATTATTTTTCTCATTGACAGCACATTTCCAATTGCCAATTAAAGTCCAGAATGCAAATTTGACAGAATGGTTTCAGCAGACAGTAGCCTTCACCAAGTTCTCTCTCTCCGAAAACTTACCAGGCTGGAGGCTGTCGCTGCTGACTGTAAATTAGGCTGCTCCTTAATGATCTACTCATGCTGATGATTCCAAGCACCTTAACTGCATCTACTGTGTGATTTGTTTCATTTATGTTTTGAATTTGATTTATTTCATATCTCACAAAGTTTACAGAGAATTTAATTCAGACTTTGAATAAATTCATCCTTCTCTTCAGCACCACGGACAGTGAATGTTAATGAGCTCCTTATAGCCCTGCATGTGCGTTGGCTTGGAAGTGCTGTTCTGGGAATTGTGAGTAAAACTTTAAGAGCTCTTCTTTAAAAATGCTCTCAGAAAAACTCTTAACCTTTTAGCCTCTCCCTTCTCTGCACCCACATTTGCTCACAAACCCCCCATGTTTTTTTTGTTTTTTTTTTTACTGTATTTTTTGTTTCTCTCTCTACGAAAAAAAAAAAAAAAAAAAAACGGGGTTCACTGAAACTGTTGTGTCCCTGATTACCATCCACCTGCTATCGTTTGTTTTTTTTTTTTTTTTTTTTTTCGCTCGTGTGTTCAACTGTTGTTTTTTTCTTGCTTTGTTTTGTTTATGAACTTTTTTCGACATTTTTCTTTTTCATTGTGGAAAAGCTTTGGGGATATCTCCAAGTCACAAAGAAATATAAAGCATCTCTTTATGCTGTACTCCATCATGAAAAAAAAAACTGCTAGACATCAGACTTTCACTACTCCCACACTGTGTATGTTTCCCTAGTTCAGATGAAAGCCACAACCTACGCAAAAGTCGAACCACTTTCCTGTATTACATAAAGGATAATTAGTAAGTTCACTGTTTAAACAAAAAAGTGGATAGGGAGGGCAAGATCCAAAGGTTATTTGGGTACTTTTACCCCAAAACACTTTATCAGATTTAAAATGTGACAGGTTCATTCCATGTAATGAAAATCACAGTGGATCGTTAGATTGTCTGTGTTTTAGTTTAGGATTTTAATCAGGTATAATGTTCAGAAACTGCACTTGTCCAGAGAATTATTTATGGGTAGCCAGGAATTTGACTTACTTAAGGTTGATGTAGCCTCCATTATCACTGCTCAATTTACATCACCAAACAACCTAGAGTAGTTCTATTTTGTATTAAAAATGTTTTATCAAAAATAGCAAACTATTTATTATGCATTAAAAGAATTCCAGCTTAGATTTCCCTGTATGCCAGCTGTGTATCATAACTTAAACATCACTAGCTTTATCATCAGGAGTACATACTGATGGCTCTCATCTGAAAGCAACTTTAATCCATCTCCCATGTGAATCCCTCTACTGCTTGCATCCAAGGAAACACACACTTAAACTGAATACTTTTCAAAATCCTGCACAAAAACAGGCACAGCAGATTTTTGATAATAAATTATTTCAATTTTGATTCTTTAAGAAGGTTCTTTTGAAGAGTCATAATATGTCAGAATAAAGGTAAAAGATATTATTGTCAAATCCTGAACAAAGCACCACTGAAAGACCACCCACTGTCAAGGTCTTTATCTACCATGTTGCACTGAATGGGATTGTTTTCAATAGCGTTAGAAGATAATTTACACCTAGACTTAGAACATAATAGTGTCAGATATCTTCCAGAAACCATTTGGCTTTGTCACCAGACAGTCAGGAGGGGAAGAGTGTGAAAAAGAGTGCTTTTAAGTCTGAAAGACTCTTACTCAAAACTAGTTAACCTGGGACCACTGAGTTCACATATCTAAGAGAACCAAAGGCAGCTAACACATCCCTCATGGAAGGGACAAAAAAAATCATTATCCTGCCAAGCAGCAGGTCAATGATCAAAGGCCAGGGTTGTCACTGTTAATAGTTTGCTGATGTGCAACTAGACTCACATGACAGAACGCCAAAGCTTGTATGACATAAACGACGCCTTATGTTTGCAAATTGTAAACAGTCAAAGCGACCAGCGAGGGCTTGTGTTACTGTGAAAGTGTGTTTCCTTAGATTTACTTTAAATTATGCATTTGAGTGGCTTCAGATAACCAATCAAGAGTCCTTCAGCACGTCTATCTACCTCTTTGCACCATATACATACAAATATTTATTCATGCAAATGTAATTGCGTTTCCGGAGACTAGACAGAGATCTCGTATTTCATTATTATCTTATGTAGGTTAAATCTGTGTAAAGGGACGGCTGTCACCTTGCTGAGTCATGTCAACAGTTATCGGGACAAATGTCTGACTTTGTTCCTCAACAAATATTTGCATCCGTACAAGTATTAAAGTATTATTGTATCGCAAGCAACTCACTAATATATGTATGATGGATGTGATCTGCATATATCTTTTGCTTCAACCAGATAGCCTGCACTGTTTCAGGACCCTGGGGCGTGAAAGTAAGATTGTGACCAACCCCCTCCCATCCCACACGCAAACTTTTTGAGATTCTACCCTCCAGCGAAAGACTGAGGTCCATTAGGACAAAACCTCACGGCATTTGCTGCTGAACTCACCGATCAGGCCCTGGACCCTCACTGACAGCGGCTCTTCGACTTTGTTTACGTTAGTCAACAATTTCCATGGGCAATTTACTTGTATGCGAAAACCCTTTTAGCAATAAACCTCTACAAGTACTACAGATATATCTAAATGTACGCTAAGTAACTTAAACCTTTTCATACTGATTTGTTATTTGTTTACTTCTTTACATTAGATGATGCATTTCAGGACATGTTATATATACTGCATGGCTCCTTTCTGACATGTGTATCTAATTCGCACATGCCATTAAACGCATCACATTAATGTCCAACATGCCATGCCATTAGATGCCATGCAATCTAATAAAAGCTTTAGCACAGACATTTTCAATTTGCATTGGCTTTAATCGTCCCTCCACTTTTGAAATTGCTATAAATGTAAACTGTCTCCTAATAAAAATGTAATTCCAAGGCTGACATAATTTTGACAACACGTTTTCTTTCACATTAAAACTTGCAGCCCCAACCAGCATTGACTTAAATGACTGAAATCACTTGAGGCAATTTATCTGATATTCCACAGCCTCTTAATGCTTCACACAACTTTTTTTTTTTTTTTTTCACATGTTCAGTAGTTTTTCTTAAGACCCGAATTCACCTTTTCAGGTCATGCAACTAAACGACAGATGTAGATGCAAAGAGGTAGGAAAGAAGAGAACCATGATTGAAAACCTTCTGTGAACCAGATTTTTGATGGGACTTTCCTCTCAGCTAACCAGTTACAACCGCACGTGGCTGGACCATGTGGAGCTCTATTCATTTGTGAAGACAGTGAGTCAGTGGGCCTACACATTACTCACTAAGTACATCTGCCAACTGTGAGTACATCTGCTAAGTTTGAGTCTGCATGAAATCGTACCCACACACAGTTTACTCACTGCGCTTGTATTTATGTGGTGCTGGCTGCTCCACCCTCAGCAGGCAAGCTGGCATCGACCTTGGGGCGATGCGCTTGATCTTCGCGCACGCCTCACCTCTTAATGATAAAATGAGAAAACTGGGTCGGAGATGTACATTCCCACCAGAAATAGTGGGAAGTTAACATCTTCAGCTGAGCACCAAGACTTCCAACTGGGAAATCATCTCTAAATAAATCAAATGAGTTTCACAAATAGGTAAGGAGCCTATGGGAGACCCAGGTTTGCTCCTGGGAGGAATGAACAAGTCTGGATGATTAACTGAGAAATGAATGACCTGCTCGTGTATCCACTAGAAACCTACTTGAGCAATCAAATGACTCTAAATTAAATGATATTTGGCACGTTGAGGACTTTATAGAGCTGATGTTGTTTTTCATGACTATTTATTATCTCTGTTCAAGGAGTTTAAGTCATCCCCTGAAGCAAAATGTTAAACATTGTCTCCGTTTTTCTTTAACCTGCATTTTAGGACAACGCATGTTCAGATATCTCTGTGTTACGTACAATCAAGAGAATATTGAGAGAGCCTTATTGTATTGAAAGAAAAGACCCTATTACACCACACAATTTGTCCACCAAATTGGATCAAAGCATGAACATTTTGCAGTTCTTTAAAAGTGTCTACAGTGGTGATTTAAACTCACACACTTTGCCAGAAAGAATAGGAAAGAGAGAGATGAGAGTGAGAGAAGTCCATAAAAATTGACCGTGCATGCGTATTACGAAGAAGTGATAGTCTGCAATGAAATAGATTACGACTCACCAGAGTTGGGATCAGAGTTGCCGTCAGCTTCGGTCCTCTTATCGGGGGAGGCCTGCTCGTAGAAGTCGTCCTGCGCCTGCACCAGAGGGAGAGGTTGTGTGAGGAGGGAGCCACTGCCTACAGGCTCGTGGTCCCCCAGACCGCTGTCACTGCAGCTCTCCTGGGAGCCATCCGGCAGGTGAAACGTGACGCGCCGCTGCGACTAGAACCAAGAGCACAAAACAGAGCCTCTGATGTTAGTGCTCTGCTCTGCCCCCTCAATTATTGTTTGTTTGTTTGTTTTTTTTGTCTTTATTTTTCACAGTATTATTTACCAATAAGCTCAACGAACTCCCGTTTGCTGTTCTGATTAACCGAATTGCTAGAGTAAATGTTGGCAATGTACATTTCTTTCTCTTTACGTTTTGGTTTTGTTAGGTCTGGGCACAAAAGCCACTTTGTAAGGGTATGTAAAATATCATGTTTCTACTTCTACCAAAAAACGGCTTGAGTTTCGCAGAGTTGCAACAAAAATATCAGCTTTTGTTGTCATGAACATGGCTGAAGAATATACAGCGGTTTCACGCTCATAAATGTCTCGAACACTCGTCTTTGGCTTCGGTCATCTCCCTCTGCTGTCACCTAATCCTCCGCCTATCAACATAAAAGGCGACGCGAAAACGCAATACAACACATATTGTAAAAAAAATGCCTCTATGATACATATGACATTTACAAATTTGAATGGGATTTCTTAAAATGTAAAATGCCAACATTTTATTCTGGCAACTGGGCCGGTGTGATACACTGAGCATGGGTCCGAACTTCAGTGTAACATAAACAATGTCAATTGTATTAAACATTTACATGTGGGGAAGGCATTGATGGATCGAAGGGCTCATTTCAAGTTTCACAAGACTGAGAATGATTAAAGAATAGCAGGTCTATTTTGACTTGGGCCACATTATTGATGGGAAGGGGAGTTAACACATGGTAAGTACAGTCACGTTTCACTGCACAATGACAACCAATAACAGCATGCAAATTAACCACCATGCACTGTAACAAAAACTCAGCAAGGTGAAAAGTGCAAAAAAATTGTGAGCCTTTCATAAATACATGGTGTAATTAATGTCAGGCATAATTAATGAAGGCCATGAAATTTCTAGGTATTGGTGGCAGCATATTATCATGTTTCTGAGGACTGCGGCAGTGACGTTCACGGCCCGGTTGTTTAGTTCGTGTTGTCAGTTTGTTTGAGTGTTGTTGGCAAAGTCAAATTGGCTTGCCGAGTTAACAATAGTCGCCCCCAGGGTGTCCTTTTTTCCCCCGTTCTGCACTCTCGCTGAAGAGAGGAATTTCTTAACCCACAAGTGTTCCTGGGACATAATCTTATAGCCCTTCTGTTGGGAGATATGCATGGAAACACACAAACGCACACACACACACACACACACAGACAGGCGCACACCATCCTTAAAGCCATCCTGATTGAATTTCCAATTGTTAATTCCAAGTGTCTTTTCCCCTTGCTCTAATGACATTTTCCTCAGGCTTTTTCATAAGTCCAGACACAAGCCTCCTAGCTAACCTTTCGTGAGCACAGAGAGGTCCCTGCCACATCCTTGGTGATGACAGACAGAGACGGGTTTTACAGTAATTATTGGCAAAAGCAAAGGTCACCCAATCTGCAGTCTAATGCAAATGACCTCATTATATATTTTAGAACTGCTCCGAACGCATGCAACATTCAATTAAACAAAAAAGAGGGGAATAAAAGAAGGGGGGAGGGTGGAATGGGGTAGTGAGGGAGATGGGGGCGGGGGATTTACAGGCAGACCTGGGAGACTGGGGGAAAAAACAAAAAGCCTGCATCAGATTTAGATCCATGGTGTTGAATTTTCATGATGGATGGATGGATGCAGACAGACAGACAGACAGACAGACAGGCAGACAGACAGATAGACAGACAGATAGATAGATAGATAGATAGATAGATAGATAGATAGATAGATAGATAGATAGATAGATAGATAGATAGATAGATAGATAGATAGATAGATAGACAGATAGATAGATAGAAGCACAACATAACTTGTCAGCTCTAACAACCTTAGAGCGAGATGTCAATCCCCACATGCCCAGGAGGGCTGCAATGACATTGATAACACACGGCTGACAAATGGAGAATGGATTCAAATGACAAGAAAGAATTATTATTTTTTTTTTTTTTTTTTTTACAAACATCATGGCAGCAGCTTTGTGTATGTGCTTGTATGCAAAAGCAGAAATGTGTTGATTCATTTTAAATGTTAAAGGTGAGGTGGATTTGCTTTGTGTTTTATATAATTGTGATCACAACTAGATAAACACTTATGATAGATGTTCATAGACAGTTGGATAGATCTCCTTACAGGCCACACAATGTGAAAGTGGTCTTTTGCGGATTACTGTGAACAGTGCTTCACATTTGCAGTCTGCCACATGCAATTGAAAGTGTAGAATCACGTAGAATTAAATTAAATGTAAAGGTCTTGTTAAACAGTTGGACTGTGGATAAATGTCACTCTTGGTAATCATAAAGAGGCAGATGATCAGATGTGGCATTTAAAATGAAGATGACACAACAGGGGGAGAAAAACTCCTCTCTAAGGAGATTCCCTGTTCTGTTTGTTTGTGCAACAGCTGATGTATACTGATGAGGCAACTTGGAGCTATCAGTTCGACATAAGGCGAGGTGTGCTACACAGTAGGTTGCCATTTAAAAACTTTTTTTTATGAGTAAAAGGAACTCAATGTGAGTGAGGGATTACTCAAAGGTTTGATATGTTTGGTGTATCTGCGCCTAATTAACAGTGGCTTTATATGTTCATCTTCCTTATGATGCCAAAGAAATTGGCCCAAGGCAAGGCAGCCATCTATCTGCTTTCAAGCTGGTAGTACTCATACTGGCAGTCTTTCAACCACCTCTCTCCATAGTTTAACTGCATATTTTACAACAACGTCTTGTATTAGCATCAGCAAACGTATGGGATTTGGAGGGAGTGGGAGCAGATTTTTTTGATCAAAAAGGTTTGCAGTAGAGTAAACGTACACTGAGACATTCAGGAGAACACTCTGATTAATACGCGGAGTGAGTGAATACAAAAGGAAATGCAGTTGACAGCATGACAGTTGAAAAAAATGACTGCCGTTGCTTGAAGCCCGGGGAGGAGAACAATAATCTTAATTCTCAATTAATCACAATATACGACATGACAAACGTGATATTACAAAATGGTCTTCTCATATACATGAAAAGCATGGGCAATAATGGAAGCAATGATAACTTTGCAAATTAAATTTCTAGTAAAGAAAAAAAAATGGACGGTTATTGATTGGGTTAATGGTTTCTGGTGCGTGCTGTCAAACACCACTGGACTGTCGGGACCTTATAATCAAATCTCGCTCAGTGGCCCTGAAAGATTTCATTCTGGCTTGTTTGGCCAAAGCAGGAGAGGTTTAATGTCCAAATATTCTGTATGCATGCGAGCAGAAAAAAAATGTATCTTTGATAAATATTTCACTGTAACCTTGATTATTTCAAGTAGAATAATTTATAATTCATCATTTGTAATTTCACTGCATTACAGGCTGTAAATAGAAAAGGTCCGTTTGTGAATTACATGTGTTACATTACTGTGTGTGTGTCCCGCCTGTGCTCTGTATGTTTGTGTTCACGCATATGTTTATTTGTGGTTTTAAGCATGTTTGAAGATGTTTGTATTTCTCTGCTGCTGACTGTCACTTGTGGTAACATTAGCATAAGACCGGCTTAAACTATCCCTGCTGCCAGTTTACAAGATATTATGGCTTATCGTGCCTGCTAACCCTTATTATCCGCTTGTTTTTATAATTTGCCTGACCAAACACACTCACTTTAACAAACACAAAGCAAATAGAGGCACTTTGCTGCCAGAAGGTTTAAATTCCAGCAAGCCTGCAAATTATCAACAATAGTGTTCGCCCTTGGGTCTTCATTGAAAGGATGCAATATTGGGCAAACTGAGAATAAAAACCGACAGGGGAGAGTGCATGCCAACTATTGAAATGTTTGTTAAAACTTCCTGCAAAACACGTAATTTGAGTTTGAAAGAGCTTTTCCTTTATTGAACTTAATTTCACACATTGTCTCCCTTATAGGTCAAGACAGTCAAAATAATTACTGTTGCTTTTATCTGTTCGTGTTAATGTTTGTCTTAAAGATCTAGGACAACATTAGTTAGTCTGTATCCAGCTGAACTATATGTATTATATCTGTTCTCGGATTGGGCGGGGCTGAATTCAAGATTGCAGGCACTTACACTAGAGGGGGTGATTAACTGGAAGCTGTTAATCTAAGTTGAGAAATTGATCACAAGGCGCCACGTATATTATTAGAAAACTGTTTACAGAACAGCCACAGAACTTAGCCACCCTTTAACACCAGGAGTAAGAGAACTATCTACCAAACGTGTTTTTTATTAGGTCGAATGAATAAACTTTGGTCGGCTACCCAATGAAGATTTCCCCTTTTTCCTTTTAATTCAACAAGACTCTCATCTGCACCACATAATACTAAAGCACACAGGTCTGTACTTATATAATAGTGCATTTAATCACCTATTGTATTTTTGGCCTGTATTGCATTTGTAATTGTAACTGTACTGTATTTTTATTCTTTTTGCATTTATTTCGCTTCCTTTTGGCTTTCAATTTTAAAAAGCCTTCCTTGTACAAATGTTGTAAATTAGCATCTTGGTATTAACACTACGCAAAGTGCATCATAGTCTTGTGCATGTGTGTATGTTGCAGCACCAATGTCAATGATCCAAGTCTTAATACACTCTCAACCCTCTCAACCCCTTATGTCATTAGGCAAAGTCTGTAACTGGAGAGAAATCATTTAGCACAGTGGTAAAAGTAACAGCTATGGTGGCTCGTCACCAATAAGTAACACCTGTGGTGCGAGTTGGGTTGATATTAGAACGTGTTTCAGCTCAATTCCTTATGCAAAACCTCTGCTGAAAAAAAAAAAAAATCCGTGAGTGAAGTCTAAAGAATCACTGCGCAGTAAAGACTCATATCATATAGAACACAAAACTTCGGTTTTATGTGACAGAAAGCAAATAGGGATGGGGTTTAGGACGCCTAGCACAAGCTTCTTCTCTGCTTACCCGTCTTCCTCCTCCTGAGTGTGACCATATGGAGCACAGTGTGCAAGTCAAAAACAACTTCTGTGTTGCATTGTGTTCCAAATGAACACGACATTACAATGCATTTCTATCAGGCAGACGTCTAATGAGGAGAAGCAACACACTGGGCGGACGTAGTGCACATACACACACACACACATATAGACAGAAAATAATGCAACCTCCTCACCCCCACAAATAATCTTATCTAACAGCAGTCTGACACCTGCGGTGAGAGAACACTTCCCACGAGTCCGTTCTCACAATCAGACCACTGAGGGAGATCAGTCAACCAGGAAAACAAAACTCACAGAAAGATCTCTTTCTCCTCCTCTCTCTGCCCTGCTCTCCTGCTCTGTCTCCCTCCCTTTGAGACCAAAGGTGCTGTGCCATCTGCTGGCCACCTTGGAAAATACATTTTTTTCTTTCTTTTTTTTTTTTTTTTTTTATCAATAAAAGGCCACAAACATGATTGTCTTCTTTGTTTCACTGGTCTTGCTGATTGATTTTTTCCTTCCCCTGTCAGCCCCCCCAACCCCCCCCCCACCCCCAGTCCTGCACTCCAACACTTGCTGAAACAACATAAAGGCAAAGCTGCATCGTATTTGATGCTTTATTAACCCTAAAATAGAAAAGTGGATGTCCCTTTTCACAATATTTTATGTTGTTTTATAGAAAATACGTTCCACCATCTTGCTTGATTCCCCACAGTTTTCATCTGCAAGCCTAACAAGCTGCAACATTCCATAAAACATCATATCAAGGGGAAACATTTGCAGATGATAGACGTTGACTCCTGTCAACATAGCATTTCGGATTTCCTCTGGGATCATCCATAAAATGCATTACAATCCTCAGTCGGGTATAGGGCTCTATTCTGATGACATAAACACAGTCAAAAACAAGCTTTTTCAAACAGCTTAAAAAAGATGAAGGACGTGGAGATAAAAAGAGTTCCCAAACTTGTTTCTGTAAGCAACTCTCAAATAAAAAGTGACAAATAAATCACAATCTTTCCTGTCTTTGATTCTGACTCTAATATTGACGTAGTCTGCTCCTGCTGCCTCTCCAGAGTCTAAGTCTGCCGCCTTCTGCTTTTCATCATTAAATCATAGCGAGACAGTTCTGAGAAACATCTGCATTCTGCCACATCCACAATGAAGCCCGATCAGTCACTCCCTCGCTCTTCGGTTCACCACAAACACACACACGCACACGCACACGCACACAAACACAAAGATACATAAATCTCAGTCACATCTGACCCATTTCCCAAATTGCAAGCTTGGAAAGGTGGACATGCAGTGTGCCTATGCATGTTTGTGTGTCTATGCATATTTGTGTGTGTGTGTGATATGTCTAACAGCAGTGTGCTTTGTGTTAGTCATTTCCAGAGCACTTGCTTAGCATGTGATTATCAGCACAGTCCATCATTTTGACTCTTTCTGGGCTAAATGATCTTATTCAGATTTATGAGATGGCGGCAGTAAACAGCATTCAGCATGTTTATTTATTTATCCTCCACACATTTGCTGTCTAACCCACATATGAGACACGCGTGCATTTTTCTCATTAAGAGGCACAAATCAGAGTGTAGTCACACAGTATGTTCGTCTCCACACTCGCACTCTCACCTGTCATCTCTCGCAGACGACAGAGGGGGACAGGTGCTATGACAAGCTCCCTCTGGTTGATGCCCTCAAAGCCCAATTTGTTTTCCCTAATTAACTCCATCTCATCCCACTTCCATACATTAGCATGAGCGTCACTCCCCATCATTTTTTTTTGGCTTGTTAAATAGATATTTCTGTTTTAACCAAATTTGCTGTTGTCATACTAGAGATACCACTTTTAAATGAAAGAGGATGTGAGATGTTCATTACATTATTCATACTATTGATTATATAATGCTGTCTGTTTTTTTTTTGTTTTTTTTAAACATCCATAATCTAAATGTGCATTATTAGATCAGCTAAAGCTGACATCAAACCAAAAAAACAGGTTATAAACACAACACGGACTAAACCTTCTCATGAAATCAATAATAAATAGCAAACAAGGGTGAAATTAGTCACTCCAATCGTCACTCCCCTTTTAGCTCTGTTTTGGTCTGAACCAGGGAAATATCTATGTGTGGTTAGAGCAAACCAACGAGGTAAAGTTGCAAGTGCCAAAATCGAAACAAT
Organism: Acanthopagrus latus; assembly: GCF_904848185.1. Lineage (NCBI taxonomy): Eukaryota > Metazoa > Chordata > Actinopteri > Spariformes > Sparidae > Acanthopagrus > Acanthopagrus latus. Next base: position 15,955,243 of record NC_051042.1, on the reverse strand, counting down.
GAGCTGAAAGACTCTCTATACTCTCTATAAAGTGAAGGAAACTATAAAGTCATGTTATTGGTCTCTGTGGGTCTTTCACAACAAGCACCTTCTTCTGTTGTTAAAAAATAAATATCGATCCATACAGCTTTAAGATTTCAGTCTTGATTAATTTGGTAACTGGTGTTAACAACACATACCTTCTAATATTAAAGGCCAAAGAGTCCTGTTTGTAATGACTCTTTCCTGAAGGGCAATAAATTGTCTTGAGCAGCTACGACTGTAAAAAAGTGGCACAAAAGTTGTACATCTGTTAATAGTACACTCAGCCAAACTGTAGGTGATTCATCATGTTGTTCTCACAAAGATGAATAAAGCGGAAAGTCAACATCATCATCCAACACGCTAAACTGATGATTTAATGTTTCCTTTGGCTGCTGCTGAAAAATACCAGCTTTCATCACATTTGCCGACACCAAAAATATTATTCGATGAAGAAATGATAATTCTGTGTTCGAGAATGGTCTATACCTTCTGACAATTGCAAAGAATACACTCTAGGATTTACAGGGTACAAAGGCCTGAGAAACAAACCTTCTAGGATTATCTCTGTTGACTTCGGAGTAACTTTCTAAATGTCTGAAGTTAGGCTTAAATTGCAGCTAACAGTTGGTACGGATGGTTGTGTTTACCAAGTCTCACACTGCAGGCTGCCTACAGCTGGAGACATTAAATGAATGCATTGCCTAACCACGCATGTCTAAACTACGGCTGCCTTGCCTTCGAATGGGCAAATCTTCCCACCTCCCTATGGCTGGTTTACTCCACATCTCTGGCGAGCATATATTGTTTTAGACTTTACATTTTGATCTATGAAAACAGAACTCACTGAGCTGAACAGAATTTACCTGAACACACCTCTTCAGAGGCATGGAATGCCATTTATAATTGATGTCATCTAACACCACCTGGGGCTACATCTGGACATCTTAGGCTCATCTACTCCTTTTTTTCCTCTCCACCCTGCAGTGACCCTGTTCCCTCTCTGATGGATTTCACCACCGTCTCCCTTCTACCGCTCCCTCGCCCTCTTCATCCTCGCTTTGCTGTGCTGTTAAATAACCTGACTTGGCTGAGTGAGAACTGTGAGACGGGAGTAGTTCAACCAGCTTCCCTCTGTGCCTTAAGCAGAGCTGAAGAAACCTGTGCAACTGCCACAGAGCATTAGCTACAAAGTTAACCACTACTGACTCACTCATCGGTTCTACCCTCTGCCGACATCCACAGCCATAAAATGAGAGACACAGCAATTCTTCGCTATGTGTGTCTGCTGCATCAGGATGAAGGATTTGACACTCAGAGACAGTTAACTACAGAGCAGAGCAGGCTAGGCCCTGAGCACTGAATGGGGAAGCTTGATGTGTTTATGAGTTACAGTCCATGTGATCTTGGTGCTGCGCTCAGCTGTAGACAGTGTACACAGAAGTCACAGGTCTAATGTTCGGCACTATGGAGGCTGTGAGCACACACTACCAATGCTACTGAGACATACTTCTGTGCCACAGTGTTAATAACAACTCAGAAATATTAAAAGGCAATCAAAATAAATGAAAAAAACATTTGCATTGCATTAAAAGCTACACATTTATTTGCGCCAATGCAAAACCAAAGTATAATGGCAGTGTCCTCGATGATTCATAATAACCTACAACCCTATTAGCTGTCATGAAATCCTATTTGTGATTCCATTACACCAAACAGGTACAGAAGCACACATTTGTTTAGTTGGATCTCTGTTTATCCTGTGGAAATAATGGCTATTTGCACAGCCATGATTATCCAGCTTTGAGAGATCAAATGTAAATCGATGCAGCAGGGAGGTCTGGTTGACTTTGGCAACTGGTGATCTAAATTTCCCTCTATTTTTCCTTTTTTGTTAAAATGGCATTCTCTCAAGAATATGCGGATTGCGAGATTGTTCTTGTTTGTTTTCCAGAACAGCACGCAAACAGATTGGGATCGTCTGACTTTTCTTTGTGTATTTTGGTTTATCTTGGTAATGACAACAGCTGAAGAAAAGCTCAGTATTATCATAACCTTTGTCAGGACTAGGCTCAGCTCATCTGGTCAGTACCGCGGTAGACTGTTTTTCAGTGCTCATTCTTCTATATTTTAAATTGATGATGGTAAAGTAACTCTAGAATAGGTTTAGATGCTTTGACGCTTAAAAAAAAAAGGCAGTATGTCTCTTTAAGGCCCCTCTTGTGAATACCCCGTCTGCTCTAATTGGTCAGCTCTCACACGCCTGAGTCTGCACCACTAAAAACAACACTAGAGCAACTGTGTAAAATGTATTATTGCATGCCAAACTAGCAGCCAGGCATGAATTATGCAAATGTGTGACATGGCGACCTAGTGTGATGTCAGGAAGTCACAGAATCAAATGTGGGACAACTGTGGAGGCATTTCAGGAGCGATGTTTTCTGCGGGAGAGAGGAGCTCCCGCGTCAGGATCCTGTATAAAATAATGAAGGAAATGTAGAACAATAAAAACGCATGAGAGGTCTCCTTTCCGTTTCATTTCTGACTGATTATGCCTCTTTTTTTCACATCCACATAGACGCAAAGCAACATGAGTGCTGGATTTTCAGCTTTGCCAAAATCAACTCTCTTAGCTGTAGACCAAAAAAAAAAACTGTTGTTTCTTGTTTTTTTATTATCTAACAGGACTTTTCTTTCTTTTTGCTTATCCCCATGAACAATAAAATGGATTTTATTTCTAAGTCCATTAACAGAAATAAGGTATTACGAGGGTGTTAACCTGCTGTAATACATTTAGGTTGGAAAGATGCAACTAATCCACAAGTTACATTCATAAGCTTCTACATTATCACAATCTCCCCATTTACAAGCTGCATCCAGCTGACTGGAAAATTAGTGAAGTGTTCTGAAGTGCTAAAACCTAATGACATGGACAACAACCGATGACTCTGATACTGCAGCTTAAAGAGAATCTGTATGCATAGTAGCTGCTGTTTAAAGACAATGAAACAATAAAAGGCAATGTTCATCAATCTTTCACTTATCTAACCAGCATTTTTTATGTTATGGCCAGAAATTAAACAAAAAAGCCTTTTGTTGAATTGTAGACCACACTAATAAGAACAGTCCGCTATTGCATAATGTCATCATCATGTGAATACTAAGAGGAGAAGAACATTTTGTCATATCTATTTGTGGTGAATCACTTGACAAAGCAACTTGTAACCACTCCTAAAAGCCCAAAGCAGATGTTTATGCCACCTGATAATGGGAAGAAAGTGATAACAGAAGTGATGTCTGATGCTGAAGCACCACGGCAAGGTGTTGACAGCGGCATCAAATATCACTATCCACACTCTGCACTTACAGTACGTGCTAGCCGTCATGGTGTTAAGACGGGCCCACTCCCCAGAAATAATGGTAGAATGTATACCACGATGTAAAACACCTGCTGAGAAGGTATTATGCACATTTTTATAAATCTGGAATATGTTATTATTATTGTTGTTCTTTTTATATTATCTTTTTGGCAATGAGAGAATGGTCTAGGGTTCCATACAAGACTGAGGAAAGACTGCACTGCATAAGGATTTTAAGCATGGGCACACTGTAGAAAAACATACTGAAACACTGGTGCGAAAGAGTATTTTACAAAAACATTCACATACCAGAGCATGAAATAAATATGAAGGGCTGATTAAACATTATATCCTTTCTCCTATATTGTGTTTTTTATTGTTTTCTTAGGAGAACATGTTAGGTTACTCAATTAACAAATGGCACTTATATCTTATAGCGCGTGTGTGTGTGTGTGTGTGTGTGTGTGTGTGTGTATATATATATATATATATATATATATATATATATATATATATACACACACACAAGTGAATGTGCCAAGTGAATATATGTCATATCAATCCATAGCCCACTGTGTGGCACACAACCTTTTTCTACTAATGCGTCGACAACCAGAGCAGCATCACACTGATCCTCATTGCACCACATCACCTCAGATTTGTAAAAACATCAGGCATACACACCTGCTGCTTTGCCATTTCACCCATCAGGAAATTAGAAACTAACTTTTTCTGAGAGGACAGTCACACTGAGGGAAATACAATTAAGCTCTAGCCTTAATAATTAATTTTATGGTCAATGATCTTACCAACAATTATTTCTGATGCAACTAATCATCTGGAAAATAAGAATCACCCAGACCTTTTTCCATTTGTTTTGTTGCCAAGCAGCCAGCAATTTCCCTCCAATAGTTTCTAGTGAAAGCAAGGCGCCAGCATAATGCATAGTGCTAGATGGTGTGTCGCAGTGCATAATTTGTTTTTGTTTGTATGTGATCGCCTGCCCGTTTGCATTTTGGGCGACTGTGACGGAAAAGGAACACTTCTCTCTGCGCCTCTCTGTTTTTGTCCACTGATGGAAAAGCATTCAGCCAAAATGTAAACCAAAGCTGCATTATATGTTTATGTGCAGTAGCAGAGGGGCAATTTTCAGCATTGTTGAACTACAGATGATATCCTTTATTTTTACCTTTAATGTGAACATGCAGCAGGATGGAGACTAGATTTGTACATGACCTACAGAGGGGGGAAAGAGTACATGAGAGACACAGAGATTAAAACGGGAATGAATATTAATGGCGCAAAAGACACGTTCCAATATGTAGCTGTCCACGCACTATCAGCGAGGTACATGAAGGAGATTTTCTGTTCTTGATGGCTCCCATCAAGAGCTTTCCCTAGCATGGAACCAATACCCTAACAAACAGAGACCAGTTTTATACAAAAAGCAGTATTTATTTATTTCCTTATATAGGCTCTAGTTTCACTTACACACACTACTGTATTGTTTTCAAATGTGTGTTTTCCTCACATCTGACCCTCTTGGCATTGAAAACATTGAAAAAAAAAAAAATCAGAAACATGAAAAAAAAAAAAAAACGAACACTGAAATGACTGAGAATATACACTGAGAGATCACAGCATGTCTCTGACCTGTTTTACTATAGATTTGAAAATAGTGAGAGAAATAACACTGACGTGATTGGGTGAAGTTCCTCTCTCTGCCTTCGTACAAATGCTTGAAAGAAGACGATGCATAAATGGCACAACCCAAACAGTAGCTCGGGTTTGGATGAATACAGTAGTAGGAAGAAACAGGCAGCACTTAGGAACAGTGAAGAAGACTTTGGTCACCACTTTTTCCCATGGCTGTGTAAAACACATGGACTATCAAGGTATGGTAGCCCATTCATGGCAACAAAAAAATGCTTCCTAGCACAAGGTTCAATTTGCCTAATGTGTCCCACCTTTATTCATAATTGAACACACCATGAAAACCATGAGCATCACATGTTCCCACAGATCCAACTTTTGCCAGTACACTAAAATTGCTGCACACACATAGAAGCTACTAGGAAAACTGAAACAAAGCCAGCTAAATCTAAGCTAGTACGGTAGTGCTTGATCCGTTTTTTCCGAGGTCAGATGAGACACAAGGTTGCCACTACATCTTGTCCAAACGAGTAAACAATCTGCTCCCAATTATCAGCAACTCCATGACAAGATCCAATTTAATCCCTGTAAGTGACACTCATGCCATTGTTTAAATGCCCCATATAAGATTCATACTTTTATTTTAGGTGTCTAGCAGGATTTTTTTTTACATGCTTCAGTATTCAAGAAGCACACTGTTTTTCTCACACTAACTACCACGGCAGCACCTCTATTCACCTTCTATCTGAACACCCCATTTTAGTGGGTCTAACTTTTAACCCCCTCTTCCTGGAAAGCTTAGTCTGCTCTGATCGGTCAGCTCTCACAGGCCTGAGCAGGCATGGCTCAACAGGTTTCCCCACCAGTCTGATGTGTATTTTTGCTGCTGAGGACGTTGCATTATGAAAATAATGACAGCTAGTGTGTATACAGGCTGTGTGCCTACCGTGACACTTTCATTGTAATTGTAGATTTTTCTTCATAACAAAAAGAAAAATGTCTCTTCTAGAGTATGTGACCTTTAACATTTCCATCCTTTGCTCTACTAATAGCCTTGGAAGGCCATCTTTGACATCATCATTTCAATCACTGAACAAAGATGTTGCATCCTGCTTTGACAGTTGGCTTTAAACATGTAACATTTTCCATGCCGCTAGCTTCTCCACTGAACAATTGGAATGCTTTTTCAAGATCTCCTGTAGAGAACCACTCTCTCTATTGTCGGTTCAACTGAAGCATCCCCACTATTTCTGGCCTTGTTGCACAGGAGGGTCTCCTTAAATAATGTACAGTGGGAGCATTGTTGACTTCTTCTTGTGTTCCAGTAAATTATGGACAACTCTTAACACTTTAAAAAGAACACTGCCCAAGACGGTGTTGGTACCCAGTTTCGGTCATGACCGTGTGAGATGGATAAAACATGCAGCGCATCTGAACCGTCAGCGCCGAGCTCACTGTGTTCTTCCTGCTCTTGTCTTGTCCCAGCTTTTTCGTTCCGTTTTATTTTTTGTTGTTTTTTTTTTAACGGTCACCTTTCTCTTTCCCCATGCACTTCTTTTGTGACCTGCTCAGCCACAGCTTCTGTAGTCTAAGTACTTACACCACCAGCCTGAGGCAAGATGCCCTGATTTCCCACAGTGGGAGGAAGACCTGCCTGTGACGCCCATGCCTTTTGATACTGGTGGTCAGGTTGTGCAGGTAGATTGATGTACTCAGCTACTCATCTTCTCTTGCCACCATCCTCATCGACGTCTCTACAGCCTTTACTAGTTTCAGGTGATCTTCAGTTAGAAATCACCTTTGAATAATTTCACGGAGCAAACTGTCACACACTGTACTGTTCATCTGTGCAACAAGAAACTTGTTACCCTTTAAATCTTTGGAGTATGGGAAGGAGGCTCACTTGATTATGTCTTTAATGAGTGAAATCGGGTCTGATAGTTATAAAGTACAGTCAGGATGACACAAGCCAGCAGGGACAAACAGGGAACTGCAGTAATACGCAGTGTCAGTGGAGCTTTGTAAATGAGGATGACAGATCATCTGTGTGCAGCCTTGCTCTCTCTCTGTAGTCTTCAACTCAACAGGCTGCAGGCTGTTTTTTCCCCAGCGGTCAACATTTCAGCTGAGGAGGCGATGATCGCTTGTCTGTCTCACTGGAAGGTTTTAAATGACGGATAATAAGTAAAATAATTATGGCAAGAAAAAAATAAAACCTTACATTTACAAGGTTATGAAACAGAGAAACTCTCTTCACCTCTGCCCACATAGAATATAAAAAAAAATGTACATGCTTTATATTGATGATTACATGGATGCATAATTTACAGTTTAATTCAATGACAGATGCTGTAGTATTGTTCGATCCAAACACCCTATTTAGTACCGCTGTAAAATTGAATGTAAAACTTTAGAATAAATGTCTATTAAGTCATTTAAATACATATTTAGAATACTGTTTTTTTTTGTTTTTTTTTCAAAGTTTCACTTAATGCACATAGACCCTGTGTTGTTCCAAGTATAAAAACCAGGGCAAACTGGTATTGTATCCAAACTGCAAAGCTTCCTGGGGCCAAAATCCTAAAATAGCATGGTTTCCCCCATTGTAACAGAAATAGCTGACTTAGTCAAATTATATACCACAATTTTGGAAGGTGTAATGGAATAATAGCACATCTAAGGGAAGGCGGCTTCCAGCACTCACCCCACAGTTAAAATCAGAAAATCAGATTGCTAGCGTGGCAGAAAAAGAAAAAAAAAAGCCTTTTTTAGTGTGTTTGAACACATCTCAAATATTCATACATTTAACTGCATTACAAAGTAAAGAAATCCATTTAAAACCTGTCACCTAATGCTACAAAATCCCACAATCAGAGTAAGTCAGATGCAGCAATCCTGGTTAAGGCTGCAGGCTTGTCACACACCCCCGTAATATGAAGGTGTCATTCCTTCTCAGTCATATTTTTTTTTTTCTTTTTTTGGTTTGGCACAACACTGCTTTCCAAGTCATGGATATACACCCCAAATAATGTTTGCTGTTGAAGAATATCCTGGAGCGATAACTTATTACACATCTAGTAATAAAATCCCTCGAGAGCGAAAAAACAAGGATGTCTCAGAGTCTCAGAGTTACATAAGCTGTAACACGAGCTCAGCTGTTTCTGAAAAGATGGGTACCTCCACTCCCTATCCATATTAAAAGAGGACTAAATGGCACAGACTAAGAACAACCGGTATACATGCCTTTGAATTTGCATGTGCTCACTTGGGACCCTCTTACAACCTGCCAAATAATACTCCAACTGGGACACAGCACTTGCTTCACATGAAAAAAAAAGCGATGTATATTGGTTTTTCCTCTCACCATCCCTTGTTACCAATTTATGACAGAAGAGCAAGAAGGGGGAAGACAATATTGGTGGGAGGAAAATGTGGATGACAGTCAGGACCAAGCGAAAGAAAAAAAATGTAGGAAGAAAGTTGCAATATTAGTTTAAAGAGACAGCCGCAATATTCAAACAATCATTCACAAGAGCTGACTCCAATGGCTCACTGGCAGCGTGTAAACAAACTTAATGTCTACAGCCTGTATCGCCATGAATCTCATAACCCGTATTGGCCTCGCAGTCTTTTCTCTGCCTCCCCCACAGGTCCAGTGGCTTATCACATAAACGATTATTGACTGCTTTGCAAGCCATCAATACCATCAGTGCAGTTTTACATATGGTAAGCCCAGCAACTTCATCATAGTAAGCCAGTAGAAGCGAGAAGCTGAATGGGAATAAACAGGTCTGCTGTGGCCTTTTCTGCAGAGCTGTTGAGTCCTTGTATTTTGATGTGGGTCGCTCTGTGTTACTATAAAGGTTAATTCACTTGACTGAGAAAATTTTGGTATAAATTTAATTTTTATCACTTATTCCTGTATATGCTTTTTAAGACACTTTGAAGGTAAACCAAAGGGCAAGGAATTCGAGTTTTAACAGAGAATTGGCCCAAAACAAAGCTAATGTAACATGGCTGTGCGATGGTGCAATGTATTGGTATATAACATGGTGCCTCAGGTCTTGCAGCTGAGCCAAAACAACTTAATGGATTAATTGGGAACCAACAGAGATAATTAGGCCTTTGGGGTTGTATGATTCCACCCCTCGTCGACTGTTGCCTCAGAACTGTGATGTAGTGCGTTCCTGCTGTGTAATCGAGATAATTAGCAAGAATGTTGTGTCACTGTCCAAAGATTAGCAAAAGGGAAAGGCCAAACAAGGCTCATTAAAATGTGGTTCCAACCTGAGAGAGACTTGATAGGATTTACTGTCAGGGATTGTGTCTTGTTTCCGTTTACCTTATTCGTGTCCTTAGAGAAGAGAGGGATGCGAAGATGAAAGATTGTACTTTTTTCATCTCATGACAAGCATTGTTCTCTTCAATCATGCCACGAGCAGACATCGCAGTTAGAGGAATTGGTCCAACCTTTGACTTGGCAGACATTAACAAGCGTTCAGTCAGACACACTGCATTGCAGCAAACTCTTTAGTCTATATGAGAACGATGCACACTACTGTCATATATTTGTTTCCCCCGAGGAGAAATTACTATGGATAGCTAGCTGTTAGCTGAGACTAACTGAGCCAGGGCTTCAGTTGTTTACTGTGCTCCTATTATTGGATGCCAAGGTGTCCTTCTGTGAGGCTGACAGGCACTGAGTAGTAGGCCAAATTGATTGGTCTGCTCTTGCCCACCAGAAGGACCTGAACTCAATTTGCTTGTGATGGCTTCAATTTCCTGGCTGGACAAAATCCCCCCACTCCTCTCTCCCTTGCTCTCTCTCTCAGCATCCCTTCCGCGCTCAAGAGCTGTCATTTAATTTCATTACTCAACAGGGGAGGTTCATGCCCTGTCACATTTGTCTGTCTTTCGTCCCTCACTCTATTCATGTGAACTTCACCACGCCCCAGCAAAGAACGGCTTGTTTTTTTTATTTATTTTTATTTTTTTGAGACACTGGTTGTGTGAGGTTTTTTCCTGGAATGGTATCATTTGCACTTTTTCCCCGGCGACATCCAAACCAAAGCTTCGTGAGCAAAGTTTTCTTTTTAAGAGTGTTAGCAGTTTGATCCTCATCTGCCCTCTAGATGAAAGATGCAAGTGGGTACATTTTGAAGATAAGCTACATTTTTTATTTTTTATTTTTTAAGGGTGTCCAAAGATGAAAGCAAATACATAAGAAACGGGTACACCAACATACAGCCTGCTTTCACTTGGGTGTGGTGCGTAAAATAACTGGCAGGCTGTGGTGGCCAGATATGTAACAGATTTTGTCATCTCAGTGTCATTACTCTTGCCAGTATTCAAGAGAAGGTCATGAAAGGTTGGCCTAATTTAGGGCTTGCCTTTACAAAGCCTGTTTCCCCCCCACACCACCTCTCAGGAGCAAAGACCCAATTTGCTTCTCCCACCATACTGTAGCAACATCTTGTAAACTAATTTCTAATGCACATAATGCCCGGTAAACACGGTCAGCGGCTGATTAGCAAGAAAACAGGATCTAATGCCGCAGTCGAGCATATAGGTCTTTGAAGCGATTACCTTACATGTTTTGGCCCCGCTTTTGTTGCTTTAAGATAAACATGTGGAGCCACTCAGCATATGCCAGCTTATGTCAAGATGAAAGATTTTACAAGCCATTATCAGAAACCAGCAGATTGTACTCAGGGTATTAGCCAGCCTAGGAAATGTGCAACAACTGCAAAGATCTTGCTCTGATTTCAGAGACTGCGGATAGGGGGTCAGGCCTCTCAGCACTTTTAGATGATCTAGATGACAGGCGGAAGATTAACACCGGCAAAACGTGAGGTCCTAAAGATAGCTAATCACATACTGTACAAAATAACAAAAAAGAAATATCCTAAAATGTTGTCTTGCTTTATTAGTTTACTCTAATTAAAGCTATTTAAAATCGGTGTAATCATAAAATCATACAAACAGAATAGTACATGAGGAATCAAAAAAAGCTGAAAGGAACGTGCAACATGCCCGCCGCCCCCCAACCGCTATCATTTTTTTTTCCTCTTGCTTTTACTCCTCTTTGTCTCAGAGGATATGCTCTCTTCTGGGTGTATTTACCAGCGGTCTTACAAGCTTTTACCTCCAGGAAACAAGCGGCTGATCTGGCTCATATTTTACAATGATTCATCTCGCTCAGTATCAACCACGAGGCATAAATGCAATACAACCAAATTAAGGCCGCTCAGCCAGACAAACAAGCTGGGGAATTTCAGATCTATGCCTTTTTTTTTTTTCATTTAGCTTTGAGAGCCACCACAATTTATTGCTATATTAAGAATGATTTCTTAAAGCTTTTTTTCATGTTGTAGCCTTTGTTTCCTTTCTTTCATTTTTTTCTTTTTTTTTATTTCAAAGGCAGCAAAGTAAAAAAAGATATTACTGAACATAAATACATTGACTGCACACAGTAACTTGACATTGTTTTCCCAGTACAGGAGTGAATACTGTACAGTCCATTGTAACAGGTCTCGAACCCAAGTTTAACTCTTGCGTTTGAGCAGAATATAACAACAATCTTATTTCAAAATACCGGCCTTATGCACCGACTGACTCTAAAACATCAACGCTAATTACTGTATCGGAACACAAGGACTGATCCATATGTTGAACTTGTATTCTTTTCAAAAGCAGCCTCACATCCTTTGAGCTGTTTGATCAGTTAAAGCAAAGATGACTCCTGCAGAGAGTGTGTTTAGTCTGCACCGACATGCTATGCCCTGCCATCGCTGGAGGTGTCTGCTCTGGCTCTCTTCAACTGAATCAAAAAGCCCCAGAGGGACAAAGCTAGAAGCTTATCCACTGTGTATGGGGGAACAAGGGAGAAAGCACCCTGCGAGTGCAATGGAGGGGGAGAGCAAGCTGGACACTGACGGGTCTACTCAGCTCCAGGGAAATCACACGGACACATACAAAGAAATTGCACTGAAATACAGAAGAATCTCCTGTTCTTGGCTTTTCCCCATATCCATCTGTTCCACATGGTGAAATTATAATTTCCATTATCTTATCGATCCAATCATCAGCCGGCGAGGAAGATACCGCAGGATTTCTTTTCCCATGACTCTGAGATTATGTAGGGGATAAGGGAGATTTCCCTGTTCACTAATAATGCTTCATTATTACCTTTTTACGAAACAATTTAGCGAATTCAAATATTAAAACCTGACTCTAATCGTTATGCAGTTCAAGCAGAGTACAAAGAGTGTAGAGCAGACTGCAACCTGTCAAATATACAGTACTAACGGCCTGACAAATGATACCGTGTGTGAATTTATGTGTTCTGACTTCAGTTCTGCTGCATTTATCAAGCAGCGAAAGACATTCGAGAAAAAAAGGTATGATGTATTTTGTGCTGATTTATAATTGTAACAAACAATTTTCTGTGACAGTTGACAAAAACATAATTTAGTACATATGGCACCTCATTGTCAATCACGAGAGCTTGCACTGAAGCTTTTCTCATCACATTCTTTTAAGTCCTTAGGAATTATGAAGAATTATGTAGATATTCTCCTTTCATAAATATGTCAACCACTCAACATCACTGAATACGTAATGAGTAATGACAGCTTAGTTTCGTTATTGCCAGATGTATGGTCATTTGTTTATAAAGATGGATAAAGATATTAAATCATTGAGTCTGCTTTGAGTGTAAGTATAGTGCCTTTGCGACTATACTATACAAGCACACAATGTTCTAGTCAGTCTGCTGTCTGTGTCTGGACAACCATTTCACTTTCCAAAGATGTTTTGCTTTCGATAGATACATTTGTCGCAAAAAGGAAGGAGAGTTTTACAATAAGCCTTTGGAAATCTTCCTTTTGAGCCTCTGTTGAAAACATGTATCTTGGACACAATAAAAAATGTATATCTAAGGGATCCATGTCAAGATTGTTTGTTTATGTGTTTATGTTAAAAAAGACTATAGGCTGATCATAGTCGTAAAGGGGTTTCAAGAAACAGCCATGAAGTGTCAAGGCACCTAAACAGCTTTACTTTTCCATACATGTGGGAATGAATCATTTATATTAAAAAATAGTCTTTGCTGACAGTGACTGGCAGATCTTTTCAGCACAGTAGGTGTTACAGCACGCACTTTGGAGACCAGACACTTTGCTACAAGTTACTGTAGGAAAAGAAGCAACAAAGAGAGAAATCCTTGTTCAGACGAATTCAGATGACTTTCTCCTGAGACGGAACAGGATAGCGTGAAGCTCTGTCTCTCTCTGCACCAAGCTGGTTTCCTGCTCCTGTCTCTATTTGAAGGGTAGTGATGTGTATAATACTTCTCACCCTGGTAGGTTCAGTGGTAGATAGAAAAGACTGACGTAAAGGAAAATACAAGGTTAAACTGCACGGTAACAAAAGAGGGCAAGTTCTACTTCAGAAATATGGTCTGACCTTGAGGAACAATGGGCAAAGAAGGTTCAATCTTTGCAGGTAAGAAAGTAGACTGCTAATATCTGATCATCAAATGAGTAAAGACCTATCTATCTATCTATCTATCTATCTATCTATCTATCTATCTATCTATCTATCTATCTATCTATCTATCTATCTATCTATCTATCTATCTGTCTGTCCAGCCATCCATCCATCCATCCATCCATCTATCTATCTGCCTGCCTATCTGCCGACCTACCTATACAGTATATACAAAGATATTTATATATGCTGTGTATTGATTTCCTCGTTCGGGGAGCTGTTGTGATGCAGCCAGTCAAATTGCATTCTAAAACAAGATAGATTGCAGTGTGCACACAGCTGTGCCGGGCAGATAAATCAATTAAAGTGACCTGATCTGACAAGTAGCCACATCCTCAGACAGGCTTAATATGAGAACACACATCCATGAGACTCGTGCCTATCTCTATTTCACCGGGGATTCTTTCTTTCCATTAACGCTGATTAAAAAGACAACTTGTTGTTTGTTTGTTTGGTTTTTTTTGTTGTTTTTGTCTTAGTGGATGAAGATATTCTAATCATATTTTTCATCGCACTGCAGATGGATTCTTGATCTGCAAGTTACTGCTCACAGTATGATTTGCTAAAAGAATAACATGAAAAAATTACACTTCCCTCAAAACACAGTTGTCACACTCAATAATAACTTTATAGAGTCTGGCTTTTTTATCCATCCAGCTCCATGTACAATCAAACCCATCAGCCTTGAATCTAGTAGGACCTTCGTTCTTGTCATGACAATTCATTCTTCTTTTGTCAGCTGAGCATCAACCAGTGTCACTGCCGCACCGCTGGCCATGGTGGGATTGACATCTTTTTTGAAGGTGTCACTGTGAAGCTGTGTAGATGTGGAATAATACTCTATTGTAACAACAGACCATGAGCTCTGTCGTGTGCCATGTTCAGACCTTTTCAGGTTTTAACATGTAGGCTAACTCTTCATATCAAAAGGAGACCTACTGTGTTTTTTTTTGTTTTTTTTCCTTTCCTGTTTCCTGTTTCCTGTTGTTATATAGGTTGTTGTGGTCTTGAAAGTTAAAAAGCCCAAAATCTGCATCAACATCCTCTCTCCCACAGAAACTTGTCAGTAGCCCCGCCTTTAGTTCTGTGACTCTGTGACACCACACTATGTCACAATGTCAAACATTTGTATAATGAATCCCTAGCGGCTAGGTTGGCACATAAGAATTTATTTAGCACAGCTGCTATGTCGTTTTTTAGCGGTGCTGATTCAGGTCTGTGTAAGCTGACCAATCAGAGCAGACGAGGTATTCAGGAGGGAGGTCTGCATTTTTTTAGCATTAGAGGATGTAAACCTATCCTAGTAGCCACCCAAAATAGAAATCTGAACCTGAAATAAGCACAGTATGTCTCCTTTAAGCCATCTAACTTCTTGGCTATTCAGTGATATGAGTACTGTGTATGGAGAAAACCATACAGACAGTGTATCCAATGCTGAGTCTTCATGATCCGGGTTACAACTACTGTGTAACAAGCTTATTGACAGCTAATCTTCAGGTTTACATTCTGGTTTGTCAATTGTGAAATGTCAGCCACGTGCAGTATGATGAAAGCCCACCTTCTCTGTAATTAGATTGCAATAAACAAGGAGGCAATCCTTATAAAGTATGTATCAGAGGAATTGCAGTTACTCCTTTTTTTTGTTTCTATGGAAATGATGGAGTACTGTAGATGCAAAATGTAATGACATCTTTACAATGATCACCTATGGGTGTCATTTTCCTTTTCACTTTTTCTGTTTGTATCCTGAAATGTATGAATTACCAAAATGTAACAATATCTGAGTCCACACTTCCAAAGGTATAAAAAATGTCCTGTCTGACTTCAGTTTTCTTCATGGAGAGGCAATGACTCACAAGTCAATTTAGACATTAAAACCAACAATCAAAAGACTCAGCATTGACCTCCAACCAAAGCTTTTTCTTTTTTTGGTGCTGAGGACAAAGTCATTCCTTTGCACTGCAGAGGACAGCTCAGAGGATTTTTATCCTTCACTCATCAGTGGCTTTCATCTCGAGGGTCACTCTCTAAGTATCAATCATCTCAGTGCTCCAGCCCCCCAAAAGTCTTGCTAATCATGAGATCTAGTGAAAACACATCAAAGAGATTTTTAGAAAAGTTGTCTTCAAGGCATGGCTGTTTCAAGCTGTATTAACACTGAAGACACAAATGGATTTACATTGCACCTTAACATGACAAGAGCAGACTGAACACTTATCCAAGGTGATCACGATCCGTGGCAACATTGATTCGGCTAATTAATGCACATCCAGAGAGGTCTCGGCTTTTAATCATCTCAAGTATACACTCTCTTTTATCAAACCACAAAGGGAGTAAAACACAGAGGCTCCTAAAATGCTATTTGTCTCAAGTAGATCAAAAAATATTTAAATTTTTAATCATTTGTCTTGGGGAATAATGTTGCACTTAATTCAAACGCAACAGCTGTGAGCAGTGATCCCTCCAACATTAGTCTGAATGGCTGTTTCCGCGCTAAAAATCCAATGGTATAATCACTCTGAGAATTGAACAAACAGAGACGGTGTTTCAAGGAGAGAGAAGGGGGAAGAGGAACAAAGGCAGTGGGGGGGGGTGCACATGTGTTTTGACAGTATGAACTGACACAGGTAAGACCTAAAATCCTTTGTTTTCCAATGCGCTGAGTGCTTCTCTATCATGATAACCCTTCACTGCAACTGTCAGCTGTTGAAGTTCAGCATGCAGGGAGAGAGAGAGAGAGAGAGAGAGAGAGAGAGAGAGAGAGAGAGAGAGAGAGAGAGAGAGAGAGAGCACTCACTCTATCAGTCCATCAATATCTCCATGTCTCTCTGTCTCCATCTCTTTCTATCTCTGTCTCTTTCAATTCAGTTCAGTTTGAATCTGCCTCATTGGCATGACGGGGAAAGGATCCACTGTATGCTGCCAAAGAGCATACAAAGGATCCAGACAAATAATGGAACGAGACATCTATAAATAAATGATACTAAATAAATAACTAAACATATTCTGTCAATATCAATAATAGCATATGAATGTTGCACAGTTTATACATAAATCAATTACATTCAGGTCAGTGTATGACAAGTAGATGGAGAGGGGTTGCACTTCTAAAATTCCTAAAATTTGTCTCCTGGATTTTGTGTTATTTTGGACACGTTGCTACTAATACACCGTGGGCTTCACTTTTTCCCCTTTACACCCAGTAACACGTTGAGCTTTAGTAGCACTCTGCACCCATAATGACACTCAGGTACACACCTCTGACTTGCATGTATTTTTCACAAGGCACCAAAGGTGTCTTCTCTCAATGGCAAAAGGAGCGGAATCTTTTTCTCTGGCAAAAAAAAAAGTCTTCTTGTGGCATCACCTTGTGAGTCTATCCCTCTTTGTCTCTCCCTCTCAATCTGTTTCACTCGCTCACTCTCTCGACAAGCCATGTGGCCTTTTAGAACAAATTAGCATCCTTGTTAGTAGTGTTTGATGTGAACTTCAGAAAAATGAGGTGGACAGAATGTTTACAAAGGCCAGGCTCCACCGGACTGACATACGGTAAAGGTGCTGCGTGTACAATTGTTTCCCTCCTCTCAAAATTGACCCCGTACACTGCATCGCTACACACAAGTCAAGACAATAATCAGGAGCTCAGTGTAGAATATGTGAGCCTTTAACACGAGAGACCATGGCTCACATGGTGCACCGCACATGTTGTAAGGTCTATACTACTTAAAACAGCTATTATAGATGTTTTCACAGTAACTATGTGCAAACAGTGTAAACAATGTAAATGGGGACGCTTGTGGCGATACGCCAACAGAGGCGGCGGCTGTGCTTGGCTTTAGATCAGCTCATTGTTTAGCTGTCAGTTCCACAACTTTACGGTTTAGTTTCACCCCCGCCGCTCTTATAGCATCGTTTTTCGTTCACAGCAGCCGGCAAACTTGCAGTGGGAAAGAACCAAAAAAACTGTACGGTACCTGCTCAGCATCAAACAGTGGACACCAACTAGTGGTGAACATGGTGGAGCATTGAGCAGATAAAAATCCAGGTATTGTTCTTGGGAGCTCATAAAGGACTGAGTAATGGACTTTCATCGGGACTAATAATAATAATATCAGTGGTGAGATCTTAACTTGTATTCGCCTGAGTGGTCAAAAAGTCTTGTATTGTACACTTAAATACTGAGATATAGTCAGGAAAAAAAAACAATGTCTCCACTGAATAACACAAAAAATGAACACACCCTGTCTCACACCTCAAGTTACTGCTACTTTTTTCCAGCATACTTTTTTGAACCTTAACCAAGCACTCATCAACATTACTATGAAAGTGTTAACAACTGTTGGGAAAACAGTTAAAAATATTTAGACAGTGACGGTTTTTGCACACATATATGGTATAGAAAATGGGAGTTGGCTGTGAAGAGTTTGCAGATACACTCATTAAAGACACGTCCTCATTATGCCGATAGAAAAACATTGAAACGCACAAAGTGCACCTGTAAACCCATTCTGCTTCTTAGGGGGCAGCATTACACCTACATAATCCTGACAACTCGCTAACCAATTAGTGTTTTCCTGCTGTCCATGGTTAAAACTGGAGTCATATTGACAAACCTCAGCAGTCCGCAAACAGTGGAAATTTTTACTCCACAATATTAAAAGTCGCTGTTACAGAAACCAGCGAGTGAGACTGTGGCTTCTCTTGCTGCTCTACACAAGCAGAGATATCACATAAGCTTTGATGTTTATCTACAGAGAATTTCGCTCATGTCTCGTAATTCTGTTGTTTCTTTAGATGTTATATTTTATGAGAAAATATACCTGTGAAACAGACAGTTTTCCTTCTATTCTAGTTGCCCCTTCTCCTGCTCTCATGTTTTCTTCTTCTGCTGCTCTTTGATCAACAACCAAACTCTCAGTATCAACCAGAGAATAAATGTCATGTTCCCCACGAGGATATTCACAAACCAGTTGTACTATATCACAGCCGAATGATACTGAAAATATAAACACGCATTTGCATCACGTTAACATACTGTATATTGGCTGCTTGAGTAAAATATATATAAATGTGTAATAAATGAATAAATAAATAAATATATTTATAATTGTATCCAGTCGTTCACATGGGAACAAAGAACCCGTCCCTCCTCGAAAACAATCAAAGCAATTGGACAGGATTTTATTTGAACATAATTGTCACCTTTCACAAAGCTATGTTTGGTTTCAGACTAACATTACCCTTACTATGAGTGGCACAATAAAACATTTTCATTCATCTCTGGGAGGTATGATAGGGTAAATGGTCTCAATGACACTCACACACTGGGCATTTAACTGCTGTTAACCCCAGAAACATCTCTTGAGGTTTTGTTCTCTTTCTCTCTCTCTCTCTCTCTCTCTCTCTCTCTCTCCATCTCTCTCTCTCTCTCCCTCTCCCTCCCAACAGCTGTGAAACATTGGTTTCAGGTCATGTTACTGACTTTGCTCTGACCTACCCAAGGTATCCACCAACCTTCAGGGCTATCTATCTCTGTGTTCGTGTCTCCATCTTCATATGTCTGTCCCTCTATCTGTCTCTATTCCTGCCATCTCTCTCTCTCTATCTCTCTCTCTCTGTCTGTCTCTCATTCTCTCATTCTCTCTCTCTCTCTCTCTCTCTCTCTCTCTGTCTGTCCACACACAAATACACACACACACACACACACACACACACACACACACACACACACACACGCACGCACCTGCACGCAAACTCCCAAGCACTTACCCTCATGATCCGGTAATGCGAGTCTAGCACTTGTACTCCAATTATTCTCCTGTACTTGTTCTTGAAAGGGTTCTTGCCTCTCTCTTAGCTAAAGAATGTCACGCCCTCTGTGATTTCAGCTGGACTCCCAGAGGCCTTCCGCTGTTCATCTCATCAAATTTATCCATTTTCAAATGCACATTTCAACGCTATTTGACCTAAAATTGATTAGACGCAAATAGTTTAGGGAAGGCGTCAATGTCCCGGTCCAAACGAGTCCTTGACAGTCACCACTGGATATGTGAGCATCAAACAGCCCTGTTACATTCTGTGTTTTGTCTTCACATGAGGTCTGGAATCTTGATGTATTAGTAATCATTACTATTCAGTATTCCGTTTTATCAACAATGGGAACTGGACATTGGACAGGCTGTGGTAAATAAAGCAATAATGAAGGAGGAATATGTTTTATGGATGAATGGAGCTGATAGTTTTGATGCTTGTATGACACAGCCTTTCAGCCTGTCATTCTACAGACAAATGTCCTGCTCTTACTGCATTACAAACAAACAAAGACTCACACACATACATGTGCACACGCACAAATACACACAGGCCTATTTCACAGCCCCAGTTCTCTGTCAGCGGTGTTAGTGGTCATCCTCCACTTGATCTTACTGTAGTCTCCCCAAGAGGAATGACACTTTTATGTCATCTATAATAAGCAGATCGTCTCTGACCTAAAATAGACTTAATCCTCATACGAGGTCACCGAAGAGCATATATTCATAAAACTGTGGCCTCTCTGTTCCTTTAATGTCAGACTGAATAACAAATATTTTGTGTTGATGTTCGCAGCATTAGCACTGCAGTTCTTTTGTTGCGTAACTCCTTTTAGAGAGCTTGCAGAAAAGTGCCACGTTCTGATATCATGAATAAACTAAAGCTTTCAGCTGCATGCAGGCGAACATTAGGCTGCGAGGGAAACTGAGAGCATCGCTTCTAAGTTACAGCAGTGTAGAGATATCTGTGCCGAGATAATCTGCCCCATCTCCCTTGCACATTTGAGGAATAATCTCCATCTTTCATGGTACAGTGTCATCAAGAGCTTAAAACCAGTAGCATAATGGTGGAGACAGGAAGTGTCATCAAAGCCTCGCAGAATGAAAGCGGCACACAGTATAAGCTCTCAGGGCCCTGCAGCATTAATGGCATCTCTACAGTCACAGGGTGACCATATGCTTGTACATTTGGTGCAGATATGCGCACACACGCACACACACAGCCGCACTGCACGAGCAACTGTCAACAGCCAAGTGACACAAGGTTCAGCTCCGATGTGTCTCCCCTCCGTCTGTTGGTCAGTTCGGATCTGTTCCCAACAATATCCACCCAGCCAGACAGGCTGCAACTAGAAATACTATTATAGATGCAACTCGACATTTTATTCACACAATAGTGTTTTTTTTTTTCTCTCTCTCTCTCTCTCTCTCTGCTTGTTCAGCTCTTTATATTAAACCTACTCAACCATACGTCTACTTCTTAATGGCACAGTGCTGCAACAAGTGCAGAAATGCAACGGTTCAATACTCAGCGCTCTACCATCTCCTGCAGCTGCTTCTCTCTCTGTCTCTCTTCATCTCTCTGTCTGTCAGTCCCTCTCCGTCTCTTGTGCCCTCTGAAAAGCAGTGGTCAGCATTAGTGGGCTGACCTCCATTGTTCTGCAGAAGCAAGAAGATCCCGAGGATGTAAAAAGGAAATCTGTCCGGATATGACAGAGATGTGGGCTTTTCACTGGTCACTTAAGCTAAAGAATAATCTCATTACTTGAGTGGAGACAACATACAGTACAACTAGAAAGCACGGAGCGGCACGCAGACACTTGAGTGATATTCAAAAAGCCATTTTCTCCTCTTGCCGTACATCTGCCAGCGATGACTGATAAGATTTCCCAATTTACTTGACTGAAAGATGTGAAAAATTGAATATCCGGCGCACTCAGTTAGTTTCTTCTCTTGTCCCTGACTCTAGATGATGAGGTCATATTCTCTTAAGTTTTAACTTAGTTATGTTTAACGAGGGATATCTGACACATGTTTAATGCAGAGGTGCAGCTGTGAGATAGAGGCTGTGTGTTCAAGCCTGTGATGTGATTAAGCTCCTGGCCGGTGTGATTCACACCTGTAACACTGATGTTTGGTGTCAGGCTAATTAAAGACATCCAATTTTTTTTTCTTTTTCTTTTTTTTTGAAGAGCAGTAAGTACGAAAGAGAGAGAAACGGAGAGAGAGAGGGGGTTAGCCGGGAAGACAAACAGACAGAGAGATCGGAATTTAGCACAGGGCTTAATTTCCATGCCATTCTTTTATTCCCCGTGGGGGGTCAGAGTCACCGCAAGGAGCAAACTCTGATCGCCCATTTCCTCGGATGCTCCGCTCGGTCTTTAAAGACACACTACAAATGCATCCTACCTGCTTGCCAGCACCACAAGGGGGAAACATTGTCCATCAACTCCACACGCTCTAGAGAAGCATTTCTTTTTCCCCTAGCATTTTTTTTCTCTGTGTAATTGTCTGATTGTTTGTCTTTCGCCCCACTCCCAACCCCCACCCCGTCTCTCTGTCTCTCCCTCAGTAACATAATCAATATGGTCCATCCCTGTCAATCTAAAACTTAAAACTCACTTACATCAGAGCCCCGCATCCATCACACATCTCAAGGTCACGGATGGACCGAGGATGAAGGGCCGAGATAAATGTGCGGGAGCGTTTTCCTGTAAGTGTGTGCGCGGGGACAGAGAAGGCAGGGACTGAAGATTGAATGTGTGTGGGTCTGTGTTTTAGAGAGAGACACAGAAACAGCGACAGAGACAAAGGCAGAGACAGTAGTAGGGGGGCGACTAATGGAGGAGTAGCACAGAGCTCAGCACCACCCTAAGAGCCTCTGTAAGCCAGACTGAGTCGTGGTCTGAAATTAGCTGATTTTTCACTGTGAGCACTGCACATTATCTGGGTGGGGGAAATGGGGAGAGAGGAGTGGAGCGGAGGAGCACGAAGAGAGGAGGTGGGGGTCGGCGTTTAACTTAACAAGATTAATATGTTTGCCTCATCTCTCTGGGTTTTATTTCCTTCTCCTTGCAGGGCCCTTGTCAAATCTCTTTGGACAGGCTCTCACACATGACGCTGGAAGGAGACCTGAAGGACACTCCGCAGAGTGTCAAGAAAAAAGGAAGAGGCTCCATTTTGCGACTTCGCGATTAACACGCGTGTAAATGTACGCCAAAGCATGACGGACCCTCTCTCTGCTTGATTCCCATTGACTTTCCGGACTCGTCACTCGGCTTAGAACCCGTCATTTCTAAAACATAAATTTACTTTTTTTTTTTGGGGGGGGGGGGGGTGAAATGGACAATCAGCTGCATATCCTGCACAGGTGGACATTTGTGTGTCTGCAGCTACCAGCGCAGATGTTCAGTGGTTAGCCAGATTAGCGGGCAATAATGAAATAAAAAAATCTCGAGCCCAAAAGAAAAAATAAATGAAACATGTGCATTTAGAGCGTACATCCATTATGATTACGTTGAGAATAACTGTGTATGCAGAGTCTTTCTCTGAGGAGATTAAAGAATAGGTATGATGAGATTAAGGAAAGGGATGAAGCGATTAAGACTGACTACTTTAAAGTGATTATGAAAGGCTTAGAAGGGTAGGTCGCATACAGCATATTAGAGAGACACAGAGAGAGGCAGGACACAGAGCAATCTGGAGTTTTTGATCCATGGGAAAAAAAAAAAAACAAAACAAAGAGGAGCTGGCTGTGCTTGTTATAGTCTTATGTCAATAGCATTTTCAACAGTGTTGCTTGATATTACTGGGGAGAAAGGGAGAAGAACAGAGGAGGGAAGACAAAAAGAATAAAAACAAGGCGTATGCACTCCCACATGACCTAGGAGAAACAATGACAATCAAATGGCCTGCAGCAGACTTTCCCCTCCCTCTCTCTCCCTCACTGTCTCTCCCCCTCTCTCTCTCCTTTTCTGTGTACTTTGATGTACAAAATAGCCCCAATCCATAAACAGCACCATTACTTTCACTGCCTACCTACAGTGCTCCCTTTCTCTCTCTCTCTCTCTCTCTCTCTCTCCTCTTTCTTTTCCCATCATCCCTTCCTCTCTCACGCATACGCACACACACACACACACAAGCACACACACTTTCCATTCTCTCCCAAGCTACTTTCAAGGTATATCTTGCCTTGAGGTTTTTTTTTTTTTTTTTTTTCCCGTGGTCACGGGTAATATGGAAGGGAGTAGAAAATTGCGGGTCGTCTATAGCACCGACGCTCGCAATCAGATGCCAGGGGTTGAGAAAATTATGTATGGCTGACAGTGACATATGGCAGTTTTTCCACACCTGCTCCCATTGTATCAGCACGCCTCTCTTTGTTGTTCTATCATTCTGTCAAACCTTTCACACCTCAGTAGAAAGCAGTGGAGATATGAAATTCTGACCAAACTCGCAATGGCCGAGCAATTGAACAGTACTCGCGCATCTCTCTGGGAGTGGAATTGGTTGAACGTGGGGACAATGTGCAATATTCACCCCATTCTGTTGGATTCATTGTGCGTACTCTTCCCAGTTAGTATTCCGATAATGGATGACTTGCTGACCTACGCAACAGCAACAGCTAAGGACGACCTATGTTTACTCTCCGCACGAGAGCAGAAAATAGCGTGACATTGTTACAGCGCGAGCAAAACTTACAGGGAGGAGTTCAGGATGGATGGAGGGCGTGAAAAACATTTTGACGTGATTTACCCTAGTGACCTAAAAACAGCAAAAAACTCATTACAGCATTTACTTCACAAACGCTGACCAGTTTATTCTTGTAATATACAAAAATTCACACATGAAACAGTCCTTACTTCCGCTTATATCTACATAATTGTGTGTTAGAAACATGTATTACATGTTTATGTGCTGCCTATAAATACTATACTTAATTTGTCATTTAACATTGGTATAAGTAAATGGACATGGGTCAAAAATATCTTGTGGTTATTTTTCCCATGATAACAAGTTAAACTGTATTTGTTTTCGCATTATCACAAGTTGGTTAGGTTTATTTTTTCCTGAGATAACAAGATCATTTATCATGAGAAAACAATCCACAAGAGTGGACTACATATACACCCTCTGTTCTGAAACTGGTTTTGGGAGTTTCAACACGAACCATATAAACCTTTGCCATTTGAATGTTCTACCTACTAATTTGATATGAGGTTATTTTCATTATGGAGACTGTAATGGATAGGTGTAACAACAGTATTACTATGCAGTGACTGTTTCCACATGGACTTTCTAGAGGGAGATAGATGTGAGGAGTAGCTGGCTGCAGTCTTCGTTGTGCCATGTATGGAAATCTGCGACAGATACAAAAACAGTGTGAGCAGCTGACAATGCTTTAATCATTCATTCTGTCTAGAGACAGAGCTGAATGAAACAACTGGCTAACATACAGTGAGCAGATCTGTTACGGCAAGTAGGCTACAAACTCTTGTTGACCTATAGGAGAATAGACTACCCTCATTGGTTAGCGATTGATGGTATAGGCTAATGAAGTATGTATATGTATCTAGTGACAAGAAGTATAATTTATCTGTGCGGCACATCAGTTACATTCTCTGTATTGAAACTATGTCAAACTGCATCATCCCTATTAAATAAAGAGGGAAATTAAATATTTACATACATAACTAAGATTGAAGTGCAGTTTGATGAATTGATCAGTAATGGGTACACTGTGAACTGACATTTTCAGCTTAAATCAGTTGCTAAGATTGTCGAGACGACATGCCACTGCTGATCTAATAAACATTAGGTTATAAGGAATAAGAAGAAAGACATTTTGTTATCCCATGATAATGGGCTAGTTTATCAGTTTATAATCCCAGAATAACAAAGCTATTTTTCTTGAGATAAAAAGAAAAGTAAATATGTGATTGTTGACATCTTGAGATAAAGTCATAATTGACTCCACTCGAGAGTTGTTAGTTCAAGAAAACTTTTTCCCAGTAATGATTAGACTCAAAAACTCAGCACTTAAACTGGCTTTGCGTGATTCAAGCAGTACCTTCATTTCACTTACAAATGCCTGAATCAGTGTCTGCATTATGTGGGAGCCAGACATCTGAGCTCCCATGAGAGCAGTAAAAGACTGCATCTGTGGGCATCTTGAATACATGACCAACAACAGTAATTTAATCATATGTAGTTAATGTCTTGAGTATTATTTAAGATAATGATACAAAAAGACTAAAGAAAAGATGTATTCAAAAAGAACAATGCTTGACTACCAAACCTGATTTGGGACCACCACACACTTTGACACTTCAGAAGAGAAGCGGGATTGTGGCTGAGTCTGCTACAATGTGAGGTCTCTCTCTCTCGGAAAGCGCAACCATTTGGCTATCATTTATTTTTTTTGGCTGTTTATTATTATTTTTTCCTTTTATTAAAGTTATTTTAGAGCCCCCCACAAAGGTCATATTAATACTTGAACCCTGGCTTGAATGCTCTTTTACAGCTCAGTGGATGCATGTTTGAGGGAAGGGAGCGGAAAGGACAAAATGTCCATATTCGTACAGTGTTGACTTGGCGAGAAACAAACACGGAAACAGTTAAAATCACCAGCCGCTGAAGAACACGATGCACATACCACTGTATCTATAAAAAAATGTTGTATTAAAAAACAATTCAAAAATCAACACTGGAAAATGGACTTGTCTGCCTCAAGACCAACTGAGAAGCCATATCAGAGATATAAATAAAAAGAAGAAGAAGAAGAAACATTTTTGCTCTTGAGACTGAATCCTAAATAATAGGCCAACAAAATACTAAGATAGAATGTGGGAAGTCCAACAGCCCTGGCCTTGGTAGAAGATGCTCAATTATGTGTACCACCATCCCAATGAGAACGTCCACTGTTTACAGCTATGCATAAGTCAAAAAATGCTTTGGAGAAGCGTAAAATGTGTCCCATTGTACCACTTTTCTAGCAAGAATCTTCCTTGGCAACCAGCTATTTTTCTCACAAAGGGGCATCAGACAGCAAATTCAGGTCAGGCAGTCGGGTAGGTAGGCAGCCATTTGACATTTCATTAGTGGCGATTGTCAGTGAAAGGAGCTTTTGTGTTGAGTGGCATGTTTGGGAGATCTGTAGTATACCTAGTAGTAACTCTTACTCAGACTCACTGTGTGCAGCTGTTTTGCAGTTATCAGATGAAACACTATGCAAATGATACTGGGTAATGTGCATATTTTGATGGGCAGGAGGCATAATTTACACTACCAACACTAAACTTAAAGAAATAATTTACATTCCACAATACAACAACAAAAAAATGTATTTGATTTCAGCTCCCCGAGATTCTATAATAAGTGTGTAGAAACATGACATGCATTTATTACCAAGCGATACTGAAAGGGTTTACTGGATGTTTTCACCAGGCCACAGAGGAAAAAATGAATGTTTTAAGGTAATGGTCAGATTTTGCGCATTTCCTTGTGTCCACCCCGCTTTGTTTGTAGTCTCAGTTATTCTTCATGATTTCATTCATGCATAAAGCTTCTGTCTTGAACACTAACCATGGCAACATGCTGACAGTGAATCTTCTGCATACTGTACAACTTTTCTCATGCCGAAGGCAACAGCAAGAGACAATAAAAGACGTCATTGGTAAAATCTGGAAGAAGGGAGGACTGCGAGCAAATCTAATAAAATGAAGAGCAGACAAAATCACAAGGATGAAGTAAAGCGAAGACTGAACCTGTTGCATTTCAGCATCAGGCAACAGCAATATATTTCAATATTCAAATAAATGGCAACACTCTAACGCCAAGAAACACCTTGAAAAAAATCTAACTGTTCACAGGCATCTTGGTGACTGGCACTGGCCTATAACAGAACAACATGAGTCACCTGCAGGTTTCATTTAGCTGAATGGCCTTCATGTCACATATCTAAGGACATTGGTGCTGGCTTGGCAAAATGATATGGATGAGTAATGGGATGCCGCCCACATCCGGACACTCTGGGAAGGTGAGGGGCTGCTGCCAAGCCCCAGTCCCTGTTGACCTCTCCTTCCTGTGCACTCAGCAAATTTGACGATGACACCCCACGGGCCAATCCCCCCTAGCACTGACATATGTCAGCCATTTTTGTTCTTCTGTAATACTGTTACGTGACTGTAACTATGAATGTGAGACTAGAATGCATGTAATAGCCAAAAAGCTGTTGAGGGGAATAACATCTTAAACCGCTTTCCAGCCTTTCATTTACACTGATGAATGGATGATCAAACGAAAAAAAAGCCCAAGAAAACCAAGCGCGTCACCTCCGAGTGCCCACATGCCAACTTATGTTCCCTGTATTTTTTCTCATTTTTTTTTCTTTTTTGATGAGCAGAATTTGGATCTGACTCTGGGGCAGGCAGACACAAAAAGGGCCCCCTAGCACACTGCTGATTCAAGGTTTTAGCTGAGCAAATCTTAGGCAGGGAGCTGAGAGCAAAGAGCTGGCCATTTTGCAGTTTGCTCTCATCTGCCAATTTCTTCCTGGGGCTTTCAGAGTCAATCAAAGAGCTACCAGAATGCCCACACCAGTCTTTTAATTATTCATGGTAATTCTATGCCACTACACACTCTCTCTGCAGCCCCTGTCGCCTCCCCCAAGCGAGGTGTGCTCTGATGTGTTTATGTGTACTGAATATATAAAGAAAAAAATCCTCCATCCATTACAAAACAGACTCTCTGCTCTGCCCTGTGCGACGCTGGCAGCTTTTTCAGGGTCGCCTGGCTTCTACTTCTGTGAGAAGCTGAGCTGATAAATGTTTGGTCCCATGACACCCAATTTTTTTGCCCTTTTAATCTCTTCACTGGACATGCTGCACACTTAGATCCAGCATTTCCAAGCTTGGGCATTTGTAATATTAATTCTTTTATCAAATATCAAGAATTCCATTATGATCTCATACATCTTTCAGGGCAAGTGGCCCGGGCGCTTGATAAGATCTGTGTTTATCGTGCCGATTCAAACGGCTCCTTTTCCTGACAACAGTCCTGCCCGGAAGGCCAGCTTGGTGAAAAACAGCTATCTGCAGGAGGATTGAAATTTTTAGATAAGTGCAAACCTCGCTGAATTCACAGTCATTTCCTTCTATGAGCTAATTAGGTAGCGAGGGGGCAACGCTGCCATTCTTGGTTGTCCATCAACCTGCCAACAACCCTTGACATCACAAGGTAGATGTCAAGCTCAGCCCTTTGTGTCTGAGACAAGCCTATTACCAGGAGGTGTCAGCAGGAGGTTTTACGTGGGTAAAATGCAGCAGCTTGATGTTATCAAAATCTCTTTGTGGAAATAAGCTCAATTACAAAAAAAGATTCACTCACGCTCCCATAACAGCTTAACACATAATAACTACAAAAGAGAAAAGGAAGTCGGGGAGGTTGTGTACATTAGAGGGGGAAAATAAGATGCTGACTGCAAGATGCTGCAGCTTGAGTATGCAGTACAGTATATGCTCTTGATGTCCCTTCAAAACATTCATCTCAGGAGTCACAAAGAAGGTGCCGCTGCTTCTGGGGCCTTTGAGGGAAAGGTGATCTCTCCAGTGCAGAGGAGCTGTTACATTTTGTTGGTTGGCGGTTGGAGAAAAATGGCACACCTCCTCTCTCCGACTTGTCTTCACAGGCCTTGTCAAAGATGAAAAAAAAAGGGGAAATGTTTCATGTCTCCTGTCTTTTCCTGCCAAAAGCAAAAAAGGAGGGCAAAAAGAAAGCTGGGATAGATACAGTGACATACCAAGGGAGGATGTAGCAGGGATGAAAGCATGTCATTTTGTAAGGAATGATCATGAAACTGCCCCCCTTTTTTCTTTTTTTTCCTTTTTTTTTGTCGAAACAGACTTTGTCAGAATTTGAAGGATATATTGTCTCTGCTTCGCCCTACTACTCAAACAGGAATGGGACTTTGAAATGGGGTGTTTACAAGCCAGTCAAATGTGTCCTTTTGATATAAGTGACAAAAAGCTGAAGAACGAGACCGAGAGGTCTGCAATCAGCTCGAACAGTGTTTACTGTTGTTTTAGCTCAAAGAGGAATCACTAATTGATCCTTTCAGGAGTTCAGACCACTCATCTCGATGAAACTGCTATCCAGCAGAAATATATTGACACACCCATGCTTTTGTTTATTTCTACTAAATCGGATGTGAGCATATTTTGCGCATATTCTCAGCTTTAAAATGACTTTGATTGTCAGAACTCTTGTTATTTCATGTTTGGAGATTTGTGGGCCACTAGCAGATAACAGAATGTGGACGCTATTCTCTGAAGAGGACACATTTACCATAACAGCTCTCATTCACTGCAGCCCTCTCCATCTTCAGAGCGCAGCAACAGATGCTCTTTTAAACTCGTTATCTGCAATGGCGCACATGTGAGCAGTTTGTCCCTCTTTGTTTTGGCCTCATCTTTTTGTAATATTTCCATGTTCTAATGCATCTATTTCTGTCGCCACAAACACAAAATGCTCGAATAGCTCCAAATGGTAGCAGAAACTGTGGAAAAAAAAGATTCAGAATATTTTTATTTTTTTTTTAATCAATTTACAATAAAGTGTTCTTCTTTAGAGCCATACAAGTAATTTTTTCTCCATTTGAGTTGTGTTTTGTGAATATAGGTGGGGGGGGGGGGCAGGTACTGCAGTGGGCCTCTGTAGCATTTCTATGTAGAACAATGGATCAAGAACAAAAACATTGTAATAATCACACTGACTATCAGTTGTAATTACTGAAGGTAATACAATCAGTCATTTGAATGAACCGATATAACATTTAAATAGGGTGCAATTTCTTGCTTATTCAATCTTGCTTACTGTTCATCAGAATTATCCAGACAGTGCAAGCTGCTTGGTGAAAAACTAAACTAAGGCTAAAGTGAACGATATTCATACCATGCTTTATCCGTCCCACGAAAACATGAATGCCTGTTTGTAAACATCAAATATACTAAGTAATCTTGGTCAGCCTGCAGCAGAGGAATTCCAATTCAAAGTCCTCTAAATAATGGCGGAAGATACATTTGGCCTCTAGCATAATGTTTATCACTGGCAACATCAAGAGACCAGGATAATACCACTCTGCATTCGCAGCATGTTTCCTCCATCCCCACTGCACTGGTGATAAATGGCTAACACTGGAGCAGTGCTCACCTCTGAGAACCCTGGCCTTACCCTTGTGAGTGTCCTGTAAAGCATTCTGTCTGATTACAAACAGCAGCACTGGTTCACGCCGGTGCCACAAAACACACAGCAGATGAGGAGATCATGTTTTATACATTGTGCCAAATGGTTTTACTCATTTATTGCCTTGGACGCGTGATACGGCTGTGTTATAACATGAATTTTATGTGGAGATTATACAAGCGATATCCTTTTTGTGTGTGTGTGTTTGGGGTTGTTTTTTTACTGAACTGGCTTCCAGGAAGCACATGGGATGAAAGCCATTGGGAGCGCTGGTGAAAAATGTGGGAAAGATGGTGGGCATGACCACAGCTTAGCGGGTGAGTGTGCAGGAGGAGATCAGTGATGCACAACACAACATAGAAGCATGTAGCTGCATCTCATAGAATAACCGGGCAGCCAAGACCAACGCTCGCACACTTCTTCCATTTCAATTCTCTCCTTCCTGACGTCCCTCTCTCACCGTAACACTTTTTGTCTTCGCTCTGACTACTCAACCCTGAATCTCGATTCGATTGAGCATTTAACAGCCAAGAGGACAGAAAGTGTTGCTGCTCTTCCAAAAATACAGTATGCCCTAAACTAATCACAATGGTCATGCACACGCACGCCGTATTAACTTTCAAATGCTTTAACATGGGGCATGATACTCACAAATGCTTTGACTGAAGTGCCAGTTCCTAAAATGCTCAATTTGTCTTGCATTTAGCGAGAACCGTGTAGGCGGAGTGGAGAATAAACACTGAGAAGCATCAAGTAATCCCTGAATGGATATTTCATATTGAAAATAACAACAAAGTGTTGGGGGGTCATACTGAGCCTTCAGAGGATAACAACAGAGAGAGCACAGGCAGCAAGGGAAATAAAGTGAATTC
This sequence comes from Acanthopagrus latus, assembly GCF_904848185.1. NCBI lineage: Eukaryota > Metazoa > Chordata > Actinopteri > Spariformes > Sparidae > Acanthopagrus > Acanthopagrus latus. The sequence continues at coordinate 15,923,737 of NC_051042.1, read as the reverse complement.
TGTGATGTCTGTAGGATCCCTGATTTCCGCTGCTCCGTGAGAAAAAAAAAAAAAAAAAAAAATACCGCTGGGCTGCCAAGTATTGGCTTCAAAATTTTGACTCACTGTGATGTAGCTGTCATCCTTTCAAAGGAGGTGGATAGCAAGGGGGGAATGGGTGCATGTACCATGTCTTTCACTGGGCTTTTCTGAAGTCCAAAGGAAGATGCAGGACTTCTATTTCAATCTGCATGGAAAGAATGCTGAGCTGGGTATTAATTCAATATGTCATTCCTAAGGCTTTTTCTTTTGAGTAGTTGGACCGGTGATGGGAAACAGTCAGCTGTACATACATAGCACCTTTGAAAGTGATAAAAAACCCTCATTTTTTATGTATAAATGGTGATATGCTACAAGATATGGAAACGATTTAGCAGTTGGTTTCAGGGTGGTCAAACACCTCTGAACATATTTGATTTTGTTGCCATCTGCCTGCTTGCCTTGAACCAAAGCTTTGATTGAAATGAGTTAACCTTGTGTAAGTTGATAGGTTAATATAAAGTGCTCTGGTCAAGGTCAGAGGTGCATGCTGTTTTCAATTGCTTCCGTATGCCAGAACAGGTTATTCTGTCCAGCAAATTGTAGAAGCAAAAACACAAATGTTCCAACAAGACAGATCGAGAACAACTGCTGGTTTGCGTTATTTAAAAGCGGCAGAGTCAGTCATGAACAAACACTTTCATGTTTGCTAAAGTATAAAGGAAATATGGTCACTGCAGTTTTACCAAAACCTCCTGAGTCAGATCTTTTCTGGACATTGTAGATGCACCCATCATTGTCAAAGAGTCTTCAAGAATCCAGAACGAGCAGCAATTGCTCCGTCACTAACTGAACCACGTGCTGACAACCTGTCCGCCTGAAAGGCTTTTTATTGCCACAGTTTGCCTTCAGGCAGAACATCACCCATATTCAGCACTCTGTGCACAGGCTGAGGGTAGGGTACTTCCAGGCCTCTAGACTGCTCCATTATCTATTTAGTATTGAAAATACACATCGTGAGAGGAAAGACACTACAAAGATGTACAATACTTCCCAAAGCTCCTGTCACTCCACTGTGACTGGCTACAGTATGTTGCACATCCATGTGCCTTTGGCAGATAAATCACAGTTCTCTGCACTGAAATGCTTTTTATTTCTGTTCGTGAGGAAGTAAAAGAATCGACCCAGGGGGCATAACGTTTTTTTTTGTTTCTGTTTTATAGAATCCTCCCTGTTTTTATTTTGTTTCTTTCTTTTCAATTTTCAGCGGTAATTTCTATTGAGTTCTCTTCATCTTTCTTATTCACTGACTGGGGAGTCTCCTTGTGGAGTGTATTGTTGTAAACTCCTGCAAATTAAAGAACTCCTTGGAGTATATGTTTTTCATCGCCTATTATTAATCTCAGTAAATTAGAAAAAAGAGCAATGAACCATTTTAATGACTCTGAATCCAGGTTTTCTTTGTGTCTGACATGATTGGAGCCGTAGCCCACTTCACATCATTTATAAAGACTCAGAGGGTTTAACGCTCATGAAGACGTATTGTTATCCACTACTGAACACTGACAGTGTATTTTGTTTTTTGTTTTTTTTTTAATATGTAGCTTGTGGTCGTCGCGATGGCACATTATTGTTCTGTTTACATTTATTGCCCTAATTACCTCTGCAAAGTAAGAATCTGTCTTTCCGTTTGCATCATCCCATTTAACAGTACATCCGTACAGATAACAAATACAAGTTCTAACATACTGTATGTATATATTTGCACTGATTTCCCCATTTGCATATTGTAAAGAGCAAATATAAAAGCCCAGTCGACATTATTGGACATCTTAAACTGCAAAAAATGTCTGCATGCTTTCCTCTTTAAAAGGCTTAGCAATGTGATTTAGACCAAAAAAAATGTGGAGAAAGAAAATAATCGAACTCGCTGCATTCCTTCGTCTTCTTCTCTTCCATCTCAAGCACTAATGTGTGTCTCGGGTGTGAAATGCAATAACAAATTTTGAACCCAGACACCATAAAACGTACACCAGAAGGTTATGTAGAAGCCATTACAATTGAATGTACTTCTTTTAATACACATGAAGCCTTCTCATATTTAATACACTTACAGGGCCAACCTGAAAACTTGATTTGCGAAAATCAATAGGATGTTTTTAAATGTACTATGTGATCACACACACACACACACACACACACACACACACACACACATACAGATGTACACACACTCACACACCTTTCTCCTACTATCTCTCCTTATCTCTGTCTGTCTTGCCGAGCCAATATACAGTCTCTGCAGTCTCATCTTTATCTATAGATCAGAAGGAGAGATCTCCACCATATGACTGAAAGCCTTTGAACTGCTCTCCATACAACTAAATTTTTCACTCCTTTCCTTTCTCAAGTCCTCGCTTATTTATTTCTTTATTTCTCCAGCAGTGAGCAGGATTAGTCAGGAGCGGCAGCCCCACTATCAGCCCAAGATGTGCTCTTCCATCCTGCTGCTTTGCTCTGATAAAGGAACTGCTTCGACGAGTGACTCGGGTGCACAGAGAGCCTTGTAGAAAACAACATTTCTCTCACTGAGGCACGGTCCTGCATGTCAATGACTGCCAGTGGGCAACGGGAGAATCTCACTCATGGTACATGCAAAATTCTACCTGGCAAACATGAAGATAGAAAATCTTTTTTTTTTTTTTTTGTGCAAACCTGCCTAACATGCCCCGCCGCCCCCCAGAAACTGAATACAGCGTGTGCTCTCTGCAAAATGACTGTCCGCAACTGTAATAGATTAAATAAAAGTTCTGAAATTATAAATACATTTTAAGATTCTGTAGCCGTGTGAAAATCATGTTACTGAACAGAACACTAAAGTAAAATAATCAAGCATGGCCCAAATGTTATGTATTACTCAAATTGGAAGAACTTGGAGGAACATCAGTGGGTAACCATCCATTTATTTCAGCTTCACAGTGTAACTGTTTGGTTATCAAACATTTGGATTGTGCAGCAAAATGTTTTTATTACACACCCCTGTTCACTTTTTGCCCTTCTTTGACTTCCATAACCAGCTCGCGTCCACTTCAGTCATCCTGGAGAAGGCTGACATGGAGCTTTGTTAGCTTTATCGCTGTGTGTTACAGTATGTGACCATACAAACACCAGCGTTTCAACTGACTGAATACAAGGTGACAGAGCAGACTGCTGACCTGAATTTGGCTCCTGATGAATACATACTGTGATGTAGGAAAAATAACTACACTTATTGCACAAGTTTTTTCCTGGCTCATATCAATCCATTCATATTAAATTCAGTTTCCCGTTCTGCTCATCGGAAAGACATTTGTCTTCTTTGCAGCCACCGGTCATCTTTGTGACAGCTATATGAAAATGTACCAGTGTAGGACTGAAGAGGTCAGAGACATCACATTTCAAACTGTTCTTGTAATACCTTTTGACCGCTTAAATAAAAAATCTTTAATTTGTCAATAACAAGATCTTTCATTAAATAATGTGTTTATGACATAAATCAAATCAACACTAATTGGTTCTGAACTTCAGTTTTCACAGCTGAACCACACAAATTCATGACTGTGCCATCTGGTGGCACAGCAGATTTGGCTGTTACATTCAACTTATGCTATTATTTGATATTGCCATTTAAGGGCCCATCGCCATCCAAAGCAGATACTATTCAACCACCAGACTTGTTTACTCAGCATAACTGTACACGTGCATGCTAAGAGGCTTGGCCAAATGGTGCAGAAATAATATGTGTAAAGTGTTCTTACTTTCACCCCCCTGCCTTGCCGTCCCAGTGAGTCTTATTTCAGCCCAGGCACTGGCCACACAGTGATGCGCTCTAAATTACAAATAATCCAAAAGGACTTTTACAGTGATCTCCCACGACTTCTGGAGGGGCAAGAGCACCAACTTACAAGAACAGCAAAAAACACTGATGCATGCATCTTTAACAGAAAATAGGTGAAAGATGAGTCATAGTATGGTGGCTTATACACACTACACCTTCCTCATACTTCCACTTCCACAGGGCCTTTTGTTCTGTGCCTGTTCAAATCTGCTCAAGATGCACCGACAACCCCACCCCCACCCCCCCACCCCGACTCTCCCTCTTTTTTTGGGTCTTTCTCTGTTCCTTTCAAACTGCTTAACTCCAAAAAGTGGTAGCGATGCAAAAAATGCATCAACATACTGTAAATACACAAAAGACTCCTCATGCCTGGAGAGACACAAAGCCAGACAAGACGGGTATGTCCATGGGCACAGATGTGTAAATAGTTTTGTGTAACTTGCAGTGAGGCATACTCTCAAAATGGAAATGTTTATACCTAACCGTATGCATTACTGTTACTCTAACCTTATCCAAACCAATATTCTAGTCATAAACTTTAAACCGCACCAGCTTCCCCAAAGAAGTTACATTTGTAGAACGCCAAGACGACCCAGCAAATCTGGCCTTGCTGTGGTTTCATATGCATTTTTTGGCTTGGTCGGATACATGCTGTCCACTGCCCATAATTCATTAATGGTCGCATGTCAAACTAATGCCAAACAAACATGAAATAATTAAGCCACATGAGGGGAAAAAACAGTTCCTCTTATGTTATCAGCACATTAAACAGTTTTGAGGATTTATTTGATCATCAGAACTAAAAATACTACAAGTTGCCCACACACAACGTCAAATGTTTCAGCCGAATAAAAAGCTTTTAAAGAACTGTCAACGTTTCATGCGAGGCCTGGATGTGTCTCTTAGTCACTGCCCTAAAATGTCACATGCAGTATGTCTGAGGTTGAATCATTTTTAAATAATGAAAAAAGGAAAAAAGGGGAAGAGATGTCCAACTGAGAGGATTCAGAGCTAAACATGCGAAATGAGGAAAATAAGAAATGACACAGGGATGGTAAACAGTCCATCTGTGTTTTCCCAAAGGATGCCTGCCATACTTTGAAATGCACTTAAAGAGGAAGTACGGCAATTCAATATCAATCTAAGAGCAGTCTAATGGCATTTCAGCTTTGCTTTTTTTGCCAGGAAAAAAAGATGAAAGACTGCCTATATAGAGTTGAGAATGACAAAAAGTCTAATGGATTATTGATATATTCAGACTTCTTCTACGATGATATTTTCTTCATAGAAAGCACAGGTGAACGACTCTTAAACGACGAAGATCAAGAAAATGCTAAGTTAAAGATTATCAAAAGACTGATCGGTTCACATAAAACACCTAAAATGTGAACACTGTAATCCATACCCATTTCTCATTTGACATTTCAATGAGGAGTAAACAGTGATTTCATACTAATCATAGACAATGATCTGGTTTTGGAAACTGCCCACTTCATCTGAAATTTGTCAGTGAACGTGCCAAATCTCTCCATGTTTATCTGTCTTTAGTCCTGTTTTCATCCACACTGATCAACACGTTGGACTTTTTTCTTTTTTTTTTTTTGCTAATTCTATTTCAGGTCTGTAGCCAGGATTTTGTAACTGTGAAGCATCATAAAAATTGGGTGGACAATTAGGACATTTGCCAATATTAAACATGTGATTATTATTTAAATTTTTTTCATAAGATAGCTCAGACAGCCTAGTGGAAAAGTTATATGTTAATATGACAAGCCCTGCGGAGACAATGCTGAAGATAATCCAAGTATGAAACGTTAATCTATTTTTGTTCATTTATTAAAAATGTCAAAATATGAGCAACTTCCTTCGTATTCAGTAACTACACACTGTGGATTTCAGTCTGAAGCTAGGATCTATAGTAGCAGAGCTCAAAGGAGGGACAATAACATGAGCCCAAAAACACTGTTGTTCAGCAATGTTTAAAATATATGTTGAAAAACAAAAACAACACTGTGTTTAGTGTCTTTCAAGACAACCTGAAACTGTAAATATGTTTAAAAAAAAAAAAAAAAGCATCATTACAACCATCCTGTTAACATTATTAGCAGGCAACCATATCTCCTAGACATTATGCTTTTAAAATACAGCTTTGTTGTCTCAAATTTCCTAGTATAGGAAAATTCTACCTAGACTGAACAAAAATGAGAGATACTGTTTTAGATGCTACAAGGTGGTCCTGTATTGAAAGAGCGGATGTTGCAGGGAGCACAAGGTGATAAGTTCAGAATTATCATTCCACAACTTGCCAGACAACATTTCTTCATTATTTATGCTTCTTTCAAAATGTGTTTGCAATGGCAAATTATTAATACACATTAATTCAGGGTAAGATGTTGCTGTCACCGTTAGCCACATGGGTACAACTTGGTTTTTAATCAATGAAACATCATATTTGTAAGATAGCTCATTGTTAAGACTCATTCAAATACCGACACTTCGGTTGGTGGGATGGACCGACCAACAACCCACAGTGTAAACATTTGATCAATTGGGAAAAAGTCTCAACAATGAGCTATCTTACAAATCTGACCTTTAACAGCATGAATGTACCACTTTTATGACAATGAATAACAAATACAATCAAACTAAAAATTATATACGTAATGCATCGTGATTGCAGTTGTAGGTCACATTGGACTTGGCCATCAGGTTTGCAAAAGCTAATCTGCAATCAGTTACGTACACAATTTTATATTCAATAATCTTCCTTTTTACATCTGGGGGTTCAATTGATTAACAGTTATTCATTTTCTCCGGCCATTACGAACCTTTTTATATATATGTGCCATTTTTAACATTGAATAAGAACTAGGTATAAGATGATGTGATCAAATGGACCAGTGTGACAAAAAGTGACTTGATACCCCCAGCAAATAAAACTGTCAGAACATAAAACGGCCTGCTGTGAGAAAAAAATATTTTCCTGAAGTGTGTCACATGCCAAACTATGAGAGTGATTCTGATGTGGTGGCTTTTCATCCCATCAGATCCATTTATTGCATCAATATAACGGAAAATGTTTCAACCCCTTGATGTACAACAATGTGCCTGTATGTGACAAGGAATCAGCAGTGGGGGGTATATCAGCAAAGGAACCAATCATTACTTATCGAGAGACACTTAAAGTAATTAATGACTTGTGCAGACTGTTGCAAGTGGAAAACATTAATGATTAATTTTCGATACATAATCAAGTAATTAGGAAATGAACTCAAGAGTAAATCCAGGAACCACGATAATGAATACTGGTGATTATCAATTTGAAGCCATCTCCCTTATGCCCCCGAGGGACCTGTGCTAGTTTTAGAGGGAGAGAAAGGGGGAGGAAGTATTTCTGTTCTGACACCGCGATAATGTGCCAGTGCCACTCAAAGATCCAGACTGACACACAGCTGTGGAGAGACTGAATTTCTTCAATATTCTAGGGTTCTGTCTGAAGCACTGTCATGTCTGCTCCAGTTCAGTCCATTATTTCAAGTGGAATCATCTTTATGTCGACTAATCTGTAGCCTTGTATGGCAGGCCTTCTCCACATCTAATGACAAACATGTTGAAAACTGTGCTAATTATTTATACCGGGTCCTCATTCTGTCAGCTATTCAAGGATAGTTTAAAGTGTCTCATGAAGACGTCTGATTTTTTATGACATGCCAGGAATGGGTTGCGCCATGCCTGCCGAAACCACCAATTTATTCCCTGAATAGCCTCTTTCCTCATTTGTTAGAGACTTAATAGATTCTTTCTGGCTTCAGAAGCAGTCTGTATCGTCACTGCATTTGTGACTTTATACTTTAAAAAGGAGCCGTAATATAAATATATATTCATCATCTTCAGTCAGGTACAGTCAGGACTCGAGTCTCAAACCTAAATGTTGCCTCTGTGTTTTTAATACACAAAATGCTTGCAGTTAACTTAAGTTAAAGACTTCCGAGACTCGCCCCAAGATCACCAGAGGAAAAAGGACAAATGCATTCCAAAGCACATGGCAGGCTGTAGAAGTGGTCCTTGTCTGTAGTTCCCTCAAGATGGTGTAGATGTAAATCTTATCTACATCAGCATATTAATTAAAAGCCTGATCTCTTGGTAATTCATGGAGTTCCCTTTGACAACCTGGACTCCCTGGTATTCCAGTGGCATTTACACATTTCTGAGCAAGGACATCAAGTTGGATAGATTGATTACAATTTTAAGCTTTCTTCAAAATGATGCCTTATACTGGAAATATAACGTTTTTCAATTTTCAATCATGTTTCACACTTTCTTGATGTTTTAACTGATCACTTAAATAGCAAACATTACATCCCAAACTGCTATCATATTTAATCTGTCTACCGTTTTCATGAATGTGCTGTATGAGTAAAACTGTCAATCAATATCAGATAGATGAAGGGGAACAACTATGTTTGATATGCTCTGTTACTAAAAATTTACAGATGTATCATTTCTGAATTGTTCATGAAGGTGATCATAATGCAGCAATACATGACTCTTTTTGTTGCTTAGGTGTGAGGAATTCTTGGATAAATGGGACCTTGAGGCAAAATTATTATTTTCCGTTGCTACAGCTATTAAGAAAGGATCATAGGTGGTAGAATAAAAAAAAATAAAAAATAGGCACAGGCAGCTTTTCCTCAAGAGGATCATATTTTCAGTAGATAAGCGTAAACTTCCCCACTCAAAGTTATTTCCTTAACCTTGAAGCATTAAATCAGCCAACTTCTGTGGGGCTGGCTGATTTTAGTCTCCGTTTTAGGAAGAACAATGGACCGATACTTAAGATTTCCTGGAAAAAAAAAATGGCCAGAACTGGCTCATCAAAGTACTTCCAGCATGTTGTTCAAGGTCCTCATCTGATGCCCAGCGGGAAAGGAAATGAGTCAAATAATAAACTGTTCTGCTCTAAGAGTGACGTCCAGGAAGTAAGTAATTATTGCTCCTGTTGGTCCTTTATTGTTACTCTGGCCTACTAACACCTTTGAGAAATAACCAATGTGTTGGTGAGCAAAAAAACAGAGACAGTTATAGTGCTAACATGCCCTGCTTGTTGATGGAACAGGGACTGGACAAAGAGACACAATAAAGTCTGTTTTGCTCTCTGTCCGGTGCATCGAATAAAATGTCATAAAAACAAAAACAGTCGCTTGATATCGGGAAAACTGAACGCTGACTTATTGCATTAATTCCACATCTATATGGCTGATGTGTGAAATCTGTGGTTGCTTTGGTTCTCTGTGACTTTACTGCCCTCGCTACTCAGCATTATGGTCACAAATCAAAAATATTTCTGTCTATAATCATCGAGCTGACCGCAGACTCATTGAACTTGTTCATATATCGATGGCCATAATGATGTTTGTGCCATGATATGTCCAGCCGTATATATTCTAAAATCAATGCATTCATTTGGTTGTTTTTGTTTTCCTCTGTTTTACATCTCTATGGATTTTCTATTTAATTTGGGTCAGCATTGTGAAGGAGGACAGGGTATTGATTCCTGTCTAAGGGGGCTTACGGGAACCAGGATAAGCTTGTCTTCTTGAGGCTTCACAGCGGGTTGTGACAACACACAGAATATGCCCTTAAATCTCAGTGCAAATCTGCTGCCAAACCAGGCTAACCTCAAAACCACCTGATGCCTCCCACCTTAGCTCAGGTAGGCAGTCACGCACACACTTCTCTCTGGAGGGGATGGCAATAGAAAATATCTCATTGTTAAGCAAAAGTATGATGTTCAGGTCTGACTGAGCATGGAAGCCGTAGGAGGATCTTGTCAAGTAATGCTGTGGGGCAGCATCCTAGACACACGGGTCAGGATGCTGACAAGCTGAAGTTGTTTGTTGTTTCAAAAGTGGCGATAATTGTCCGCCACTGCACATCTCGAAAAAGGCCTCCGTGGTCAGCCCAGCTCTTCAATTCCTAACTCAGGAATGCATATTCACTTGGATGAGAGAAGAACAAGTGGGACGCAGCACAAGTGGAAGCCAAATGTATGAGAAAGCCAAGAACTTCAGCGTATTATGCAAAGCAGCTAAACTTTTTAACAAGCGCTTCGAGTGGAGATGCAAAATAGTGTTGTAGTAATCGGCTATCAGGGGCATGTGACCCTTGGCTAGTTGACTGAAAACAGCAGATTTTCCGATGCTGCTTAGTTTGGATTTTAGGTGCATCAAGCAGTCCTGAGAACTCGTTTCATCATTTAACATGACCTAGTTGCAGTGCAGACAACTAATAGATGTGTTATCCAATCGTCTGTGACAAGCTAAGTGCAGATGGATGATGTGAAAAGTATTTTCACATCTAGATGCAGGTTTTTGTATTTATACCACAAGGTGATGTTGTGTTGTTTTCAGTGTTCCCACTTGAAAATGGCCTAAAATGTGTGAAAGTAGCAGTTTTAAGTGTTATATTACAGAGCAAAAGCGAAGTGATTCACACTGTAAGTCTACCTACAATTATTGTATCTATTTTTACTGAGCCAAAACATGAAGTGTCCAGTTATAGTGGTCTTAGATGCATAGCAGACAAAAAGTGCAGAAGAGGCAAACAAACTACCACATGGGAAATGTAAGACACAATTATTACCATAAGTGGTTTGAAAAAATGCCAGAAGCATATTTGACGATATCATTGCTTGGCTGATTGGGTCAGCTACCGCTGCATGACTGAAAGGATCAAAGGGGCAAGAGTTTAGAAAGAAAGGCAGTCAGGGCAGGAGGTCATTTGGACTGTTGAAGGCAGGATGAGACAGATGCAAGTGCTAAAAACAAGCGAGTGTGCAAAGCCAATGCTGCCTAATCCAAGGGCTGTGCAAAAACAACAGAAACACACTGGGAAAAATCTCTTTGAGATTGCCAGTGTTTTTTTTTTTCTTCATTTTTTAGATGCTATAACTGACCAAGGGACGATTGAAATTGGGCAGTGCCTGATTCCATTCCCATTGATGAAACTACCATCCGAACATACACGCGCAAACACCCACACAATGCATGTATATAAAAAGAATCCACAAGGATGATAGAAAGGCACAGACATACTCTGTATCAAAATGCCCTAGGTCTCTATCTGTTTTTTGGTCCACTTCTGACTTGAATACACCAATTCCTATACATCACTGTTTGGCTACAAGCTAACATAATAGCTGTATTATTTATTTCAGTATAATCAATAAACCATGGCATCCTCTGTAGACATATTTTTCTCCTGGAAGAGTGACTGCCAGGATTTATTTTCCTGAAGATACTGTGAAGCACATATTCCTCAGTCCAGTGATAAACCCTCCTGACACATCACTCTGATCTAAAATTATTTGCTTGTGAGCATTCCAAGAATTACAGCCCAGAATCAAGCCAAGTCATGCTCACCTTTGCCAGGAAAAAAAAAAAAAAAAGGGGGGCAATGAGTGTCACATTGGCTCCTTTTGTCCCAGTATGTCACACTTTGGTGACATCCTTTATCTAAGGCTTCTCCCTCAACTAACAACGTGCCCTTTTCATTTGTCACTTTCTGTCTTATATTCAGTTTTATTTGAAGAGTAATTTACTACACCTCGCAAAAAATAATCTTCATAACCCTCAAGGTGTCACAGTCAGGCCCTTTGTCATGCTCCAAGACTGATACCGTGCCGCATGTCCGGTGACGTGTGCCATTAATTTTTCAAGCAAGGTCAAACTCGGTCTCTGTTGTTTGCACATGTCCTATATTAGTGATAGCTTTGATACAAATGGCACCACTTTACGCGACAGCTGTGCCAGAGCAGTTTTTTTTTTTTTTAAACAAGTCTGTGTTGTTTTCTCCTCTGTGCCCCTATCACCTTCAGCAATCATTTATCATACAGCTGTTTTTAACTTCCTGCCCCATGATTGCCTTTTCTATATAGCTCTTAGTTTGTATCTCTTACCCAACGCTTTGTGCTATCGATCCGCGCTGTGGCACCCCTCTCTTAGTGTCAGCACCGAACATGGGATCATCAGCATCTCGGGTTTCTCTCCCGTGTTTACAAACACACCTCCACTGCTACTGGACACACACACACACGCACGATGTACACACGTGAACGCACACGGGCGTCCATCTCTTGCCTGGTACCACATGAGGGTTTAACTTTTATTAGCTTCTTTGCTTTTTCTACTCTGGGGGGGACAAGGTCAAGCCTCATCAAATTTAACCTCGACACCAGCCTCCAGATTAAAGGTCACAACTTCATCCTTCACATCTGTCTTGACCTCTGATATTACCATGTCATAATACATGAGGATTAATGCCCTACCTTGCCTCCGGACCTTCTTATCTTATACCACACTGGCCCTATTTCATTTATAAGATCCCCATTCCCTGTTCGGCTCTTTACTGTGTGTGTGGAGTGTCCTGTATTCCTCGAACCACCTTGCACTTGGCGGGCAGCTCAATCTCAATATCATGTTATCGGACTCAGGGGCCAAGGATATAAATACCATGCACCATAACTCTCTCCTGTTCAATAACCATTATATGCTCTACTTTATACATTAGAAGCACCTGATGGGGCAGTAAATTCACAGCTGCAGCTCGACCATCTCGGAGTGCATCCAGAGGAAAAATGGATGCTGAAGCCATGGAAAGGGTGAAACAGAAAGTGGGAATTGGCAAAAAAAAAAATATGCACACACACACACACACACACACACACACACACACACACACACACACACACACACACACACACACACATATATATATATATATATATATATATATATATATATATATATATATATATAGCATGTGATGCACAAGGTGAGCTATAGCGATCCGCTGCATCATACTAGAAATCAAGGGAAACAGAGTAAAGAGCTGAGGGGAAAAATGAAGGGAAACAGCTACAGTGAACAGCTTTTTTATATTGGCTTGCCTTTCTCACTGTTACAATTATCTATTGTATTTCTGTAATAAGCTTTGTACGTCCAGTGAATCATGCATTCCATTTCCTAAAGCCATTCTTAGTCCTGCCTAGCGCTGCAGTATGAGTTCTATCTGCTCACACAAAAGGTTCATGTTCCTTATGCTGGGACTATTTCAATACCACCGCCAGCATCTGTTCACTTTTCAAGGACAGCAATCAATAGGAACGTATTTCCATCTACGTACATACACTGCCCACACTGGGTGGACCGTGGAAATGGCAATACATGTCCATCCTCCGAGCTCAAGACACACTGCACGCAAGTGCACACACAGAAACACACAAGCACCATTGTTTACCACGTAAGCATGACTGGATGCAGCATAGAGTTTATGCTTCAATGCACTTTTTCATTTGGAAAGCTAGGGTGGTTACCCACCGAGCGCGAGCTGATTAAGAAAACAGTCCCATTTAATTCCTTTCTCCTCAACGGCCGGCAAGAGAAATGTAATTAAAGCCACTAAATCTCCCATGGGCCCTGCTACCTGCTACACGACCAACATGACACGTTGTGTAATTCGCCCGACCTACAAAGGCGGTGGCAGTTATTTGCCATGGGTGCAGGGTGAGCGCAGGCCTTTGAATGAAACGGCCAAAGAGAGAGAGTGCAAGAGAGGGAAGGCGAGGGAGGGAAAAGAGGAAGAGAGAGACCTGTGATAGCTGACCTCTGTTGAAGGTCCAAGGACACTGGACAGCCTTCACATGAATAGAGGCATATTGAAAATTGCACAGCCACAAATACTCAAACACACGACACCTTGCACCGCCACGCTTGCTGGCTTTGGCTAAGTGACTACTCTATATTTTTAGTGAGGCAAAATCACAATCTTGTATATTGGTAGCCCACAAAATTGACCACATCAAACAAGCAGTTCTCATCTAGGGGAAACAAAGATACGATCAAACAATATAAAGTCCCACAAGCAGTCTATTTCCAATTCCTTCTGATGCAATCACCAGTGTCATTGAAACAATGACAACTATGAAGCTGACGGCATCTTGAGACATTGGCATCTTGGTTTCATAGCATCATAGCATTTTTTTATGATATTGTAGTAAATGACACATTTTAAGTTTTACAGTGTGCCCAGTGACTTCTTAAATGATAAATAAATTGGAAGAGCATTGTAAGGGACATAGTGTGTCAGCATTTTCTTGCCTGACTCATTTGTGTCTCAAAGGGCATATTAATTGACTTAACAACTTTGTGTAAACTACGTGTGTGTGTGCACATACGTGTATACACGTGTGTGTGTGTGTGTGTGTGTGTGTGTATGTGTGTTTGTGTGTGTGACTAAATGTCTGACATTCTTACCAATTACATTCATGGAGCTATTTCTGGATAAGCAATTTCAATTGGGAAATGTGCAAAGTCGGTCAGATATATTTTCATAAAGTAAATATGCAACCAGCGAAAACTTTAATTTCCAGTGCCAATGCAGCAGTCAGGTTTATTTATGTGATTTATTTCTGCCAGAAATGTGGACATCTTGGTGGTGTGGTGGGATAGTGACCGGTCATAATTTTTTTTTTTTTTTTTGCATCCATTGCTGTTGTACTGGTTACATGGGTGAGCAATGAAATATGTATTTTTTCTTAACCATAATGACAATCAAACCAAAATTCTCAACTCTAACCAAGTAGTTTCAGCAGCCAACAAGCCATATTCTAGTTGCAATATGGGAAATCCACATTTTACAGCAGTATGGTGTTTCTCTAAAAACAGAATTGCTAATGTGAAATAGTTGCCTGATTTAAACCTAATTTGCTGGATACAGCTGGTTATCTTATGACCAACAGACACTGAGGTGCATTCCCTCTCCATATTGACAAAATTACCCCACATTTTCGATTAAAAAGCTTTAAAAAGTATTAATTGCTTACCTATGTGCAGCTTCGGCATTGTTTTGTTATTCATTTGTCTTCTTTTTTAATTGTTAATGACTGATGTGAAGATTTTAATAATTAATCTCCTGCAGGCATATAAACACACAAATGCTTTTAATGGTGATCTTGTTTTACTGAGCCGAACAACAGGAGGCATCATGTAATATTCAAAAACAAAATACAGGAAAAGCAATGCAGAATAAAACAGCAAATAATGCCATAAGGATGTCAACTGAAAGCCGGAGATGCTTTCTGGCAGCTGGTAACACGAACAGTTGCCCAAAACCCAATTTCTGCTCCAAAGTTTTGTCACAGTGTGTCTTAGAGGTAGCTGCTGTGCTCCACAGGAGACTATATTCTCGGGAAACAAGAAAACCGACGTACTCACTAGCGAGCCAAATAAGTCATGCTTTATTTCTTTAAGGAACAGGCCATGTTTTCTTTATAAATATAAAATGAACAAGACCTTGCTGAACTCTCCTGCAGTTTAAATCTACAGCACATGTCTGAGTACAACCAGGTAACTCTGCATTCACTTCAAAAAATACCCACAAAAAACACAAAACACTTTTTGTCTAGACCAATTGCTTTTGGCAGAAAAAAAAATACCTCTTTTGCTTTTAAAGCTGAGTTTTGCTTCTAGAACACTCAATGGTGGCAACGCAAGCTGTGACCTTTGCCCTGTTACTTGTAATTGTCACATTTGTTGATGACAGTTTACAGTGGGAGATAATTTACTTAGTGCTATCATAAAACAAAATGGTCACAAAGACAATGTATTTGTGCGCCCTCAGCCATTTAGAAAACAGCAGTGCTCGGGCCTGCTATGTGACAATCTCTTGCTGAACAGTGGCAAATTTGTGAAGGCAGCATGAAATATCTGTGGCAAGCGCTGCTTTGTTTGCTGGTTTCATTAATTCTTCAGGAGGGTATATCTCAAAAGTGCCAACAAATACAGTGGAGAAACATGTGCTCTGGCACCAATCCACACTTCTAATTGGGAACCTTGGGCTTCAGGAGTGCAGGATGCACCTTCGCTCTGAAAGTCTCCTCTATTATTCATAAAAATGTAAGAATTATAGAACAAGAACTAGCAGCCTGTCTGACTACGCAGCTAGAAAAGGATGAGGGTGGCACACAGATAAAATGCTTAATCATCTATTTTACTTCAATAGCATAAACTTACATTTTTAATAACTCCACCTGCATACTGTCTCTAAAACAATCAACATGCTTTAAACAATGCCATAAAAGGTGATAACATTTTGCGATCGTCAGCCGAGACCCAGTCACTAACGGATCTTCACTTTGGCTTAGAGTCACCAAAACTAGATTGACCTTTACTTTGGGTTTCTGCTTGCAAAGTGAGTTAATATATGAGACATAGCATTTGGCCTGTATTGAACTGTATAGTCATTAATAATGGTGATGGCCTAGGAGACAGCATAAAGTGACATCGAAAAAGTTGGACTACTGTAATAGATAAAATAAGAAAAATATAAAAAGTTTATAATTTGAACAACCTTTGTTACCTTTCGAGTTTATGAGGGGCACTTGCGCAATGCGCAATGACGTCCTTGTTCCTTGTGCACATGTGCTTTGACGTACAAACCACCTGAATGCGCCACAAAGTTCTTGTGAGTGTGTCAAACTGACAGACAGCAAAGGAGTGAAACATATTTATAAAGAGAAGCAAACTCTAGCGTAGTTTTCATTTTGACTGTTCTTGTACAAACATTTACCTGCCGGCGTGGAGGAGAGCCTTCCAAGATACACTCGCCAAATGTAAACTATTTGGCGATTTGTGCAACATTTGCACATGATGTAGAAATTGTGTAGCCTACTAGAGAAAACAAGACATGTGTATGTAGCTGCGATTTAGATAATAAACATATACATACTTTTGACTTTGAGAGGGCCTGCTTTGGCACGATCCAGTTAAACTTTTATTACCTTTTTTAAATAACCCAACCATCTAAAACTGTGAAATATATATCACATTCTGAAGGGACTGGTGCAGTGTTGCCAGGAGGGAAAAGTTAAATAATTGTACCAAAGGCTTGAAATCTTAGTATTTTGAAGAAATCTTGTACATTGAAAGGGCCGGTACTGACTGGTATGCAGTACGGAGTAGTATGATGCATAGAAGGGGGTGTATTTGTCCACAAGTCCATCTGTCTGACCATAGACAGGAATATGGTCATAACATGAACAGTGTTTATAGTCGACATGTAAACAGTCACGGCCATAATCATTAAAAATAAAAATTAATATTAATGTGCTTATTTAAAATTCAAATCAGCTGAGCTGGAATACACCATACCTAAGTAACTTCAACTTCCAGCTCAGAGTCAAATGAACGACGGGTGGCTGAAGAGAGACTGACAGCTGCTCTTTCAAATCAGGTTAATCAGTGTAACCTTCAGCAAGCACGACTGGCCGGAAATAGGTCACGTGAGAGGAGATGCGTGAACACGGACATTGCCCAGCTGTGCATTAAGACTCAAACACAAAAACGCATTAATCACTCACACAGTATATATCTAGTGACATTTACTTAAGAAATATCATAAATGGAACTCCAACTGTGACAGAAATGATGATTAAAACTGAGCATGTGCCATATGTTTGGTTTCTCCCACTCAAAGACATTTTGATAGCTGACCTACAGATCAGCGCACGCTGAAAGACACAGATTTCTATAAATGTTACAGGAAAACACTCGAGCTGATTGGTGTTAAGCTTGTATAGCCACAAGCAATGTTGCCCCTGTTGATTCAGTTCAAAATAAACTTTCAGAAGCTTTTTCCATTTCTGAACATCACATGGTCTTGCAAGTAATCACATAAAACCCCATATCAAAAAAAGGGAGGGAAAAATCTACAGGATATATTCTCAATTGCCCAGTCTTCAAACAACAATATACTGTATTTCAATGCCTCCCTACTAGCTGAAACCTCATCTTCATTTAAACACTTCTTTTATATGCAGAAAGCTGTTTGATGGCAAAATACAGAAATACAAATTAAGAAGTCCTTTAAGTCTCTCGACATCCTCAAGCAATACAAGGGCAATTCTAAGTGACTTTTTTTTCCCTACATACCTGCTCCTCTCCTGTGAGAATGTTGGGAAATACAAAATCTGAGAGTGCGTTATTGCATTTGATCCTCCATTCATCTCTCATGTGGTGGGCCTAACCAGCTCCCAGAGGTAGATATGAGTCAAGAAGAAAAGAGAAAACTGTGACCATCCTTCAATAGTTATTAGAGAGGCAGCCGTGAGTATGAATGAGGCAAGTAGACAGCACAAGGCAGAGAGAATAAGGGAGAGGAACAAAGGAAAGAGACAGAGGGAAAAGGAAGTTGGGGGGTAGAGAGGGAACACAAGAGAGATGAAGACAATAAACAGAGTGTAACAGAGGGTTTGAATATTAATGCAATACAGAGAGGATGAAGGAATACGAAGGAGAGACATTTTAAGAGGAATTAAGCTGGGAATTTAGTCATGAGTATCATAGAGAAAAATCAGAGGTGTATTTTAGCATGTGAATGTCAGAGTGTTACAAGTTTGCTGCAATTGAATTGAACATAATCAATTATGTTTCAACAATGCTCAATGCCATCCGCAATGAATGTGTAAAACTACAAACTGGTGTATAATATTCTTAAATTGCAAGGAAGTGTTTTGGTATTATTGCAACAGTTCACATATGTGAATATATCTAGTTTCATACAGCAAGGAGAACAAACACATTGTGTGTTGTTTGCGTAAATAATTGATATAAGCCAACAGGTTTCAGAGATCAGGCTCCCTGTTAAGTGATAAGGCATGCCACAGCATTATAATCTACAGAGCCATCCAGACACTCAGAGGAAACAGCTGCATATCACCTCACAGACAATAGAGAAAAAAAAATGTCTAAGTAGCGATACATATCTCCAGGATTATATGGTAAATAAATGGATTAAATACAAAATCCAATGTCAGGATTCTCCCAGAGACGTGGTTATTAATTTGTTATCATAGAGAATTCTTTCGTGACATGAACGCAATCGTGATAACACACTGTCGCATACTGAACACAGTGGAACCCAGCTAGACAAAGGACAAAGTCCTTTTTAAGGACTTTATGACACAATAAATTATTTTAACACATTTTACAACACGATTAAGTATCCTGGTTCTTGAAAATGTGTAATGTAGAGAAGCCAACCTGCCAAGAGAGAATGCTTTTTGGACAAAATGTCACAAGACATTGTAACATTATTAATTTCTGCTTCCCTGATGCAAATCTTTTCTGCATTAACTCATGATAAGTACCTTTTTAGCCTTGTCTAGTCATTTGCTACAGTTCAGTTGTAACTCAACTAATAGAGACTTGTTGATGTTGGTTACCTGTGTTTCTTTTACTGCTGCCTTTTCAGTTGAACATTGTCTGCTAATGTTGTGGGTTCCAAAAGATTCATGGGTATCAAAATGCTCGACCCCTACCGTGCATCATTACATTTTTAGGGTAAGGACTTGGGTAATGGTCAGGGTAAGGGTATTACTTGTATAACTGTGAGGCTGAAATGCTCGACCTCTACCGTGCATCATTACATTTTTAGGGTAAGACCTTGGGTAATGGTCAGGGTAAGGGTATTACTTGTATAACTGTGAGGCTGAAATGCCTGGTGTACAGAGAGAAAACTATCAGGGAGAACAATATGTGTGAGGAAAACCTCTCTTAAAGGTTTTATTATTTAGCAATCACTGAAGACAAAGAATAACAGATTGATTTACTGTCCACATGAAACATAGAGTGATTTAGATCATTTCTATTTCTTTTATTTATTTCTTTAATAGTGACCGCAAAACTGCATTTGTGTTTAAGCTTCACAAATTGATTTTTCACCCCCTGGGTGGTATGTAATGAGAGTTACTAGGCATGAAAGAAAAGCAATTTTTCAGCACTTAAAAAAGTTACATGAGGTAAATACTCTAATTTGCTTTTCTTCTCAACTTTTTTTTGCTCTATACCTGGATCCATTTTCTTCGAGGTTCAAAAGATGAATAAGTCAATATTAGCTGGGACGGTTTCGATTCAATATTCCACAGAAATCGAGACCTTGCTGACAGAATTCTTGATAACTATTAAAAAACACAAATCATTTAGGCACAGTGAGATGTTTACTTAGTAAGTAATACTACCTCTAACTCTTAGTAAGAACTGGAGTATTATGTGTAAAAAATTGAATAAAAGCAGGATCAACATTACACTCATGTTGTAATCACCCCTTTTTGAGGTTAGTGTTAACCAAATTGAAAGCAAAGTTGTTGTTTTTTTTCAAACTGCTCCACTGTGTATCATGTTTAACTCTAATGGCTACACTATGGGTTACATATCAACATATATTTCTCAGGAAAAAAATAAAAATAAGAAATCAGCAGCTTGTAGCGATAAATACTCCAAACTTAAAGCCTCTAATGATCTGAGAAGTTGCCAAGAGTTGTAAAATTACACCACATGCTCATTAGATGTATAGCGAGGGCTGCTAGATTTATTATGGTTATCAAAAAAAGCTTGTTCGCAGCAGAAGAATACAATGATATTAAAAATGTGTAACTCAGAACATTAAATACAGCAGCCTTGTCAGTGGGCTTGCACTTCTGAGTTTGATGGTGTTGGTACCCCTCCAGTGTCACTTCTAGATGCAACATCTAGTGTTATAGGTACTGTAAAGAGCAAGAAATGTTGTGGTGGTTGGTTGAGACATTTACTGGACTTCCAGAGATGGTAGTTTGTGTCCTTTTGTGACTAAGAGTGTTTTGTGTTTACGTAACATAAATAAGTTAACACACGTAAATGAAACGTATTAGCTCACCACTGTAGCCGCTGCTGTTTCCCACCGTTGCTCTGAAATGAATCTCCAACTGTCTCACCTTGGAGAGGAAACTATCTCTCGTTACCATCGACATACATCTCTTCGCCAGGGTAAAATGCTTCCTCAACTCCGCATCACATGTCTGTTACTTAGCTTTGTTCAGCCTCACATGCATAAAACAACATTGGCCGACTAGCCAAGGAAGCAAAGCTAAGAAAACTGTTTATAAAAACAGGGAGAAACAGCGGCTATACTTCTTTCTGTGTCCTCTCCCCACAAATCACAAACAACAACTCTTGCGCTATGGCAACTCTGAGGGGGACACGCCACTTAACTGTGCTCACTGGTGGGGAGCCTTTTGAATCACAATGTTACTATGGTCAGGGATTAGTAGTATGGTGGCATCGTCTATCAGCCCGACCCTAATGGCTACCATAATGAACTTTATGATTCTGACTGCATATAACATGATGTTCTATTATTTCCAATGGCAGGAGAAGAAGTAGCCCGGGGGCTCATCAGTGAGGAATAAACAATTGCCTTCAGGTCTTCAGCCTCGTCTTTGCAGTAGCAAGGACCCTGCCTGAGGGTCTGAAGCCATACACTGGGTCACTGGGGGATACAAACTTTGTTAAATGTTGCAGCTCGAGGCCACATCCAACCATGTTTCAAAGTCAATCAATAAAATCTTTTATCATTCCAACCAGGTGTCCAGAACAGAGGTGATCTGATGCATGACAAGATGGAACATTTGAGGCATCTTGAGACGTAACACTAACTTTTTATGGATTTGAGAAGGAAGATACTCATTATGTTTTAATTGTAAACAACCCATTTAATTCAGTTTTAAAACATCCAGACTGATTTAATTTTTAGTGCACTGCTGATGCAGTTAATTGCACATTCCTGCCACTAAACTACTGCCAAATGGTTATGTGTTTAACATCACCCATGTGGCCTCGGTGCATCCTTGTCCATGCACTGGTAAAAAGGTAATATAGGACCCTGCTCTTCAAATCACAGCCCTGCAGTGTTACTTGTTATCAAAATACTTTTAAAAGGTGTGATAGTCTAATTTTTTATATTAACAATTCATCAAATTATAATCCGTGAAGGGGTTGCTTGCTCTGCAATCTTCCTAAGCTCTCAAGAGCATCAAGCATTATTTTCTCACCTCGCAGGATATAAAAAACAAATCAGAGAGTGCATGTTGTTATGTTGAAGTACAAAGCCTTTTTGTGTATGGCCTGTGTTTAATCCAAATTGTTGCCCTATTTAGCTGAAATAATTGAAACTGACAGTTATTAATGCTTGCAGTCCCACAGAAAGACAGACATAATCAAATGTATCTCTTAACTACATATATCCAACGAACAATATCTCTGAATGAATGAAGTATAGCTCAAGTGCTCCTTAAATGAGACAAATAGTGGAATCTCGCCGCTGTAGCTAGTAAGACATTAAGTTGCAGACAGTGATGTCATTAGTCTGAGATGAATTAGAGTTGTAAGATCAGTTAAACAATTTATTATGGGAAAATGTGGGCTATTTTGGCTGGATCAGTATGTGGGCGTTATCAAGTTATAGTAATTATAAGCATGTCTGGTAAATCCTCCACACCTGCACTGAAAAGATAAAAAAATTGATCACTGAGATTAGGGTGACATTTTCACTTTATGAAAGATTTCATGGTGCTTAATCAGCATCTGACATGATTCATTTCAATTTTAGATCCTTTCAATTATACTTCAGTTTTCCACCTCATTAAATCACACATCGCAAAAGTAGCATTACAGAATGCAAAAAATACAACCGAAAGACCATTTTTGTTGTTGTTCACCCGGGGCAAAAGATTCCTAATAGCCTTTTTTAACTCCAATAAATGATAAATATGGTTGGTTTTCATGATTTTTAGTAAAAACAATAATATTTTTAAAAAATTTTTAAAGGTTACTTTTTGCAAATTAGTGACATCTGGTGAAACACAGCTCTTTTCTTGCCTTAAATGTCTCCAGAAACACATTTTCGGGGAGAAAGTTTCCAAACGGACTGCCATGTAGGTCCAGTGGGTCCAGAAGAGCAGGCCACAGGTGGCATTCGCCCCGTTGGTTGCAACCCGTAAATTTCTGCGGGGTTGTTGGAGGACATAGAATGTTTTTATCAGGCATACAAACTGGGAACCACTGCATAACCTCTTGTTATACGACACCCCTGTGGACATGTACCTTTAAGCTCCAAACTACGACGCTCTCTGAAATGTCAGTTATGTCTGTGAAGCGCTACCTGGTCAAGTTGGTAAAAATAGGTGATATGCAACATGTGGTTAGAGTGTGAAATAAAAGCTTGCTGAACAGTTTAAATTTTATGACAGATTATGATTTGTGGACTGTTATTAACCATGTCAAACAGCCCCGGTTTGGTGCGGTTCAGGCACAAAAACTACTTGGTTAGGTTTAGGAAAAGATCATACTTTGGATTAAAATAAGTACATTCAGTCCCATGATGTATGTAACAATAGTTATGTAACTCATTTCTTACCTCATTCACATACATTTTAATTTAACATATCTGAAAAACAATTCTGCTGATTCTTGGTCACAAACAAGGCACAAACCTTGGTCAGAAAGTCTGATGCATGACTCACCTAACCTCGGCAACAAACCCCTGACTCTGACTTTTCTTCTTTCTATTTAATCCGAAGGGGCGCATCAAAAGCTTCTGCTTTCGAAAGTTCTGTAAATGACCCTCCCAATTATCCCCTGACTTGGACTTTTTTTTTTTCTTTTTAAAGTACTACACTAGAGGGGTGCTTGAAGAAGTGCCGCTAAAGGAGTACCTAGAATGACAGAACTTTGAAGTGTTCCACCACTGACCAGGCTGGCATATTTGACGTGCTGGGAGTGACGGGTGGCTGACACGATCAGATAATCTTACAACTACTTATCTTCAAATCCAAATTATTCACACAGAGTTGGAGTTGGAATGGATACTGAAACAAAAACAATCCTTCCCAAGGTACAGAGCTCCTACTGGCACAGGAGGATTTTTTTTTTTTTAACTGTGAATCAAGCAGAGCTACTCTAGCGGAGTCCCAGAACGTTTAACTCATCATCACTCATCACTTTTTACTCACCATCTTAACCATAGTAACACAGCTTACTTGTCACTCAGGGAGACATACTGATGGGACATGATTGGACAAGTAGCAGCAGACTGACTACACTCCAGCCCACTGCTGATAGCTCAGTCTCCATCAGATAAAAGAGCTGTAGACTTAACTCTGGATCTGAACTTTGGAGGAAAAGGGATGAAAAGAAGCCTCTGATCGGTGCGCATAATCAAAAGTTTATATGTTGTGATGTCCTGTATATCATGAGTAGAATCAGTGTATTCCTTAAAGTTTACATCCCATGCACAAACAAGTCCTTCAGTCTGGATGGAGAATAAAAATGTGTGCTGCTGGAAGACTTGTCAGGATCAGTTAATTAAACCTGGGTAAACTAAACAAGGTGCAGAATGCCTCAAGTTGATCAACATCACGTTCATCATGTTCATTTAATAACCTTGTCACCTTGACAGAAAACTCTCCCTCCTCCTCCCTCCTGCCACAAAATGTGACACTGCTGTGTGAAGGAAGCTGCCAGACAGAGGCAAGCAGTCTATTTAGCTAGCCGCCTCCACGTCCAGCCTCTGCACTTCTCATTGTAGGTTACAATAAAATGCATTAAGCTCTTTATGCCACAAGCCAAATATATATTGATTATTCTTTCTATTCAGTCTTCACTTCCTTTTTAAATTTCAAACATCAAAACTTAGGTCAAACCACAGTGCACAGAGGAATGTTATAGTGAGTTCTGCTACTGGATGTCAGACCGAGTTAAAACTTAATACAATATCATGCCGGATGCATCTAATTGATGTACCTAAGTGAATGCATTCTGGGTACTTCTCGTTATCATTTTCCATTATGTTCATCACTCTCATCATCTCCTAACTATGGGCTCCATAATCTTATTCAGTACCATGTACATGTAGGTACTGTTTTTAGTATGGATGGGGCATTATTTTATTAAAATAAGCAGCAGGCCTTTAAACACCCTTCCACAAACCCCTGCAACAGTTCTCCATTTATGTGTCTCTTTGATCACCTATCTTTTCATGCTGTGCAAACAATACAGAATATCTGACCAATGGAAAATGTTTTTTTCTTTAAATGCATACTTTCCATATTGGTACTCACCCAATAAAAAAATGAGACATTTTATTTGAACACATTATGATAATCATTCAACATCAAGGACTTGTGCTTTGTTTAGGTTGATAGTGATTACATGAATGTTAATCATTGTATGACCGTATGGTTTTAAAATGCAGAAAAAATACTTCTCTTAACATTACTTCAACACTGCAAGGTTTGCATCATCCTGTTTGTGAAAATGAATTTGTTTAATGTAGTAATTTAATTAATTTTTGTACGTATTTATTTTTTAATTTTGAGTTGCCCCACTGCAGATCATTGGTAAATCCTTTAATCTTGTGGCATACAGAGATAAACAGCATGCAAAAAAGCAGAGTACATTTCAGCTGAACACAGTACGCTATATGTTGACGAACTAGCCCACCAGTGTTCCAACATCTACATACAGCTAATTAAAGCTCTTAACAGATATTTGGTAATTAAGAGCACTGCTTCTACAACCCTGGATGGGACCCTAATTCTTTTTGACATATCCTCAATTGAATCTTTCATGACGATGACAACATATTATATATGTTTAACCTCATCAACTTTTTTTGTAAATACATAATTTTTCCAAATGCCAACATGTTTCAAAGAACATGGAATCTTTCTCTTTCAGAATTGTCTTTTGGTTCTGCCTACACCCATGACAGTGATGGAATAACTGTGAGAGACATGTGAACAAATGTAACAGAGAAAAAGAGGTGCTGTTTGAGAGTTAAATAGTTTCATAGCTGTGGTTATTTTATTAACCAAGCCACTGGCGCCACTTAAAGTGACTTAAGGCCACTTAGTGCCATCTCACAGTGTAAAAGATACTAAATGAGCCGCCGGATTGCTTGCGTGTCTTCAAGTAAGAAGTGTTTTGATGAGAGGAGTAACTTCGTTTTACTGATTGAAGTCAGTTAGCTCTGGACCAAGTCATCAGAATTGGCATCTTGAGAATGCATTTTGTGGCAAACTGCATTCAACACTAAAGCACTCATCTAATCAATAGAGAAAATCTCAGTGAAGTTGTACTTTGCCTTGGAGGAAACATTGAGGAGCTACAGTTGGACACTTTAAGGCATGGAAAAATCATATCATTACAGCATTTGTACCATATGTATGTTGTTAAATGACTTTGTTTAACAAAATAAAACATAATTTAGAAACTTGCGCAGTCCTGAGATGTTCAACCATTGAAGTTAGTGGTGGCAACAAAATCATCTGCAATCAATTCTTCACTTATAGTGAGTTCAAGGGTGCAATAACCAGTTACCACGCCTTGTTTTTATCTCTCGGGCTGCCAGAAGTGGATGATAAAATGAAATGGCATTGTAATTGAATTTTAGTGTTTTGAATAACATTCCCCGGACAATCTTTACAAGATTTTGAAGTTACGTTGATCTTCAAATTGGTTGCTCCTGAAATCCACTCATATCGGATTATAGTTGGATTGCTATCGTTCACATCTGCCCCGTCAATTCATCAAGCATATGTATCAGACCACATCCAATATTCTGGCTACAATACATTCCTCCTGCTTCCAAAATACTGTTGTTTGTTTTCAACAAACTGTTTTGGATTTATTTTTATTTTTTTATTTTTTTACACTAAAACAATAAGAACCTTAATAACTATTCTGTTGCATTCAGAAAGACAGCCTGAAAATATCTAAATATAACAAATCAGACTTTTTTCATTATACGCCTTCTCAAACCCATCAAAAGCAAAGTTATGAATTATTGCCAGAGACAAGGATTTCAAGCCCTAATAGCTGCCACATCTAGGATCAAAACACTTATTTTAGTGAACTTTTCAGAGTTGAGTGGTGCAGAACAGCGGCAGGTGTCAGATTTATACTGCAGAGAGCCTTAATCAAAGGTAAAAAGCAAGGATTGTCTGCTGGAGCCTGCAGAGTGGTAACAGAATCACATCTATCAGTCATCTGCAACACACACTCACGCTTAAAATGTGTCTGTGCAAGATGCAAAGACACAGACTCATCTGCACACACACAATTTTGCGTGCATGCACACACACGCAATGCTCATACTCAGACATTAATTCATGAATAAAAGTTATTGAGTACCTTAAACGTTTTTTTGAGTTCCTTGGAAGGGGCTATTAGAGAAATCATGCAGGGAAGTCGTCTTTTTTTTAAATAAATTGGATTATTGTTAGCTGTTGGATCAGTGCTCCATTAATATTGTTTGCCCCTGGAATCATCGCTATGTGCCAGCAAGTATTAGCATCCAGCTATTATTGCATTTACTCTGCCTTGCAAGTGGCATTCCTACTGCTCACAGTTCCATGCATGTGTTGCAGATTAAGCAGATAATCTAATCAGAATACAATCTGTGAGGATTTATCTGTTTTGACGGCTCAAGGTTAGAACTGCCATACTAAGACTGTTCAAGGGTGGTAAGAGGAAAATTACATTTTAGAAGTTCAGCCCCCTACCCTGAGAACGATAGTTGAACCAAACACACTCAAAGAGATTACTTCAAAGACAGTATTCCTGAAGGAAAAAACAGCATTAACATATTGGAAACAATAACCCTTCCACTTTTTGAGTAAACCAAAACAATGCACAACCATACAAAGACCCCATTGTCATGGAAATTATTCAGGGAAATTACGGTGTTGCCGTAATAGCACTCTAGTCAGAGAGAGTTGATCTCCCATGAAGCATGAGAGGCTACAATTCACACAGTCTGTCAATATATTTGATCCAGTATGAATTTTTCAGCCTTGACATTTGTAGGTGGGGGTTGACAAATTTCTATTTGATAACATTTGAAATTTAAGCAGTGGATTTTGCCATGGATTCTCTTTTACACAGTCAATAGTCCTGATGGCATGGCTTAAAGGCCTGTTTCAAAACAAAACATTTGTTTTCCTCAAATAGGTCATTGGGGATGAAATGGTGCCTATATTATCTTCAAGGATTACCAAGTAAAGGGAATTCACTAAATTTCAATACTAAACTAGGTCATGACAACATACACACGGATTAGGAAAATCCATATGAAATACAAATGAGTATCTTAAGAGATTTTCATCTGTATTGAAATAATCATCTTTATTGTAAGGTATTTATACTTCCAATCTACTGTACAATCAAAAAGAAAAGAAAAAAAACGGGAGTAAGAGACAATTGGTTTGGTTCGCAGGCTTTGGAGACCATAATATAACCATTTCTCGGTGCTTCAGGCATCCTTGTAATCTCGTGACCTGAAATCTTTGTTGTATTTGTGTAAAAGATTGGCAATATTATGAATATGAGACTTAAGAATTCAACCTCTGAAATTCCTTCTCATATAAAGTAGTTACTGTGTATTTTCCTTGTCCCCAGAAACAGCTGTCAATAAAGGGGAGACCGACTCAAGTGCACCAAATGCCAATTTATTTAATTTGTTGACTACATATCATTGTTTTAGTTGAAGGAAAATAAATACATTAATAATTTTGAGAACGATAACTCTTTCCACCCACACAAGCACATCGCCTCGAGGACAAAAAATGGGCATGAATCAAAATCCCTGATGTATAATCCTTCAAATAGAAAATCCACTTCAAAGTCTTATTTCATCCATCGAAGACTCATATGCTCATGCCTGCTCCACTACAGTCAGGCCCCTCAGGTACTAGTTTTAGGGTCAATGTGCTGATAAAACCAGCTAATGATGCCTTCAAAGACCACTAGGTCTATGGAGGCTGACCACAGGAGATTCAACTTTTTTTTTTAATTCCTATATTTATAAATATATATGAGCCCATTTATTTATTAATTTAACCCCCCGTACCTTAGCTTAATTCTTTACCCTTTTCATTTAATATTCATCACTGAACTCTGCTCAAATTGTGAGCTGATTTTGTTTGGCATGTCTCAGGAGCTTCAGACCAGCCAAGAGTTACTGACAGTTGTGAGCTTGTCTGAGTATGTGGATGCATGTTTTAATGTGAGTGTCTATATGGGAGAGAAGGACCCTGAAGAAATGGATGTGATTAGATTTTGAAATGACATCCTTTAGAAAAAAAATATAAATACACAAGATGAAACACATTATTTCTATTATCTTCATATATTTCTGCGCCTCAGGTATACCACTGATCAAAATCGCTGCTGCTCTGGGGCTCAATTTGTTAAGATGCCTATGTTAAACATGCTGCCTAGTATATAATTCCTGAGCTATAAACTACCAATAATGCAAGCAAGTCTAGGGAATTCCTGACAGCTTCTGTAACATCATCTCTGCTGTGTATGAGCAAATAATCAAATCCTCCCTCAGATGTTGTTCAGGGGCATATTTGGGGATTCAAATTGACTGCTTTATATATATATATATATATATATATATATATATATATATATATATATATATATATGTATATATATATATATATATATATAAAATTCATAAAAAGTAAAAATTTCATCCTAAGTATGTGTGGGTTAAAGATTTGCCTAAATGATCAATTCATTACTGTGCCAAGATTGTGGTTTGCCAAAATGATGTACCAATTTTTCTGGTACCATCAGTTCACATGCTACAGTGTGCAAAAATGTACATGAAATTAGAATTAGAGTTTGGGTCAATAACAGCAAAGATTTGATCTGCATTCTCACTGACGTGAAATCCTATTGAATTACATGTAGTGATTAATTTTAAACACACTTGGGAGCAGCTTTCAAAAGGACCATTCTTACTCACTGTGCGTTTATCAATTTACTTGCACAGACTCATGAACAGACCCATTAACTGTTTGCCTGCATTTCTATGTGTTTCAGAGTCAGCTGACATTGACTCAAGGATGCTTTCAGCAAAGCGTGACTGTATTTACACTGGAGGGCCCAATGCTACGTCTATATGCTCATAATACCCACAGCCTCTTCATATATTAGAAAAGACAGAGAGGAGTGTGACATTATGTGGTCAGATAATAATGAACCATCATTTCTGTGGTCCATTATTGAAATGAATAAAATATATACTGGAGTATAGCTGTGGTCAAGCACAAGTCTCAGACTCCAGCCTGACTGTGCTGCTTTATAAGATACCTCGCTAAATTCCATAACTGTTGTTTTACTTTTTTGTAATACTTTTACAGCAAAACTTTTGCTGCTTAAAATGTTTAATCTCAAGCTATGCACCATAACATCAAGGCTAAAGCAATAACCTGTACTCTTCTTGCAGATCAGGTTTTCACACTCTTTACAGATGTGTTTATTGCAAAGTGCTCCATCCATATCCATTTCACAAATTATTTATGACATTTAAACTTCTCTTTTACTCTACTATACATACAACTCTTCCATCTATATGGAATACAGGTGTGGGGCTTTATTCACAGGCAGCCACAGACTATTTGTTTGTCTGCATGAGAGTCAACTCTACTTTTGCTGATTGCAGCGACTACATTTATGATGGATATTAAATATTGTGCTTTATAATCAAGCCATCAACACTGTTATCATGTAATAACGTAACTGCTTCCTGAACACAAGAAAGCAACAGCAGAGAGAGAAACAAAAGCACATCTATGAATATGTATACTAACTAGTAAGAAGACCTATATGCTGCCACAGTTTAATTGTGTATGCAGCGTGAAAGCTGCTTCAATCCTCTCTGAACAATAACGTGAAATGTTTTCTGATTGATTCTGAAAGCACAACAATTGATGTTCCGGTGTCAGATAAAGGTTTTGATATCTCACAAACGGTTCTGGTTCAGTTTTACAGGGCAAACATCTGAAAATCCTCCAACGCACTGGAAAACTTCCAACATGCCCACTGCTCTGCTGGCTTCATGTGGGTACGTTGTACATATCAAGACATTTTGTTAGTACCCAGACTTGAACTGCATGGGTCCTCAGTACTGGGCAGCACATCAAAAGCTGCCACAGCATCTGCTGCCTACGAAGCTGAATTTTGTCACTGGAAAGTGTCTGATGATGACACTTGGTCACATGGTTTCATTAATAAAGATAAGATGATCTGACACTGCCAAATAAAACGGCCTGCAATTCAGAGTTCACAGCAAAGATGTTTCTGAGGAAAAAAAAGAACTACAATCAAAGTGTAGAGTCATATCACTGTCAGATGTCATACAGCATATAATATTGTGCTTATATGTTAATCTATAGATGTTAATGGATCATATTTTCCAAAATTGCTTGGTTTCTCTGCCTATCTGACTAAAAGGCAGGCCGTCTTTCTCTTACTTTGTCAAAGCATGATATTTTCATTTAAGTGCACTGCACTCTAAAAGGTGCATACACAAACTGTACATCTTCTCAAGCCTTTTTCCACCTTTACGCCAAAAATTTCCAGGGAAAAAACTCTGCATTGATGGTGAACACAAACAAATCTTGAACATGGCTTAACCCTTTTTAATAA
The DNA here is from genome assembly GCF_904848185.1 of Acanthopagrus latus. Taxonomy (NCBI): domain Eukaryota; kingdom Metazoa; phylum Chordata; class Actinopteri; order Spariformes; family Sparidae; genus Acanthopagrus; species Acanthopagrus latus. The sequence goes on along the minus strand of NC_051042.1, from coordinate 15,892,468 downwards.
ATGATGAAGTGACTTTTCATTTTAATATAAGCTGAGGAGCTACATGGACTGTTTGTGGGTGCAGAAAGTGCTTTCAAAATCAAATGGGGCAGAATACATTGTGACCGCGTTAAATGCCTGTCTGTGAAAAGTTGACTATTTGGAGTGACATGTTTTTCGCAAGTAGTGATATGTACATTGAGTCAAGGTGTGTCTCTCTGAGCCCCTTCACATCCCAAAATACATAAATGTTGGTTGGTTGTCAGTGTCACAACATATTGGGTTAAGTGTGAACAACTAGAACACCAAAGAATAACAAGAACTGCTGCAGCAGTGAGAAGAGGGATGTTCTCAAATTCTGTTATTTCACAGTTGATGCTTTTTTATGCTTACTCTGTTTGTTTTTGATGATGATTTCCCATGATAAATTGTGCGTACTGTATTTCCCAAGGTGCACAGCATGTGGTGGTTGCAGACTGACAGGGAGTTTAAAGCTGCTAATGTGGCTGACAATGGGAAATCATTTGAGCATTTGAGGGGATGACTGTTTGGCCCCTGAGAAGAAGTAACGTGGCTGGAAGAGATTAACTGATCACAGTTGGAGAAAACATTCCCTAGAAGAGACTGTGTTTTCTGTTTTGCAAGCATGTTAGATCTCTGTGCTTGTACTGTGCCACTTGAATGTGGTTTAAAATGACAAAAATGTGAACGTAAAGCTAGTTGTCAGGCATGTACTGCAAAACCCAAGCGTTGTCAAAAACTACTAAGATTGCTTTTAAATTTCAAACTGAATAAAGGTACTCCATATAGACTCCTCAATCAGAATATGATGAATGAGATTTCAATTGGAAAAAATGTACAATTTAAATGGTTTGACCTGATGAATTGTTCAGCTGCATTCTTTCCATGCCTTCTGTCTCAGCTTAAATGTGTGGGGGCAAACGTTTCTCCCTTTCTAATAATGGAGGCCTCCAATTTGAAGATGACCTCTGAAAAACCTGAACTGTTTTGAATGCCTAGACGATAGAAAATTAGCTCAAAGCCGCTGTGGAAGATGAATGCGCGAAATATTCACCAGTTCAGCACACGCCTTCCCGACCGCTAACATTACCAGATCACTCTCATTCATTTGCATGGACGTAATACATCTGAAAAAATAAACCTCACAATTACTTACATAAATCTTGAACACTTCCATTGAGAGGTGAACAGATTCAACATTTTGCCATAAAATTTTTGGATCATTCCTTCTATTAATTGTCTAAAAGCATAGTTCTATTAGGCTACATTGAGCAACTTTGTGAAGATAGTTCATATGACAATTACAAGAATATGCCTAAACATATACAGTGCTGCATGTAACTTGCTTGTTTTTCAAATTGGATTTCTCTACTGGGCATTTTGTTGTGACAACAAACTGATGTCCTCTCTGCAGTTAGAAAAAAAAAAAAAAAAAAAACAATGAGTAAAGGTGGAAAATGAGGTTGAACACACATATTTCCCATGAGATTGCCCTCTGATTCTCCATTTCTTGTTTCCACAGCTCCAATTAACAGCTTTGGTACCAATTAGTAAAATCAAGCCTTTCCTGACAGAAAACCCATGGGGTTATATGTGTCAAGAACTACTGCTTGAGCTGGAAAAAAAGTTTTCAAAATAAGCATGGATCTCAGTTGGGAATAATTGGGGCAATGAGGTTAAATGTCTTTGTTCTACACGTTTCATTCCCTTTTGGCCGTTATTTTTATACATCCAAGTCTATATTGCTATTGGTAAAAAAAAAAGTGTTTAACTCCCAAAACAAATTTCAGTCTGTCGTTTCTTGACATTTTGACAAGATCTGCACATACATAGTTTGAAATGCAATCTGACTCTTTCCGTAGAAACAAAAAACGTGCTATTATGTGCAGTGGTTTCGTTCTCCTCTTTAGCATCCTCTTAGGATAATGAGGTGCATAGCTCTAGATATGGCAGGGGTATCAATCTGAACTTCGCAGACAACCTACAGGCCTTGCCCAAAGCCAACATGTTTATTAGAATGCCAGGGATAACAAATGACATAACATGCTTCCCTCTTTAATAACCCTGTACACCTACAAGATAACAATAACAGAGATGCCACACTGAGTGCTCCTTAATTCAATTAAAAAAGCATGGACAATGAGCATGCCGTGTAAAAAGAAGTCCTTGAGGCAGTGATAAACTTCATAGCAGAACATTTTCTGTGAGAGATGCCAGATGGACGTTTTGCGTGAATCTTCCGCTTAAAGGGGAGGCTTATTCACAAACAGCATCGTCTCGATTCAGCAAATTCATATTTTTTTTTTTCTCCAGGACTATTGTACATAATGCATTAGCGCATAACTGTTCATGTACAAAAACATAACAGAAGATTAGTTAAGAACCTTTAGAGGCTTAATCCATTCACTCCTAGTTGAATACCTTCTTTATTAATAATATGTAATCAGTAATAATTAGTTATAATTATTCAGTGGGTTTGGGTGGACATGTTTTTTCACTGTAAGTTGATTCTGTACTACTGATGTATTTAAGCACCTTTTTATATGACAATGTCATTGATATAATTGTTATTCATATTGTTGAGCATACTGCTATAGGTAATGGATCAATATTAATACTATATATACTTGGCCATAATTCAGGGTTGCCTCAAACATGTTTAAAACCTGTACATACTAGGACTGTTATGTCCATTTTTGTTTCTATTTGTACATTGACTATATGTGGATGGAATTTAATTCTCCTGGCATTATTAGTACAACAGACATTACATATGTAAGCAATCTTAAACCAACCTATATTATTTATTTAGTATTATTTCAATACAAGAACAAAACTATACAGTTGAATGAAAACAGTGAGAGACTACAAACCCCTGCATCACAGTCAGATGCTTTGTATGCCTGTGCATCCACCCTGACCTATTACTGGCCTCTTTAGAATTACACCACGCAAAGATAGATTTGGAGATACTGATGCCAAACATCACATAAAATGGTTTGGGCTTTTTTAGAAATCACTCAATTTCCAAACAAAATCCATCCTCCCATTGTTGTCGGCACTAAAGCGAGAGTGCATGCTGCAAAGCAAATGAGGAGAGCCTTCTGGCAAAGAGCTGTGAAGAGCGGGTGACAAGAGGCATGACTTTCTATTGTCAATAAAAAAGAAAGCGTTGTTGATGTAAATACAGGACATAATGGATCAAATGCAGACATTTAGCATTCAGGAGGATATTCTGCTACAAGCCATATTTTTCATGTTGCACAATCTGTTGGACTAAAATGTAATGATGTGGTTCCTTTCTGAATCTTCAGCCCAGTCCCTGGGATAAATTAATAGCAATCAACATTTTTGAAAACCACATATACATCCTTATTATATACCGTATTAACACTGTGGAAAGAAACGTGTCATATCACGTTCACCTCACTTTCACATCGGGAGGTTCAGGGGATGGTGATATAGTAGGTGATTTGGCTGCTGAAGCAGTGATTGCAGTTCAAGTCTGTGTTTCAGCATTTGTAAGTGAGAAACCACATGATATCTTTGGTGCAGAATCAAGGTATTTCAACATTTATAAGCCTAGCACCACTAGATATTTTTAGGTTGACCTTGGGACAATTTCCAGCCGTGTTTGGCAGCAAAACTTGCTGTTTTTAACAAGATGTGGGGACATTTCCAGCTGTGTTTGCAGTGGCCATAACAGGTAGTTTAGACGAAACCACAATGTTTTCCTAATCCTATCTAAGTTGGTTTTGTCCTTAATCCTAACCACAGTTTAGAGCACAGTATTGTGACAAGAAAGCAATAGAAAATTGAACCTTAAGACACATAAAATCTTTATTTATCTGTGGATTTTGCAGAAAAATATTTTGCTAACATTTACTCTGGCGATTGTGTTGGGATCTTCTTTGTTAATCTTCATGTTTTTTGACAAAAATTATAAAAATAGTCACACCGATGTGTCTTCAAAACATTCCTGCATGACCCAAAAGGAGCATGAATGCTTAAAGGGAAACAAGGAGGCACTGTTTAATCTCTCATTATCTCTATAAAGACAGCCATATCGCCAAAACATCAACACAGATTTATAGAAATAAACAACAGCTGCTTGTCATAACTTATTTCAAGATGCATGAACTAGTGACACTTGCCAGTTGCAAATGGGCTACATATTCCTAACTGAATTGGCAGAGACACAGAGGGTAAAACAAGTCTGGAAGTGTTGCGAGGTAAAGGTCGCTGATAATTAGGATGCTAATTAATATGTGACCCTGCTGTCTGGCTGACCGGCTGTCTACCTGCACCATGTTAATCATTTTAATCTATACCAAGTATTTTCTCTCCTCTCTCCCACTCCCTCTCTCTGTCTCAGTCTGACACAGAGAGAGTAAGGAGGACAGACAGAGTTATACAATACAAAAGCTACTCAACATGGAGCATGTTTTCCATATATGTTTCTTGTATATAGAGCAGACAAAGACATCATGCAATTTTTGGATTCCTTTCCACACATATGCACTTGTGTGTCTGCCTTTCTCTCTCCATGTCGTATTCAGAGAAGCGTATCCCTATCCAAGAACCTGGCCCTCTCACTAATGTTCCTCCTTGTCAGAGACAAAGGGGTTTTAAGACTGGAGGATTTGGCAGGCTCTACCACTTGCAGGCAATATTTCAACCCATCCATCTAGCTAGGATAATAGAGTGTCCTTGCCTTTCAACGCCTGGAGGAGTGACCAGTTATCACAAGCCACCAGCTCCGTTGTTAATAAAACAGGGGATGGGAGGATCGAGTTGAGGAGGATGATAAAAAAAAAAAAAAATAGGAAAGAAGTATGGAAAGAAGGGTAGAGGAGAAATGGGTGCGTGCTATTTTGACAGACGGCTGGCGAAGGTGAAGTTGATCACGGTCAGCCATCAGTGCCCATGCTGGCAGGAGTCCTCTTTTAACATCTTAGCACTGGATTCTGTGAAGATAAATTTAGCCCCATCACATCTCTCTTCAGACCATGGAGAGGAGGGGAGAAATGAGGAGAGGGGAGATGAGAAGAATTGGAGTGGAGAGGTGGGGCACGCAGTGTTAGGCTGATCTAGCTAATGGCCAAACTGACCTTCAGAGAAAGTCGAACAGTGAGAAGAGTAAGTAGTGTGTCATACAAAGCCACTGCCGCTTAATCCAGGTCACTATCATTACTCTTGACTTCACTACTGCCTCCTGATTTTAGGCAGGTAGCAACCTTTCCACTTTGTGTGGAAAATACATATTTAAAGATACAATATGTAACATTTCTGTATTAAAATATCTAAACATGTTATGTCTTTTGTTGAGTTGTGTACTTGTATCATCCCTGAGAAACCGTATCTTCTAATCGTATTGGTAATATCGGCGCTTTAGATCCAGATGCCTGTCGCTATAACTTTACAAAGATGGTCAGAGAGTGGCAAAAGAAGTCTGCAAATGTAACTAAACAAAGTGATATGGATGTGATATATATGTGACGTGAATAAAAATGTTCTGCCTGAATGAAGACAACTCAAATGATCCGATGCTACTCGTGTCTTCTGTTTTGTTTTGATTTTGAGACCCCTTACCACAAAGTTACATATGGTATGTTTAGGCATAAAATACCATCAATTTTACATTTTAATGTTACAGTTAAGCTTAGACTAGATCGCTAGCTTTCACTGTATTCACCACACTATGTTATCTATGTGTTATCGGCCCCTCTTGAAATATTATTTCATGACAGTTACCAAACAAAGAGCCTGTGAAATGTCCAAACACGGGTAGAAAACTGAAATTCACACCGCGAGTAAGTGCTAAAAGCAGGAGTAAATGAAAACTTGTCATATGTTTTCCAACCCATGCAGAGGATTCATGGATCAAACACTGCGTATCTGTCTTCAGTAACCACCACAATACATAAATCTGTCACGGGCAGGAGTGCGTATGAATCAGCCCTCATGGGTTTCATTGATTCTTTAGTGTGTGTTGGACAACTGGAATCACCCATGTAATATAAGAAGAACCAGACATGATGTGGGGGCAGGCTAAGAGGAGTATTACCCGCAATAAAAAAGGAAAATGCTTGTTTGGTTTTCGTGTTATTTGCACTGCCGAAAAAAGAAAAAAAATACAGAGACAAATTATAATATTGAAAAAAAAAAAAAATCTTCCTACTTTTTATAAACATTGTATTATTTAATAATTGCTGGATGTAAACAGCTTATGCTTTCCCAAGGCAAAACTGCTTGGCATAATTTCAGTTATTTTAGTGAGCTTGTGCCTTATCGTAACATTAAATTGCTATGATGTTTCTCACCATGCGCAGAGCATCACTGCTGAAGAAGCAGAAAGGCTGACTAAAGCATAGTAATGTATAGAGGCAATATCATTTGGAATTTTAGAGTAGCGCTGGTTTCATATAAAGGAATATCACCCCGGGCCTCTCCTCTTCTCTCTGGTTTTATCACATTTTTCCACTATACACTCCGTGGAGCATTTCTCTGCCATACCTGATTGAGACATAGTCTCAGGCAAACACCCACAATGACAACTGCACCTCTCTCAGGATTGCTGCTGAATCTCACCATAAAGTTTTCCTGTCAACAGAGCCTGTAAAACATGCAGCAGTTTCCAAATCTGAACAAAAAAAGCTTTGTTGTAGAAAATAACATCTCTGTACAAAGGCTAGCCTGGTCAAGAAAGCCGATTTATTTTACTTGATTCACAGAAGGCTATTCAAAATGCTGAAGGAGGCTTGCTGCATACTGTGCTGCAAGGCACCTTTCAGAGTAAAGACTCAGGCTATTAGTAAAAAAAAAATCAAAAGATACATTTTCTAAGAGATCCACAGGACAAAATACAGAAATAGCAAGTGATAATCTGTTTGCTTTAATTTCTTTTGAGGTCACTTTATTTTAGTCCTTCAAAATGATTTTGATTAGTTCACTATTTTCCTAAATAGTAGCAGTTACTGTGAGAGATCAGAAATGTGTCCTCTCAAAAGAAAATATAACAAAAACAAAATGCTTTAACTAAACTAAAAAGAAGCAGTAGTAAGGAAACATGTCAAACCAAACTCTATGACAAATACTGGCATCCAACGGGCCAATCAGCCACAAGAGGCATCACATATTTGGTTCCAAAATGTGATGAGCGATGCACGAATATGTCCTTTTACCATTTGAAACTTTGACCTTTAATCATGTTGAACGCTTGAAAACAGTTCCATAATGCATAAGCCGCTAAAACTGACACCAGCGTACTGGGGTACCTGAGGTAACATGTTTTAATGATGGTACTCATGTTCTACCACACTTTTGAAAGACTCAAACTCTTTGACTGCTTTAGTTCTTGATATTGCACAATGCAATCAAAATCACCATAGAGGAAGAATCCAAAGCAGTAGCTGATTCACCTGAGTAGCTTACATATTGTGCCTTGGCTTCACATTGCAGCATTACTGGCTATTCTATTTACAAACCCCCTAAAGTCTCCTCTCTCATCTCAGCTTGTACCCAAATATGATTTAGCACTCCATCCCAGTATCTTTTAAAAGTCTGATCACTGTCAACATTAATAGCTGCAAGTGTCTGTTGCATTTTGCTAATGTGATTTTCCAGCTTGGTCAATAAGTACATTTTAGAAAGTAATGTGTTTACCCATACGACTAAACCACGAAACTATATTCGCCATTGGCTCATTCTCAGCCGCCACAGTGACACCGACAAGGATTGCTTTTGACAACGTACCTAATGTCACCTTGGCATGGTTTAAAACTCACACAACTGCAACTTTGCTATACGAATGCTAGCAGACACTGACAATGTGCCACTTTTGAAGGTCAGAGGCACATAAAAACAACTCAACATATGTTCCCTTCTAAACAGTGCAATACTGTGGGCATACTTTTCTTTCTCTTCCATTTTACCAACCACATATTTTCCAGAAGAAATGATCTACCCTTCAATTCAAATTGCCTTTAAAAGGTCTGCAATCAAAGCTGGTTAAAATTGCAAGCACAAACAAGCTGAGCAACGTGCATCTCAGAAGAAGGTGCTCTACTTTCTCTCTGCTTCAGCCTCCTGTCTCTCTTGATTCCCCGATCTTAACTTGGTTCAGAAGTTTCTTCAAACTCACACACCTGCTTTGCCTTAATAGCTGTTGTCAGCCTCAATTTCAAGCACAACACAATGTGTATGACAAAAACAACTTGTCAAAACCAGGATTCTGCACACTTAAATGACTTACAGGATGATATAAAGCTACAATGGAAATGTGCCTGGTGAAAAACACAAGGTAAACATCAGTCACTTGTTACTCATGTCTGACTTGTTTAACACAGAAAAAGAGCTTAAGCTAAATTAATACTATGTAATATAATTTCCTATTGTGAATTTTCAAAAAGGGAGGTTACGTGTGACAGTTCATTGTAGTGGAATGTAGAAAATCCTTTTGGGCATAGAGCTTTGATTGTTTTCCCTCTGTGCCAATATCTTAATACATTTGGAAACGCCAGTGTTGCAGACACAGGTAATAGATATACATGGTAGTATATATATTGATCCCTATGAGTCTGGGGACCGCAGAGTGAAAAACTCCCAATAAATCAGTGGGACACATGCAGTCTGCAAGGTGACTTTTCCAGTTTCTTAATGTGTTTTTCCTGCCGCAAAACAACTACTCTGGAAGATGCAATTTGTTGTGTGTTGTGTCTAGTTTACATAACAAAGTCCGGCCTCCAGTCCCATCAATATGGTTTCTGCATGGGATTAAACTATTAATAAAAGCAAGGTGTCTCTGTGGCAACAGTGAGCCCAAAGTGTCACCAACCATGGGAGAGAATAATTTCAGCCAGCTGTGCCTTTTCACGTTAGTTCTTGCCACTTCTTCCAACCCAGCCCTCACCGTACAACAACTCCCTGATGCACTCCGAATGACAGAGGAAAGGAAATTATCGAACACCAATACAATAAAGCTGTCTGGTAACTTAATAGGACTGCTGAGTAGGGGCACTGTGGCCATCTTGCTATGAGGCGATAATGAGAGTCATCATTCCCTCTTGGGCTGGAAGAAAGGGGCCTCCTCTGCGGTAGTGGTGTGTGAGTGTGCACGCGTATGTGTGTTCACGCATGCGTGTGTTTGTCTTTGAGCTTCTTTAGTCCGGTGAGGCCCAATAAGCAAACAGCACAGTGCTTTGACAAAGCCAGAGCGATCTCCCACTGAATACAGCTTGGGAGAGAACTTTTAAGAAATTCTGTTCATTAAATCAGGCTAAAGTCCAAATATTGACTTTGTACGCTTAAGGGAGACGCAAAACATAGCCTGTCCTATATATTATCGTACTGGTCTCTCAACCATTTATATGTTTGGGGAATATGTCTCAGGTTGATGATATAAAGGCGTCTCACAGCAAAGATAAAAGTAACATCTGTTAATAGAGCCTAACATGAATTCAGACTCAGTGGGAAAGCCGCAATGATGTATGTGTACAAGTGATATCATGCTGTGTTACCACCGGACGGGTACTTGTTAGAATCAATCACCGATCTTCAAACAATTGGCTGTATTCATGTTTATCTAGAGGAGGGATGAGTAGTATTCTTTTGGAAAACAATTGCTAGACGCACACAAAATAATCCCTCTTTATTGTCACTTCTAACCCATTATAAGATTGTTTGGCTCTCTGTATCTACAGGACAAGTTTCCCAGCAGCAGAGCGGAATATGTTAAAAAGGACAGGTGACAAAACTGTTTATAACATCCCTGCCCCATCAGTAGGCTACAAGTACAGCTGACTTTAGTGACATTTGTGTATTTTATTGACTTAATATGTTGCTAAGTTGAGCCCCTGCTGTGTCAAACGGACTTTAGAGAAAATAAAAATGCACTTCCATACCTTATAACAAGTACAAGGCTTTAGTGCGGAAATCAGTCTCCATTGTAATGTGATATCAGTATACAAAAGCGCAATAAAAGCATAGGCTTCAACTTTCCTTGCAGCCAACAGGAAAAAAAATTAAAGGAAGTCAGGAGGAGGTACTCTACACAGAAGCACATCTATTACGATCCACGCACCGAGCTCCATGAGATCCTCAATGAATGCTAATGCAATTTTCCAGAGAATGATGGGTCTTGAGGATTGGTCAGATGGCAGTGTTTTAATATGTGTTGATCTGTTGGCTTGAACATGAAGGTGTGAATTGCAAGTTACCATGGAGATGCACCCTGGTTAAAAATGAACCACTACCGTAACACTGAAACTCCGGGGTTGACCCAGAGTTTTCCTCACTAATCACAAATCCTGCTGCATGGTACAGGCCTCTGGTGTCATTAAGCCAGGGAAGACCAGGCCAATTGTAAATGTTGTGTTTACAAACCACAACCAACAAATTCTGCTCATTCTGACTTCAAATCACCAACCGGGATTCCATTTGATGATATCTCACACATTTAGAAACATTGTCTACAAGGAGCTCAATGGACATTAAAGCAGATCCTAGGGGATACCGTCTGAGGTATTCACATGTCGTGTTACGTATATTTGGTCTTTTAATGAACATTTTTTCTGTATTGTATATGACCAGGGGAGAGAAAGAGCGAAGAGAAGAGGGAAAAGAGAGTGAGTATTGGGACATCAGTTTTCAACACTCTCATGAAGATCAGGCTGGCAGTAGAACATTACAGTGTGATTGTGCAGGGATTTCTTTCACTCTGTACCCAGTATACTGTAAGTTGTAAGCTTACCATAGTTAAACAGCCGGAGAATATGGCAGACAGAGGTCAAAAGGCATCTTGTGCTCGCAGCCATTTATGAATTAAACAAGAAAATGGAGTTTTCAAACATGGCACTCCATTTATTTCAAAGAAAACTGCTCCCCCAGACGGAATTTCTAACCATTCTCTACTTTATTGCACACAAATGGGAGTCTTTCTCCCATTCTGCATCAACTGTCCAAACAACAACTTATTCAGCTCACAGTGACTCTCAAAATGACATAAAGGCTCAAGTGTCATGCCAAGGAAATGTTTCTCCATAGTTTTAGTAGTTTCAGTCTAGTCTTTGCAGAATGAAGCCACTGCAGTAAAATCAGTGTACAACACAGCATTGTACCTGAGGATTTGATGCCAGCCCAAGGGAGTTCGGGTAGGTGGGACATTGCGTCTATACCACTGTCTCATTAGCTTTCCCCATTTACTGGTGGGGGACCCAAGGGTGCACAACAAGTGATAAATGTTTAATTTAGGGAAAGTACAACTAATGAGAATATAACTACAAGATAATGATGTGTAAAACAAATTGTGACAAACAAACTGTTTTGTCTTCTTTAGTATGTATTATAAAAGTGCACAATTATATGCAGTTAAATGCAAAGCCCTCACAAAATATAGGAACACTGTGTCAAATGTACTAATCAATACTTTGTAATCTATGTTTGCATAGTATTTGCATTTTTTAAGATATAATCAACATGAGCGTTTGGCATATTTTCCCTTATTGGTTCTGCCTACTGCAATCGCTTATCTACAGTTCACACAACAATAGCCATGAGAGCCTCAGCAATGTGAAATACGCTTACAATGAGGGGGCACACACACGGCTGACATAGAGAGGATGTATTGACAACAACTTATTCAAATCAATAACTCTCTGTGCTTCCTAATGCCTGAGCAAGGACCTTCAGCTCAGACAAAGACACCTCAAGGTTTAAGTTTTCCAGTGGAATATTCCAGGCACACAATGTAGAGATCAGAAGGAATAGATCGATACAGATATATGGACGGACAGGGAGATATATCTGCCTGTCTGTCTATATATCTATATCTATCATTTTTTTATATATCTTTATTAAAAAGATATACTACTCCAGATTCAGCAGCTTTTTAGGAATTATCTCCATCCATCACCGCGTATAATACACATGATGAGTAGCGAATGTACAGACAGCAAATTATGTCTGCATCATAAAAGGGCAAAAATAAATAAACTTGACACTGTGGTTTACAATGGAGCCGGTATATGGTGAGACTCCCAGTGTACAAGAACACACAGCCCCCCTCCCCATGTTGACACACTGTAGTTGATAACGGAGAGTAAGAAAAACTGACATCATTAAGATTCACCAGTGTGCAAGCACAGCAACACAAGCGAACCTCCTCCAAACCCCAGATGACTATCAAGCACTGTGTTTTCTAAGCATGGAGGTAATGAGACAAATACTTATTACTCAAGTAAAAATGGCATGGATATTAGCATCGCATCAGGCACTGAATTTAATGATGGTGTAAGTACAATATGTCACAGTAACTAAGAGGCAAAATAAACTACAAGGAAGAAGGAGGAAGTATGGAGAAAGCAGAGTCTGTGTCCCACACAGACGCATGCCTGAGCATGGATGGAGTCATGAATGAGAAAATGACACTGAATGTAACAAATCATAACCAAGCTTAACATGCCACTGTGTGGGATGCTGAAGTAAAACTGCTATACAACATAATTAAATTCTATTGAAAGTAATGACTCGTGTCAAGTGAATCTATGGTGATCATTTAGTGACAAATGGGACCATCAGTACTCACTAAAGGGGTGCAAGGGGTCCAATATTCAGGGTTCAGCTCGGCTCGGGGACGGAGGTCCAGATATTCAGGGTTCAGTTCAGTTCGGGCACGAGTTAATGTTCCCTTCATGAGAAGATTGAAAGAAAAGTCTGTTAGAATTGCTTGTTTGGCTTCGATTGTTTTGTCATTTATACATGTAGGTGCGGAAGAAGACTCAAAAGCCCTAACATATGTCACTCCAGGGAACAGAATAGGGAATATAATAATTATGTAGAATAACTTAAAAATAATAGAAGTCATCATTTTTATCACACCTATTTTACTGCCCTCAAATGAGCTTAACTCTGTACTGTCATTGCTGAATAAAGATATACCATTAGCAAAGAAAAACCATTAACTATAATGAATATTCACAGCAGAGCAATTAAAAAATGCCAATTCAACATTCCACAATGAATTTTCAACAGGAATCCCTGTAAAATTAAGACCAAATTATATTCCAAAATGAGGTTAACATCCAGTTTTCGATTCCTGAGGCCCTATGGCCTAAATGACAGGCCAGTGGAATAGACTGAATCTGCCGGGCCCCATGAGGTCTATGATGTATACTGTAATTATCTGCTGATTCTCAAAATGGCTGTGTGTAATGAGGCTATGCTGCATGAAGCCCCAGGCATAAATCACTGTCTTTAACTGACTTCCAGATGACCAACAACACAGAGCAGAAGCAGAGAGAAAGGAGGGACTGGGTTATCTGGGCAGCAGCACTATATAGCATCCAACTTGTGTTTCTTATCAGCACAGGCCATATTGTTCGCTGAACTTGCTTACTTAAGTTTTCTGTCTCCTAAAAATAGTCAACTCACTTGCACTTATTTTCAGTTATTTATCTGTTTACAGCTTGGCTACCAATGTATTAACTGCATGCGGCTTTATTTAGCTATGCAACACAGGTGGAGACTTTTTATTGATGCTGTGTTCGGCTTAACTATGTTGAATGGCAACGTGCCAGTCAGTCTGTCAGCCTGTCTGCTGTCACTGGCATGAAATTGTTTCCACACAAACATAAACAAATAAACAGCTACCGCACACACCAGAGCACAAACACACATTTGGAAATATGAAGTTCATATTTTTTCTATGTGAATGCAGGCCCAGCCACAGTAACAGTCACTCACAGGAGTATAATGGACCATGTACAGAACTGAGTCTGGGGTAACATGCTGTAAAATTCAACAACATACAACAGTAAAATCTTTTCACATGTGTCCCAACAGAATATTAATAGAATAAATAATGAGGCAAAAGTTTCCATCCTTGGCTGTAATATTGTCATCAGCCATCATCAACGAGTCCAATGTCACAGATAAAAACAGTCTTCAAATGGGCTTGAAAGTCAGTTTGCAGATTACCTAAATCATCACACGTCAAGACTGAAACATAATACAACAAACATACATTTTAAATGTAAGTATGATTTATTAACTGTACAAATTTAATGAAAAAAAAAAAAGCTACAATGATGGCAGAGCATTCAGTGTGCTCTTTGTGAGGTTCTTAGTCACATTGAGTGAACATATCGACCAACAACATAAAAGACAAAGTACGATTAATCCAGTGCATTTGTAGTACGGCATCATCGCAGCCTCAAAATGTACTGGTGAGGTGAATCAGGATCCATCCCAAACAAACAGAGAATACTTCAAATTTCACAAACATGGAATCTACTGCAGTGACCAATTAAATTATCGTATTGCATTGGACAGGTGTTTCTTTTTTTCACATCTTTCACAGTAAAACGCATGATTCTTATGTACACAAGATGCCACCCTCCAAATATTGAAAATGTAACATAATCCACATACCAGAAAGCAAACATTCTTCTACAATTATTCCTGTAGTCACTTACAGTTTAGGCACAAACTGCCATCGCTAAACCAAACTCAATATTAGGTTTAGCCTATAGTATTCAACCACAGATGCTCCGATACCACACCTATGAAAATGGCCCATTACCTTACAATTAGCATCATTATTAGGATGTATACTACATTATATTGTTGAGCCTACACAAGCAGCCAGCAGATAGTGGCTAATGTGAGCTTTTAGCTTAATTGAAATCAACATTTTGAGCTGGATTCTTGTAGCTTATTGTATGCTAAAGTTTTTAGCTGACGCAAACACCTGCATATTTAGTTTTGAATCTATGACATGCTAATATTGTAAAGCAAAAAAATGTATAACTAGCATTTAAGTATGGTCCATTCAGTTTAATGATAGAGAGTAACGTTCAGTATACAGCTTAATAAAAAATGCTTACCAGATTCTCTGAGCAGAGGAGGTCAGTGAGCAATGCTAGCTCTGCCAAGAAGTAAATTATGTTTGTGCTTCAAATAGATTAACTGAGCTAAAGGTTTGGGGAAAGACTGCTGGCCTTAGGTTCCACTGGTTCTCACTGTAGGCTCGGTGGGATGTTACAAAGCAAGCAAGGGCACATAGAGCAACGTAAAACGTTGAAAAATGTCTTGAAACAAGGTTAGCTTAAAGCTAATTCTAAGCTAACGTTTCTGAGCTAATGCTCGCTTATCTTACATTTTCAGTGGCAATTTGTTTACCACATAGTAGGCTTGTGATAAGACTGACACTTATTTATGCCATTTTCTAAGTAAAAATATAGATAGATATGAATTAAACCTGCGCGGGCTACTGTTTTAAAGCAAATATGTAAGCAACAACAATATGGACCATTCGTTTTAATGTTACAGTTTAATGAAGCTGAATAAGAATTTGCTTACCAAGTTCATGTTGCCTTCAGGTGCGCTACTGTAAACTCTGTAATCTACGCCTCTTTGAACTGCAGGTAATATGGCCGTCAACAGGGCTGTCAAGGTGCGCTCAGTTTAAGTGCATCTCTTAAACTTAGAAACCTAAACTTCAATAGCTAGGAAGGTTTTTGTAAACAGGATTTTTTTTTTCTTTCTATTAAATTGATGTTTTTTGCCTATCGTGCCAGACCAGATCTTGAATAAACATCAGATGTGGACCTTTGAGTCCCAGCTATGTTAAAATATTTCTTTGGTAAAAGTAAATGTCACCCATGCCAATAGTTCTTGAGTAAATGTACATGTAAATCCACTTAAGTATCAAAAGTGATTTTCTA
This sequence comes from Acanthopagrus latus, assembly GCF_904848185.1. NCBI lineage: Eukaryota > Metazoa > Chordata > Actinopteri > Spariformes > Sparidae > Acanthopagrus > Acanthopagrus latus. The sequence goes on along the minus strand of NC_051042.1, from coordinate 15,876,746 downwards.
GGAAAACATAATCTGAAAGTAACTAGTAAATAAATGTATCAAATAAATGTAGTGAGTAGAAAGTACACAGTACAGTAAATTTACTTAGAATACATCAGGTATTTGAAACTGTCAAAAACACAGAATAACAGTTATATTTGATAATATTTTTGAATCAGGTCAGAAACCTATAATAACCATAACAACCATAATAAGCACACCAAAACATCTCTAAACATCAACACATTTGGATATTGTATAAACACCATGACAAACATTTGAGAAAGTGCTGAGGATGTAACCTTAGAGCATGTTCTATTTGGATAGCTGTTAATCTTACTGAGTTGGGTTAATTTATTGCTGGTGTATGCATCCGCTTTCTAGTCCCAGAAAGACGCTAACCATTCCAACATGAAACATTCCAACGACACTTTCTCTCACGAATTCTTCCAATTATTGGAGAAAAATGAGACAAATAGGAGAAAGAAGAGTCGAGCAATACTTGGAAACTTATCTCATGATGCATCTTCTTAATATATGCCACTTGTCTGTCACTCTAATTAATAGCAGTCCTTCTCCATGTACCACCCAGAATATGAGATTATTTATTAGTACCTAGCCATTCATCACTAGTGTTATAAGTGACAGAGAGACTGAGAGTAAGAGTTGGCACCATTATAATTGATCATTTTTCACTCCAGTGTCACAGTGATCGTGGTAAATCCTTGGTTGCAGCGTGTGCTACTGTCAACGCTGACAACAAAAATGAGGTGCGGGAGCAGAACACGTTATTGAGATTGATTGAGCGCTGGCAGTGACGTTAGATATCAATACACTTTTCATCACCTGAAATGGCAAAAGTAGAACATTTTGAATCAAAACGTTGAAAAAGCAAAAAGATAAACAGATGATTAAAGTTATGGGAGAGCAAAAAAGTCCACCGTTCTACTTCACCATGATATTTTCTGCCTTATTAACATCAAAATGTATATTTTGACTTTCTAATTGGTGCTGTCAAACAATAAGATTGAAATGATATGTTAGATAGAGATTTTGTGTTTTGACTTGATTTTCCATATCAAATGTACCAGTGAAGAGGCTGAAGAGACTGAGGGTGGCATGACTGATGGAGAATCCCACACTGAGAGTATTCCTGAAATGTACAGTGCTGTCGAGAGGACAGTTGCATTACAAATGGGGCCAAAAATGAGACAGAAATTAAACCAGATGCATCATAATGCTGTCTCAACAGCCTTTGCCAACTGACTTTTGGTAACTTTCTCTCCGGAGGCTTGTTGCACATCTATGCTGCAGTGGAACAGGGATTGAGCAATGCATTTTCAGTTGGTGTGGGTGGGACTGGCATCCGTCATGACCAGTTACATCATAACAGTCTGGACAAAAATAAATAAATAAAATAAAATGCCCCTCCCAAAAAGAAACAGAGCTCCTTGTGTGGGAGATGCAGCATCATGATAAATGATTATATGGCACCCTATACTCGTGTGGGAGGATATACAGTAACACATTCGCAGTGTTTTTTTTTTTTTTTATGGCTCGGAGAAAGCATTGCTGAATTCAAGAACAGGTTAAATTATACTAGAAAAAAAAGGGGCCACTCAAGACTGGAAGTGGACAGCAGGGGTAGTTTGACAACAAGAAAGTGCATCCAGTCGCCATTTCCTGACATCTTCAAAGGGGGCTGACATCGGCACAGTTCTCATTTCGCACATCCCGGTGTGCAGTCTCTCCCAGGATGACAATCGCTCGCATCACAAACACATTTATACATGCAATTCATAGAAACAAGAAAAGCCATGTTTTTAGATTCAATCTTTCCTACAGCAAGTATTGGTGTGATAGCAGCATGAGCTCAGATCCACTAGAAAACCTTCACACCTACATTTTCATACCTGCTTAATCTAGCAGGGATCACTGGAGCCCATTCCAGCAGACTCTGGGCAAGAGGCGACGTACACACTGGGAAGGCTGCCATTCTGTTACAGGGCTAGCACACGTTGACAGACAATGTTATTCATGTCCATTGGGCAATCTAGAGTTTGCAGTTTACCAAAACTGAAAGTTGTTGGACATTCCTAGGTAAGTGGAGCGCATGAAGTGCGCATGGATTCACACCCAGAACCTTTTCGCTGTGAAATGACAGTTCTAACCACTGAGCCACCGTCCTACGTACTGCACCTACCTGTGAAATTTAGCACAGTTGAGTTCATAGTGACTCACCAAAACGCCAAATGGGCACGAGTAGGCAAACCCTCAGCAACCATGTGGCTTTGTCAGCACAAAGCTCAGCCATTTGCCATCATGAAATTAGAGTCCCGGGTGTTTTTGCCAAACAGCATCGAGTTCTGCTCCCTCTGTGTCCAAAAAGTGTTTTCCACAGATGAGTACTTCTAAAAACTGTAAGCATTTGGAATGCAGCTCTGGACATGCTGTTGGTTGTTTGTTCGGGAAGGACGCACTCACAGTTTCTAACGAGATCGGGCTCCTTTACTGATGGTGGTTAAATGCACTTACTGTATCATCTGCCAAATGACAGCATATGTAAAGACTATGCATGTATCTTACAACACTACATAGTTCTACAGTTCAGAAGGGTCATCTTTATCACAAATAATTGGTGTAGCTCACTTTGGTAACCCTAATGAAAATGAACTTTTACGACCAACATGTGAAGGTAAGAGGAATAATAGCATGCTGCGGGAAGCCTCTGTGGACCTGTAAAGCTACTGCGTTGAACTTGTCTGCATGCTGTGGGCTGAGAAGATGAGTTTCATTAGGGGGATGAAACACACTTTAATCAGCTTTCCCATTAGTCTGGCCCTGCCAAGCCTTCCTAGTCACAGCAGACCTTTAGTTCTGTTTAATTACCTTAGAGATACCACTGTATGCACTCTTCCTTGACATCACAAGACAACATTTGTTTCACAACAAGTGTTGTGTGTGTGTGTGCTGCCGCTAAGAAAAGAACATGATGTTTATCTCGTGACTAGTGGTAAGACTCAAGAGGGCAAAACAATACTTTGCGTGTTATGTGGATGACTCACTCAGGCACCTCTTGGATCATTATTTATTTACTTGGCCATTCATTTATTTATTTATCAACTAATTACATCAATATATTAACACTAGCACTTCATTGCGGAAGAAATGGATGTGAGGGTGGCCGTCCGAACTGACAAACAGAAGGTGAAATAACTAGTCGTCTGAACAGGTGATATATGACGACGGCCATATTCTACTTACTGTAGTGTTAATAGTTAACACTTAAAGTGTAGCAGAATCAATCAGAGCATCGTCTGACTTGTCTCTGGAAATTGCCCAGTATGGGTTAATATATTATGGCTATAATCGCTCTGCGCTGGCACGGCTTACCCCTTCTTAGCAGCCTGCTGACTTACAGTCGGAGCTGTGGTAATTCAAATGAGCCCATAAAGTGTTCCTGTGTGGGGGAATCTCCCTCTGGACATCAGATGGAGATCAGCTGAGCGGCGATGTCTGGCCTTCCACAATCCAATCCCTATTTCCTGCCAAGTTATTCAATTCCGCTGTTTTGTTTTTTAACATTTTGGCCTGCTTCATTTTTCTGGACTTCATCGCCAAGTAATACATTGTTTTTAAATGAAAAGAATGTAAAACGGGTGTCAGGGTCGAGGATTGTGCCGTTTGGATCCAAGGAAAGGAAAAGTGTACAACGCGTAGGAGAAAGGAAAGGAGGGCAGGGAAGTGGTGATGATTAGAAAACGAGAGCGAACAAGAGGATGCTACTAACTTATTTATATTAAGCTGTTGAGATGGCCGGGCGAGAAAATCTGTGATTATTATTCTTTGATTTGCAAAGCCATGCCATGATTGGCCCTGCCTTTGGTGGCGGGCATTAAACTTTATGTTTATGGGTCCCAATGTTAAGCCCATTTCCACGCTCCCCATTCCACACGCTAAGTATTGACATTCCATTTAAGTTGACGACAGTGAGGAGGGTATTTTATGACAGAAATGTAATGGAAATGCATGCGGCGGGCATTGCAGTAAAAAATATCACCCAATTACAAGGACATCTTTGCAAAGTTGCAGGGGTAAAGAGGATATGCATGATGCACCTCTGCTTTGTTCAGAAAGAACAAAGCAGAGGGAATCTTCCCAGCCCTCCGCCCCTCCACTCTCTCTCTCTCTCTCCTCTCTCATACAAAGAGAATATTCTCAAATAAAAAAGCCAGTGTATGCATGTGCACCAGCCAAAATTAATATAAAGATTATGTTTGATATGATAATTAATTACAAGAGTTAAAAGTGCCCCCGCTACATATATACATTTACAGAGACACAATACCTTGAGTTTGGAGAGGAAAGGGAAAAAACAAATGGACGTAACGCTGTAGATTGTTAACACGGTTATTCAATGAAGGTACTTTGTGAGCGAAGAGGAAACAAATTAGGTTAAAGTCTTGTGACAAGACAAGTAAAACCTTGATCAATTAAATGGTAGAAAAAGACGGCGGCCCAGCACTCAATGGGGGCAGTCTAGCTGTTACAGTTTCATTCTTGAGCCACAGAGACGCATTGATTCTCCCTGGCACCCTGTCCTTGTCATTACAGTCGATGCTGAGGCCGGCCCAAACCATTCTCAACAACCGCTAATGGCTTCAAGGAATTCAGCTGGACTTGTGGCAGAACTGTAATAACCACACTTTCATGAATTTGGAGTGCGGCGTCGAGAGAGCAGGATGCTGCAGGTCGTCCAGAGAACACGGTGAATGCATTAACAAAACAATCCTCAGCCATTACTGCACAGTTGGAATTACTTCTGTTCTCAGATGCTGAAATGAGATCGGGGTGATAGAGACGTCAGCTTTTTTCTGATGAAACAGGTTGCAATACCAAACAAACAGTTCATCTTTTTCAAGAGCTTTATCCCACCTTTTAACTACCAACACTAATATATTTTTCTTCGTATTTATTTTATTTTTTTTTCCGCTTTGCCCTTCATCTGTTCTATAAGTGCACCTTTTATCTCTCCAGTGTAGCATACGGTTCACTGGAGGTCTGTCTGTGCTTCTGGCCTCGGAATACTGTTACCCAGGGAGTTCTCCCAAAGGAGCGATGTACAAAAGGAGAAGAAAGTTGTTGCAGAGCAGCACTTTTCTGCTGAAATCAGATGTGCCACTCCGTTGTGTACTTTTCTGACCTCCATTTTCATGGCAGACAGTAGTTATGGCTCACTCCTCTTGAACAGTATCATTTTGTATGGATGAACTCTGTACCGTCTAAACAGGCCGCCTCAAAGACAAACCTGTTTTCTGCCATTATCCCTCTTTACTCCTTTTAATTGGTATTTTTGCGGCGCACGCTGAGACAAGTTTTCATTGCAAAAAATTAAGCATCCACTCTACCGTTTCCTTTATATTTTTTAATATCATATTTTTTCATAAACATTTTGAATCATCTCTACTTTGAGGTCCGTGGCAGTCGTTGCTAGTGTTGAAAGACAGCTCGGATTGTTTTAAAATCTGGAACATTTCTTTAAGATCAAACCATATGCACTCTTCAAAATTAAAATTCTGTTGAACGTACGCGAGAAAGAAAAGACAAGTGATCTTATGGAATCCACTGAGAGAAGGGGTGACGCATAACCCCCTGTTTCGTTGTCAGAAGAGCGAGTGACAGCTTTTTTTTTTTTTCTTTTACAGCTCCACCACCATCCTTACACAACGCAGACATTTCCGTCTGACTGTAAGTCTCTATCTATCTGCTTCTGTCTTTGTTTTTTCCATCGCGTCAAAAGTTCTTTGTTCGTTGCGGAACTGCTGCTCTGCTTCAAAAGAGCTCAGTGAATCGTTGAGGCCATTGCAGTAAAAGGGCTGCGTTTAAGTCAACTGAGCATTCCCCCTTGCGGCCAAAGAATGTTTTCACCGGAATACGGCCAATTCACAGGCATATGCCCACCTCCAGACACATCCTACCCCACCCTGTTAAATCTAACACCGGACAATAAAGGGTAGAATAGTTCTAAGAATCTAAAGTAGCCTAAATCCATGGTTTCCAATTTGTGAATATGGGTTGCAAAGAAAAAAGGAAGCTTCCTGCAGTTCTGTCTCTACTATAAAGAGTGAGAGACATTACTCTCCAACGTCCTGTGCTGAGCGCATTACGTTACTTCCTTCCTGATGGGGATTCTTATGTTCTTGAAAAAATACTGACTCCCAAGATTGAATCCTGTACAGCCTTCAGGTAGGACAAAGTGTACATGTAAACTGAATGGCAACTCTTTTTCTGTGCCAACTTTTGGACATTTTTAGCAACAGGAGCACGGATACAGGGCTCCAAGGATGGCTTTGTCAGTTCAAACCACTTTAATCCGGTTGGAAGTACAGTGCAGCACAGCCTTTATGTGCAGGGATATTAAACTCTTAAAGGTCCAGTATGTGGGATTTACTGACAGTAATGGTATACCATATTCACAACCATGTTGTCATTTGAATCTAATGATCTGAAACTGAGAATTGCTGTGCTTTTTTCATACATTAGAATGAGCCTTTTCTCCACCACGTCTACCATGTTGCACCACTATGTTTCTAAAAGCCCGTTCTCACTCCCGACATGTCAAATACAGCAGCCTGGTCAGTGGCCCTCTGCTCCTTAGTTTGATGATGCAGTCAACCCTCTACCGCCTGTTCTTGAAGCACCCCTCTAGTGCAGTATAAAAATAGCAAGAAAAGTCAGAGTGACCAGAGTGATCAGATGGGTCATACAGTGGACTTTACCACAGGTGACTGGGATTGGCATCCCGTTTGTGACCCAGAGTGATTTGTTTTAAAGTTATGTTGATTAAGTAACTTGATGTGAGTAAAGTATGTCACTTACAACACTTACTTTAACCAAAAGTTTGATCTTTTGTAGATTCGGAGCCTAAACCTAACCAAGGAGTTTTGTTGCATAAACCTTATCAGCTAGTTTTGAAGCTTTAACTGTGCCCAAATATGTATAAAGTCTGCCAACAGTTTTGAAAGTCTAATGTTTGGATGTTGCGCTGGACCTAGCACTTAACATATTAGCCGACTAAACTGATGAACTATTAAACGAGTCCATTGCTGATTGTGTGCAATGTCATTAAAATATCTACATTAAAATATCTACACAATATTGCCTTTTCCCCCCTCACCCTTTTAATAATGACCAGCTTAAGAGATCATTGTTAAGTACAAACATGGAACAAATCAACATACTGCAGAGTGCAAAGGAGCCAGAATGTCCAACAATGTCCTGCAGGATGTGCTGTCAAGTTAACAGCTGAAACCTGAAAAAAAAAAAAAAAGCAGCAGAAATCTGTGTACTTATCAGTGGCCAGCTGTGCCTGTGATTGTACCTGCGAGAGAATGTAATGTGTCTTTCACTAGATGCTAAAATGTTCCTTACACGTCCTCTACAGTCCCCTAGCCTCATTAGAAACAAGATGTGGCCATTAACGCAGTCCCTGAACTCTAGTGAGGGTCCACGTATACTGTCATGTTGTATTTCTCGTATTTATTAAGAATTTTGGAAAAGATGAGTCCTCTGGGCCCTGTGTATGCCCCCACCTCGTCACTCCTGTTAATGTTCCTCTCTGTCTCCCTCTTAAAAAAAACTGCGTAAAATCATGAAATGGTAATAATATCGCTATGAAATTGCTACTGAAAGCAGTTGTTTTGTTCTGCGGTTTTTCTTATCAGACACTAGTAGTCACAGCCGGGTGCCAAATGTAAGGCGGGTTCCCAACAGTGCTCAGACAAAAGCCTTACCATGAGACACTGATAGTCAATTAAAATTTCATCAATTGGGTGAAAAGATTCATAGATGTGTGTCTGTCAGCGTGTCGCACGCTGTTTGAGAATGTTTATGTTCGGAGTGGCACCGCTGACAGAGTGAGAAAATGCCCGCATCCATCAGCACTTTTTAAAAATTGCTAAACTTGTATGATGGGCATAGCAGACGTTTTGTATTCACGCAGACAGTTTTTCGGTGGATTTAACTACCTACAAGTCATGATGGTCAGGCATAGGGATGGTTTTAGCTTAAAAAATGACATCCTGACCCGTCTCTATAGGGGTATTATAAACACTGAACATTTCAGTGTTGGTAATAGTTGCAAATGGCCACAGTATGCTAACAGTTGCGATGGAGGTCGAGAGATATATCCTGAATCACGTCTGGCACATTTTTATGCCGCAGAGCTGTCAAAACCCTTTTCAATCAGTGTGACAAGTATAAGGAAAATCCCATCCGCGCATTTCTTTTTTTTTTTGCCTAGAGTCAGGTAAAATGATATTCATCAGTGGGGAGAATTATATTTATTCTTTCATAACATCTTGAGACAAAGCAGAGCCCCAACTCAATAAGAAACGATCAGTCCCTAAGTTTTCTTCATCCGGCTCCGCATTCCAAAGGGAACTTACTCTTTCATTCAGGTACGTTTCCCACTCTGCTCTGCACCACTTTGGTACAAAAATAAAACGTAGCTTATAGCTTGATTTGTTTGCTTGTTCGTCGTTCATTAAATATGTTGTAAAATATGTGTTTTTCTGATTAATCTACCAGTGAGCTGTCTTATTACTTTCCATGTTTACCCTCTGAGAAGAAAAACTGAGAATGTCGGGCAAAAGTAATGTAATACAGATTGGAAACAGCGCTGTCATTTTGGGTTTGTATACGAGAATTTTTTTTCTTTGCTGACATGAAGGTACATTCGGGAGAAGCTGCAAATTAAGATTGAGCTGATTTACATTGCTTCAAATGGTCTTCACAGACTATTTCTAAACAAAACCAACACTCAGAGAAACTATCCTACAGCTTGAAATGCACCACGTGCTTGCCGTGCATTAAAATGAGACACTCAGGGGTTCAACATCCATGCTGATGTAACTGTCTCTCTGAGGACTGCACCTGTATCTGAACATAAGGTATTGTGCTTACAGCAAATCATCTGAGAAGAAAAACGCTCCGTTTTGTTTTCTTTCGCTTTGTCAACACTGAATCTCACATTGGTGGGTGAACATCAGGCCCAAAAAATCAAGCCCAACCCGACCGGAGCCCATGCACGTTGAGTCCAAGCCCGGCCCGGCCCGACACATTAATTGTACTTACGAGCCCGAGCCCGATTTGAACCCAACATTTTTTTAATACGTGGGCTGTTATAACTGATGATATTTTTGCTTTCTTCTTGCGTCTCGGGGAGTGATGTATGCAACGAGTCACGTTTTCATTATGAGAACAAGTCTAACCCCAACCCAGCGACACAAACGCAAACAACAATGGAGGGAGAAGAGAGCTGCATGTTTTTTTGCTGGAAATACAGTCATTATTTTGAGTTATTAGAATAAAAACAAAACAAAAAAAACACATAAATGCCTGATCAAGGGCCCAGTGGTGGGAAATATCGACCCGACCCGGGTTGGGTCAGGATCAGGCAGAGAATCTAAACTTTAGTGAACATCTGTGAACTTTTTGGTGCATCTTTTAATTTCGAATGCAATTTGTCAAACAACCTTGAAATCGGTTTTAAAGATGTTGCTGTGCAGCTACACAGCGTAATGACCAGAAGATGAAGTCTCTGAATGCAAACTGTGGCAGGTTATTCTTTGCCAATCAATATTTTATCTCTGTGACTGTATTAGACCTCAGACTTCAGATGTGTTGTGTTCAGAAAACATTCTTTCATTCAACATTCAAGTCTATATTATTTTTATAGTACATCTGCCCTTCCAGATATTTTGCTTAATATAATGCAAGCAAGATGTAGTGCATTGAGTAAATGAGACAACACTTGCACAAGAAACAGGTAACAGCTAGCGAGAGAATGGACACATTTGCAAACAATGCTTATTAGTCACACTGAAGTAACGTTATTTCACAAAGAAACTCGTTCTGCATGCATTATTTGAAAGCCATGCTCTTTTATTGAGTGGGTTGAGATTCAATTAGATCCAACCTGCATCATCTATCAGTTGAAAAATGTTGAGAACATTCTGAGATGTTCTGTGATAAGAAATGGTGGGTTTAGTAATTGCATTGTACCATTAATCACATTTTTTTTTAAAAACTAATTAAGAATATCAGGGCAAAATGATACATAACAATTAATGTCACTGCATATCGTGTGATGCGGTTTAAGTCAGATAGTTTTGTGCACGTAAATGTACTAAACACTGGAGGTGCAGGTCTATTATAGCAGGTTAAACAAAACTAGGGCTGGGTATCAAAATGTAATACTTTTATGGCACAGGCCACAGTATTGGAAAAATCTCCTCATTTGATACCAAATTTCATTACCATAGGAATTAATCTCATCGGTGTCAGTGAGCCAATATGCATACAACATGCTTGTTGTGCCAAGATCTAATAGTGCTGGTGATTAGCTGTAGCAGCATGTGGGAAAAACACAAGGTTAGGCTTGAGTAGAGAGAGTCATGTCATCTTTACCCCAATGGACCATCGCCTCTTAATGGTTCCCAGAAGTAAGCTTACGAATACAAGTAGCCCAGTACTGTTAATCCATCAATCAATTAATCGTACCACCAAACATCATACTTTTATCTTCTAAAGTGCCCGATGAACTTCCTGGAACTATCTGAAGTCTTTGCGAATCATGTGATGATCAGCATTTTGAACTTCCGTTGTCGTGACTACCTACTCAAGGGCTCTGGTTACAACCAGACACTGGCTCACTACTTGTGTGTGTAATCTTTTCTTAAAATGAATTTCATAAAATTGGTATTTTAAAAAGTATCGATAAGGAACCACTATTGAAATGAAAGTATGGGTATCAGTATTGATATGACAATGTTTTAAACAATACACAGCCCCAAACAAAACATTATTCTTCTGGGTGTTGCATTGTAAACATAGTATATGTTAATACTTAAAATAAAGGGTTATATTTTAGCTATTTCAGTCTTATCATTGCAAGTGCATAAAAACATTGTCTTAAAAGCCCCAATATGTATGTATGTACTTACACAATGACTAAGCAGAAGCTGTTATATGGTGGCACCAAGACATTTTCTGACCTTTGAAGCTTGTTTAAGCCATCGAAGGTTAAAATGAAAAGCTTGTTATTTTTTTATATATCACAGTTAAGTATCTTGTTAACCAGCCTCCATACCTAATTTACCATAATTAAAACACTTTCTTGTATCAAAGGAGCATCTGTCAGCTTCATCTGTGGGTTGCAGTGAACCTTCTCCTCATGAATATGTAAATCATCAGTGAACCTGGAAGATTCAACCTAGGGCCAACACCAGCCAGTGATAAATCACAAAGTGATACGGAATAATATTTTATTGGATTCAAATGAGTCAACAGTAGTTTCATAAATGGTAATCCACAATTAATAACACAAAGGCATCAGATGTGATCTGCTCCGGTCAATCTGTAATGTCAGGGAATTACGTGAAGTTAAGTGTGACTGCAGAGCTAACGGTGCAGATACCAAGATAATCTCCAGGCAGAAGTAGCTCACAGACAAGCTAAAGTCAGTTAACTCAATGGTTCCTGTCACTGTCACGAGGCAGTTTTATAGCTAATGTAAACCTGTGGGATTTTAAGGATCAAGGGTTATACAGGTTGACAGAAAAAAGATGAGAGAAAAGATTTAGTACGTGAGCAGTGCTGTAGATGAGTGCGTTGAGTATGCTGAGGAGTATTTCTCACTGTTAAAACATTCCATTCACAGTGTAAAGAAAGGTGCAAATATCTTAGCAAGAGCTTTTTGATATGTCTGGAGTAAGTTTTTTGAAAACCAGGACTTCAGAAATGTACTTTGTGTGTTATGACTCTATCTATATAGAAATAAATAATTTTGGTTCAGATTTAAATGATGTCAACAACATTTTCAAAGGCTTGATCCCTTTCCAGCTCGACACAGTGAACGCTCAGAATTGCTGGTCAGAGAAAATACAGTTTGATGTTTAACAGAGGTTCACTTGATATTGCAGTATTGATTCTGCTTCACACTTTAGACAAATTTCTTATGCCCTCAAGGTAACAAGAGAAAATAAAAGTGAGAGAAATCACAGATCCAAGTTTCCGAGGCCTCTGGGAAGAAATTAAGTTCAGTTGGACTTTAAAGGGGCTGTTAGAGGGAATGTTGGATGTGATTTTGCCATCAACCTTTCACTTGTTCCACCATCTGCTATTACAATAAATTTTAAAAGCTGCAGGTCTTTGGCTCTCCTTCTGTTATGTGCCATAAAGCAGTTTTCGTAGTGCGATCCGGCAGATTATCCATGAAATTCAAGCCTGGAGCGCAGGGATGTGAAACACAGCTTAGAAAGCTGCAAAGGCTGCCAATCTTTTGATTGTTCTATTATCTCGTAATTTTCTTCTAACAAGTATGTAATGTGGAACATGTAGCACCTTTACACAATCAAATGTGATTTGGCAGTTTTTAAGTCCTTTAAATAATAATGCAGAGGAAAAGTGCAGAAGACGTAAGACTCATGAGTTCTTATAAAATGTGTCCAGCCTAAATATGACTTCCCTTATCCAAGCATGATAGATACCTCACCCAAAAAACTTTCAACACGACAGGACCCAAGCCTGAACGAGTTCGAAAAGAAGATGGTAGTTGCACACACTGCCTTCGATTTGTTTAAATTCTGCTGAGAGCACCTGTATCTGTTTCCTTAACAATCTCTGAATCAGTTGGGAAGTTAGGAGAATGTGATTTGCCTAACCAGAAATTAAGTCAGAGTAAAGTCTCTTGTAACACATGTCGATCGCAGCAGTTTAAACAAAATGAGAACAGAGATTCCTAAAAGAGCCTCAAGTGGAAAGAAATGTCTGCCTGAAAGCCGCAATGCAACTATAAAGGATTCTCTAAAATGTTGAAACCACACTCCGATCCAACAATTGAGCAATGCACCTTCAAAGGTTCCCGTTCAAGTTTCAGACCTCTCATGCTATGGAGCTGTTTTTCAATGATGGTCCACATTTTGGCTTAACATAGTCCTACCAGAGCCACAGAGGACAGTATATTAACATCTGTTATCACTGGCTAGGCAGTACGCCTCATGACAAGTAAACCGATGTGTCTCCTGTGTTATCAAACTGTCCTCCTTAAGGCCAGAAACGCTAAACAACAATTTCAGCTGGACCCAACCTGTAACTCCGACCGAGATCAAGTCCTGATTGTTATTGCTCCTCGCCTTCTCCAGGGTGTTGCATCTGCCCACAGGCCTCTAATTTAGTCCTTTGCCCGTCTTATCATATTGAAGAATCAAACACAGCAAATAGAAGCCATGTTCCATGGGGATATTACTTTACAGCAATAAACCACTTGCAGCCTCAAACTACATTTTAAATTTTAAGATAACTTGTCAGGTGTGATTACTGTTTGTAACACAACTCTATCCCTCAGAGTTACCACTTAAAAACATCTCCACTTAACTTTCTGTGAACTTCGTGTTCACATGTGCTCACACAGGGAGCTTAACACATAAGCAGTTAAGGATTTGATTAGTTATGAATATTATTTGTTGTTTATTTTACCGCTAGCTCTCCAGAAGCCCAGTTAACAGGAAAAATAAATAATGGCAGTTAACATTATGTCCATGAATATGTATCACAGAATACAAACCATGTTGACATTTCTACAAAAGCTGTCATATCACATTAATATTACATGTTTATTACCTGACTTTCATGTCAGGAGGTAGAGTGGACGGTGGTTGAGTGACAGGGGAGAAGGTTGTCAAACCAAAGTTCAAAACTGTGTTTTAACATTTGCCTGCCAACAACTCATCAGTTTTTTATGGGAAGTCGGGAGATCGCAAATCCAAAACATGTTTTCCTAACCCTAACCAAACCTAACAACAGCATCAGCACAATGTTGTGACAAAATACAATTAAAAACTGAACATAAATAGAGGGTAAAGTGGCACATAATGTAATGTTGTTTCAGCTAGTCCTTGGTTTGTAGAAACAAACACTGCTTATGAGTGTGTCACAATTTCATAAATCAAAATGTTCAACGTTTCAGCGATCCTATATTGATGAGAAGAGGGTTCACTCACAGAGGAAAAGCTGAATTGACAACATTACTGAAAGAATTGTCAAACAGCAACCAGCAAATGGCACCACAATAAAACCAAGCTGTTGTTGCTGTAAAATACCTCGACCTTTTCTAAAGACAAATTTGAAAATGTAAATGACCGTTGCCAGGGCATTAAAGTCTAGGTCTAACAATGGCATCAGCGTCAATGCTGGAACTTTTTAAAACTGAAAATTGAATCATGACCTTAAAAGGAAAGTCAAATCGAATCATGGATTTGGAGAATCGGGCCACCCCTAATTCCTAAAATGTGCTGATTGGTTTGGTTCTAATCACTCCGCCTGGCTGTGTGGAAAACATGGAGAGTCGACCTTCGTAATACTCAACATATTGCAGGACTTACACACGGACGACACACACACATGCATATTTCCAAACCCTATAATAATGTGCAGATCTGCTGTAGTGATCACTGTCTCCCTCCTCAGAGATACTTAATGCCTAAATCTCTTTCTAACTGGCAGGGAATCACATAATTGGCTGTGGTCCATTTGCTCACCCGCGTGTGTGTCCTCTCACTAACAGCAGATTTTAATGAATCGGTTTTACAGTGATTAGAGCTCCTGGCTATAGGGAGGTCAGAGAGGGAGTGAGCGACTCTGACCACCGAGAGAAAGCCAAGCATGGATGTCTGTATTCTACGCGGAGAGAGCGCCGTGTGATGGGTTTAATCAAAATGCTGCAGTTTTCTCTCTCCCTTGATAACTCTTTGTCTGCTGTGTCACTGCACCTTGCTATCTCTTTCTGAGATTGCGCGCTACTATCTTTCTCCCGGTCTGCACACACACACACACACACACACACACACACCTACAGCTACCCGACAGTATATCTCTATTTCCCTCTTTCCCATAACGCTATTAGTCTCCACACACTGTATCCATGGTACCCAAAACGTATCTCGAGGGGACTGAACTACAGGTGACTGAAGCAATTTAAAATTACTCATGTCTGCCGTCTTTCACAGCTTATCTTGTGCAACAGTTGATGGGAATGTCCAAAGTGGACCCAAATGTCCTTCTAATTCGTGCATGCACGTGTTGTTTTAACCATATTTCAGATGTTGCGGTGACAACTGATTTTGCAAATTCAATACCTCAAGCCAATTTTAATGGGATGCAATTTTGCCCAATTTCCTTTTGTCTTTTTCATGATGTACATATAATGTGGTCTGTGTCAGTCGTTCCCTCGGGGGAAACGGATCTACAACAGCTAATGGGACCTCAATTTTCATGGTAATTGTAGTCAGAAAAATGTCTAAACATCCCTTCACAGCCAGAGGCGGAATGTAACTAAATGCACTTACTCCAATTAGCACAATTTGAGGTACTTGTACTTTGCATGACTATTTTAATTTTATGCTACCATAGACTCCGACTCCGACACACTTCAGATGGAAATATTGTGTTTTATCACCCCGCATTGACTTTACAGCTGTAGTTACTTGTTCCTTTGTATACCAAGGTTTTACATTCAAGATATATGATCAATATGACCACGTATGATGAATTATTGTAGATTAAAATGCCAAAAAGTACGTCAGAGGGTCATTCCACCGATTCTACACATTTTATTGTGTTTACAAGTCTTGGGGAACATTACTGCATATGTGAAAAAAGTAGTATAAAGCCTTTAGCATGTTAATTGCCTCAAGTGATGTCACTCACTGGCTAAGTTGCATTGTGGGTAATGTACGTGACTGGTTGTGTGTTAGTTTTGTATTTTTCTCACTTTCCATAACGAGTCCAGCAGTGTTATGGGAGTACAATGTTAGACTAGTGGACTGCTTTCCAAATTCTGGCACTACATTTTCCCACAATGCAACTTAGCCACTGAGTAAAAAAACTGTCTTTTTTTTCTTAATACGGCAAGTTCTTTCCTCACTTGACTCAAGGGTCTCAGGACAGAGGATGTAGTTCACTGTGTAGAAAAAAAGCCCACTGAGGCAATGTGATTGTGATATATGAATAAAACTGATTTGACTTCACTGGAGGCAGTTTATCAGATTACATGTAGCTTTCTCTGGAGCTGCAAAAAGGCTTTACACTAATCAACAGATTTTTAAGTACATATTCAGTCGTACCCCTAAGATTTAGAATCACACAAAATCACTGAAGTTGCCCTTTAAGTAGGTAAAATGAGTGTTAACTTCTATCTGCTACAACATAAAATGCTTCATACATGGTGCTGTAGTGCATCGCAGTGAGTACTGTTCCTGTTGATAGATGAATCACATTTTCCCGCCAATAGACCTGCACTTCTATTTTAGTTCTTTTCTTGTAGTAAAGTAATTTCTCTTGAAAACGACTAGTTTTTGCACATTTACTTGTAAGTACAAAGCAACTGCACAAAATGACAAAAAGGAAGCAAAAATGAATGGATTAGAAGTCAGCGAGCACTGAAACCAACTCTTCCTGTTTTTTCGTGCATTATCTTTGGTGTAAAATACCCTCGTTTACAATATAAATGTTGAATGATAGCTATTGGAGCTTGCTTTGTTTTGGCTCTTGAATCAAAGTCTTTTGCCCCAAATTTGCTTTTGATCTGTAAGAACCTTTAAACAGGAGACACTTAAAAGGCTAAAAACACAAACATGACACATACAAATACCTTCACTGGCATCTGCTGGTGGATAAGCATGACTCATAGCCTGAAACCCTGCCTCTGTGGTAATACAAAGCATGGCTTACAGCAGTGCACTGCGCAGCCAACTCCACTGATTTACCATGTCAACTTCTCTAATTCACCATGTTCTCCATGTTGGCCAGACAATCCATGTAGACAGCTTCAAACCAACCACACTGACAGGAAAGGCAACGGCTGTTGGGGGTCTGCCCAGCGCGTCTCTGGCTATGACACACCTGTCAATCAAATGGAAATACCACAATATGCAAGCCAGAGAGCGCTCGTGCTGGCGCTCCTGCCAAAAGGAGCCGCGGATGTGATGTCTTTCTCAGCATAGCAACCTATATCCCAAATGACAGATCCTACGAGTTTTTGCTTTCTACTATGGTGGAATATTTCATTATTATTCACTGGAATTAATGTTTTTCAAACAGGTCAACCATTACATTTCTCTAGGTTATGATATTGGCCATACACTAAAGACAGGCAGGAATCACTGTTACACATGAAAAATTGATTCAGGTTGCAATTATTTAAATTTTTAACTCTAGTCTTGGCTGGTCATGCATTACACATTAAATTAATTCTTTATATATTTTTTTTTGTCAAATCCTTCTCATTTGCATGGGGAAAAGGGAGGTGAACATCAAAGATTATTCATTAATGAATCATTTTTTGAACAAAATATGACTAGGTCAAGAATTATTTTGTGTCAAATTCAATATCAGTGGTTGTTTCGTGTTTCATTTTGCTGCGCCTGGAAAAATTATGCTCCCATACACACCCACTCATGCACAACATTGTTTCTGCTTGTTTGATCTCATTTATTCTCTATTTGTTTTGGGCACTATTAGAGCACCTTTTATGCTCGGCCCTTAAGAAATCGGCTCAGTGGAGCTTCACCTCTTCCTCACAAATGCAGTATGTTACGCTTTGCCGGCTTAGTGCTGTTCTGAATGTTTTGGTCCGATCGCTGATCATTCCATCTAAGTTTGATCTGCAAGCATGAAGGTGAAATATGTAAATAAGAAATGGACTGGAATTCAGATGCCCACTTTGCTCAAAAATAATCATCCGAAAATGCGGGGGAAAAATACTGAAGCAGAAATCTTCTCACCCTCTCGGACATGAATGATAAAGGGCTAAAGCCCAAGGAAGATTCAAAAGATGATTTTCATTTACCAGGATCATCCTTGGATCATACGCTGCTCTGTTCGGTAAAAAAGAAAAAAGTGCTATCAAATCGACCTCTTCACAGGCAGTTGATGGCAAAAAGTAATGCCAAATAGTCATCCGGATTTGGGTTTTGAGTCATTTATGTATAAAAATATATCATCATATGTTTCATATCATGTTTTGGCAGAAGTACAGAAGTATGATTTCTGGGTACAGACAATGACGGCCCTGTCAGTTATGATCAGCGCCACATATTATGTTATACTGCTGAATGATTCCCTTTATTTAAAACTGTCAAGCTATCAAAGGCTTTTTTTTTTTTTCCTGGTCTCACAGTTGCAATAAAAGATGCGATAACGAGACGGAAACCACCTCTTCTCCTCAAATTAGATCAGTGGTTGTCTTCGGTCTACAGTCACCTTTTTTTTTTTTTTTTTTTCAGAACTGTCAATAACACAAGCAAATACGGCAGGAGGACAAAAATGACAAATGCGAGTTGTTAAAGTCATGCAAGACTGTTACGCTGCATTACGTTGAGGCCGTCCATGAATATCAAATCCCCCTCAATTCAATATTTGTTGGACATCTGTTTGTTCGGTGTTTACCATATTAGTCGCGTACTTTACATTGTACATGCATCCCAGCTGGAGAGATAAAAGACGACAGGCTTATGTAAATATGGTAAGGCGGAGCAATCACAGTGATTATTACTATTACTATTACTATTACTATTACTATTACGCACTCCACTGTGTTATTTCTGCCTCTTTTCCCTTCATTATATAGATGTACACGTGCGTCAAAGGAAACCAATGATACAAAAATGAACCGGTCACCGTGTGTGTGTGTATGTGTGCTTGTTTGTATTTTTTTTTTATTTGTTGAGCCTTGCCAGTCATGGATAAAAGGCTTTGCTTAATGGACTACACTGAGTTTTTGGGAGATTAGCTTGTTGGTCAACCTACCGTTACATGATGACAAAACAGAATTTATCCATGTGTCCCCGGCGTTGTTTGCTCCAGTGCTCACAGTGAGCAGGCACTAGCAGTCGACTCACTGTAAAGCTGACTGAGAGGCTGAAAGGGACTATGACTTTATTTACACCTACCATAAAAGTGTAATGTGCATCTGGATATGCTATACGGACAATGAACAATCTGATCATGCCCTTGCATTTACACATAGTACTTGATGTCTGCATCTGTCGGCTCAGTAATTGGATCTTGCTTTTTATGAGCGCTTTGCAAAATAAGGACAGTGCCGGAGAGGTGAAGAGGTGCCAAGTCTGTGTATTGGCGCATACGTGAGCAGGTGTCGAGGTGTTGCCGCGGAGCCAAGACTTATTGCAGCGGGGGGGCGTCGTCCTCTGACAACGTGAGCCAACCCGGGGTCATTCCGCCTTTTCAAGTGGAGACGGCACTACATCACACTGTCACATGGGAGTTTGCTTATAAACGTGTGTGCTGTGATTGCTTTATCGCTGATTTCAAAGTGACATTGTGCACACTTAAAGAACGCGCAACCTAAATACCGACGCCAGAACAAAAAAAAAAACGAGCAGCCTTTCATTGAAGTGACCATTTGTAAACGCTCACGGACAGATGGTCATCGTCCATTATCTGTAAAGAAGCTCTCACTTCAAGAGGATTTAAACTTTAAGGACAGCTGTGCTTCCTTCCCTTTCATCCTTAAGTGGAGACAGTGAGTGGCTCTTACCGATCTCAAAGGTTGACAGTTTACCAAAATAAAAGCCGCCTCTTAGGTCAGAGGGATGGCCAGTTTCAGCCAAGTTCATACGATTCCTCACAATACAATGACATTAAGCGATAAACATGTGTTAGGTCTCAGCGAAGCCAAGGTTGTTCCGAAATGTTGTAAAAAAAAAAAATAATAATAATTTAAAAAAACATAGAAATTCTAGTTCCTGCTTGAGATTCATTACAAAATGATTTAAAGAAGAAGTCATCGATTAATGACGCTCGGCTGTCATAAATCGGGTCTTTGGCACGTTCCACAATGCTCTATAATAATGAGGGTTTGACATTAAAAACCAGTGACATTAAAGACAAGAGCGTTATTCTGGCGGTGGCCACGAAAATAACCACGGTGACACTACAGCATAAAAAGGTCAGAAAGAAAATGGCTCATTATGGAGCTCCGCGGGCAACTTTTTACTGTCGCTTGTTATTAAGTGTCGAAGTAGTTACTGCCAATGGCTGTTACTTCTTCCTGGGCGTATTCCTCACTCAACTGCTTTGATCCAAAGTGGGAAATTAATTAAAGTTACTGTAATTAAGTACCTTTTTATGTCCTCACTGGTGTGTTAGAAGATGGAATCAATTTTCACTTGTGTGTGCGTTGTTTTGACAAATGTTCACCATTTTAATGACATGAATGACTCTTCACTATAAGGACTTCAGGTGAAAGTGGCTCTCTGGTGACCTGTCACAGACAAAAGTGTGGATGCCATCTAAGTGTAACATAGTAGGGGTAAGGATGGAGGCCTCCCAGATCTCGCCAAAATGCAACCTAGGCTTTTTTTCTATGAAAGTATATGAGCCAAACCTTTGTGCAAAAGCATAATTACGACGAAAGAGGCGCTTTTAAGATTGACCGTATTTTTGTTTTCAGCTCAAACTCATTTTCAGCGCGAGTGTATGGGGCGCTTTTACGCTAGCATTAAAATACACAACTCGACACAACATGAAACTTTGCTCACAGTATCACCACACAGCTCAATTGAACCACATACACTCTACCCAGACATGGCAATCCCAGAGTATGTCTCAGCTGCCATGACAATGGCTAGAGAAAGAAGCTACAGCTAAGTTATTCAAAAACTTTCTTTTTAGTAAACTCTTTGTATACAAACAATGTTCTCAATGCTCATCTTCAAGTGTAGAAACCCTGGTGATACTACAAGCAAAGTTTCATGTTGTGTCAAGCCTTCTTTGTGTTCTAAAAATAGCATATATATTTTGATACTAGCATAAAAGTGCCCCATGCACCCCACATGAGTTTGAGCCAAAAACGAAAATACGGCCAATCTTAATAGTGCCTCTTTTGTTGTAATTATGCTTTTACATGAAGGTTTGACTCATATGCATTCACAAAAAAAAGCCTAGGTTGCATTTTGGCGAGAGTTTCACTTTAAGGGCCTGTGTCAATGTTTGCTGTGAATCTACACTTTGATTGGAATCAACACACATTGTTCTTTGATATGTTGCCAAGCATATGCAGCTGCTGCACAGTCACCAGGGGAAAATGTTGGCAAACAACTAATTTGGTCGCATTATCGTTTCAACATTTGCAAGCACAATGCCACTGGATATTTTTTAAGGAGACCTGGGAACCATTTCAAACTAATATTTTAGGTCGGAACATGATGTTCCCCTAACCCATTCCCAAATGCTCCTTTGTGCCTGCACCTAACCAGAACGTCAGCACAACGCTGTCACAACTCAAAATCAATAACTGAACCTGCAGAAAAGCTGCACTACGAAGAAATGTGAAGTTTCAGCATATACGTTGTACATTGCCAACACTTATTCTGGCATTCGGGTTGCTGAAAGACTGAATAAATATCCCATGTACATTGCAGCTGTAAATCTGGCACAGATAATGCTTCACAATTAGATAGAATGTTCCACACATTAGATGTATTATAGGTAAAGACAAAATGTGTCTCCTGGCAAAGAAAACTACCTACACAGCTTATTGATTTTGATTTTTGACTTACAGGAGCTGTTGTGTGATATTGTGTGAAGGTTATTTCTCTTTTCTTCTTGGCTCTGTTGGAAGAAAATCCTGCTCGTGTTTAATATGAATTATTTCATCTAAAGGTGCTTTTTGCAGGCAGAGGATCAATTCTTTCTCTGTATCAGCGCATCAATTTCCTTATCAGCATCAAACCGGCGGCTTAAGTCCATTTTGAAAGGCGCATTACATGCTTTAGAGATTGCATGTCTGCACTGAAGAGATCATCATTTCTCCGCTATCCCATACAATTGCTCCTTCATTCTGCCTCTCAGCAGAGGGCCTGAGGTAAAGTTGTGTCATGAGAGACATGTCGGCTGTTGCTGTTTAAAGTTTGGAAAGTACCTAATTGTGATAAACAAAATCATCATTCACTCCTCAACAGTTAGTCAAACCAAGACACTGACAGCTTTGTGCGCATGGATTATCTAGGTCATGAAACACCAAACAAGAGCTTACTGTTGGTGCAGCAGGACACAACACGCGCTGAATGTTTCCGGTTATTCGACTCACATTCACGGAGCCTAATTGGTTTAATCATGATGAACAGTCAGATCCTAGGCAAACACAGTAATCATAATTCATATAAAGCATTCCTGGAGTATAGGGGCGAGCCACAGCTGATGCCTGTGACCTGGTGCAGATTAATGCATAGAGAAGTCCCTGTGCGTGCACAGGGCACCGGATTGCCAAGATCTTTCCAAAAAGATATTCAGATTTGGCGAATGGATTTTGCGCAAATTGACTTGCAGTAAATGGCCCCAGTCGGTAATGTAATGCAAATCCATTTTAAATTTAATTCATCCCCCCCAAAAAAAAATTGCAGCCAAGAAATAATGTGTCCACTTCATGGCACATCTTTTCCATGCAGCAACAGCAGCGCTCACAGGGAACACACCGGACTGTGACTGTTTAGGAACTTAACCTTTAGCACGGTTATCACTCATTACTGCGCGCTCACATGAAACTATTCTACCTATTCTTACGCACAAAAAATACAGGATTTCAAAATGGGGAAAGTGCTCAAAAAGTGATTTCTGCAACATGTCTATCTGCCCTCCAGGCTTCTTGATCACCAAATGCCGTCAACGTTACTATTACACATTAACATGAATGTGCCCTGTGTGCTTTTCACCAACACTGACTCCAACACGTCTCATTATGAAGTTCACGTCTCGTGTAGTTGCTTCAGGACGTTCCGATATCTGATCTCATACAGGCAATACTCTCATGTAAATTATATCTATCTATATCATTTTGACACCAAAGAGAGGGCGACAACACTTCCTGTGACTGTTTCTCTCATTCAGCTTCAGCGCTGGTACGCAGTATAATAGCGCACACTTCGGCTCTGCCATCTGGAGGAAATGTCTTCAACGCGCCTGGCCACATGACTGGGCATCATGTTATGACTTTAATTAAACAGTCGGACGTCTGATCTCAGACCTATCAGGCTACAAGAATCACATGATCTAATTCCTATTTATTTTTAGGTTTGTTGTCGTGGGTGGAAATATCGCGGAAGCCCCTTTAGCGGCCACAGAGCTGGAGCCCGTCCAAGGACCGCTAACTGTAAAACTGTTTCTTTATCTTTATCAGAGAGAGGCTGCATATCCAACTCTCTGTTATGTTTGCCATGCTGATCTTGATCAATGGGCCTGTCCAGTGAAATTACACACACTGTCGTGGTTTGGCTTTTTTTTTTTTTTTATTGGATTTGTTGGTTTTCTGTTCTAAACTGTAGTTACTTCCTTCTTGCGCGTGTTCCGGGTGTTTTAATTCCTCCTGTGTTCCTGCGCTCCTCCCCAGTGTGACATTCACCCAACACCTGTCTCACATTAGCCATGTTAGCACTGTTCCTAGTGTCTCTTCACCTGGACCTCTCCCCCTCGTTGGTTTAGTTTGTGTTTAAGCCCTGCATTGTTCCCTCACTCTTTGTTGGCTCGTCTGTCATCAGCTCTTGCTTTTCCATGCATCTTCTGTGCTCTCGAGCCTGTTCCCCCGTCCTCGTGTGTTCCCTCTGTTCCTGGTTCGTCCCTCGTGGCTTTTCGGCTTTGACCTTAGTTTTTTGTACTTTCCTTTGCCGGCCTTTTGTTGACAGCTTTTGCCGCCTGTCTTTTGTTCACACCTTTGGATTTTGGACAATAAGCTCATTAAATTTTTTTTTGTTATACTACCTGCCTGCCTGTCTGTGTGTCTTGCATTAGGGTCCTTCTTGTGTAACATATAAGGCTGGGGATGATCTCGCACGTTCTCAAAAACACTGAGTAACCAGGAATGTTTTAGAGATGTTAACTGTACAAACACATTAATGAGAAGAAAAATGGAAGACAAAAAAAAAACAAAAAACATATAAGCCGCAAGAAAACACTAAGATCCATATTCATTTGTACAGAACAACGCACTAAGCAGTGACTAGCTGTTGCGATGAACATATGTTAGCATCTTAGACTTGATCCAAACACAAACGCTGACAAATCGAAAGCATCTACATGCTCCCCTACATTTTATGCCGCTCTTGTTCTCAACTTAAACTTTAATGTTTAGAGATACTGAGGCGAAAGCTTGAAGCTCCGCTACAAATCTGGAGCATCTGTTGTATCACAAGCCAGATAACTGATGTTTTTTTATTATTTTGTCACCCCTCCCTCTCCCCACCTCTCTTTTTTTTCCCCTGTGCACACACTCAATCCTCAGTGTTGACTGGCCAAGATAAGACATCAGCTGCGAGTCATCAGGCACAAAAAGGGCCTTCGGCACGCAGCTTTGCCTCGTCTTGACTCGCCTCGCAGCGAGGGACACATCTCTCCATCCCTGTAGCAATCGATGACACCCTGGTCACCTCTTGTCCGGCCCCCCCTCCTTCTCACCGATCTCTTCCGCTAGCGCATGTTTCGCATGTGTGTGTTCCAACTCGTGACTCCCTCGTATCGCGTTCTCGGCTGTGCGTGTACGGACACAAAATGAATTAGCAAAAAAAAAAAGAAAAAAAGCAAACATGAAGTCACAGAGACAGGCACGTGCACATACACACATACCAAAGAAAATCAATTAAACGTTTGCTTTGAAATGTAATAAATGTTAAAGCCTCCTGGGTTCCCGTGTTTGCATCAGGGCCTGCGAAGTTGCCATATCAACTGTAATCGCCGAGGATCGCAACTGACTATTTACACAGTGCTCGCGTCAGTGTGGATGCTCAGTTCTCTTATTATTCTCACAGGTTCTACGCCCTCATCTCCACAAAGATCTCATTTATACTCAGTACTATTATAAAATAAGAGGGGGCTAAGTATTAACTAAGCCAAAGAAGAACCCAATCAATTCCGGAACAAATCATTTTGATATCACTGAAGAGGGGACTGTTGGTCCACACTTTCAGAGCGCCTTTCTAGTCCAAATGGTATGGAGGATCATTTCACCACAGAAAAAAAAATCCAAGGAGTAAACAGTGAATAAATGACTCGTTATCGCTATGGATGATTAAGCCATCATAAGTCAAATCAAAATTAAAGGCAAGAAGGAAATGTGGTGTGGACATAATTAAATTGAGAAACCCAAACTAGCACAATTTAAGCTAACTTTTTTCTGCAAACCAGTGACAAATTTCAAATTTGTGTCATGAGCTACATACTGTACCTTATTGACATTTCTACGATACGTGTTGTATCACGTTCACATTACATGTATGTGACCTGACTTCCATGTCAGGATGTGGATGGGATGGAGGTGGAGGTGAGAAGGCTGCAATGTTTGTGACCAGAGCCAAGACACGTTCCTTTCCAACGTGTAGTGCAGTGATCATTTTGTACTTAGAGTTACATGAAAAAATGGCTGTTTGCCGAAGTTACATATGAATTCTTAGTATAAACATGAGCCTAATATTGATCCCCTTATAGCACAAAATGTCTAACTATTCCTTTAAATAAAAAAAAACTGTTATGGAAAACATGACAGATTAAAATTAAAATTTCATTTTCACTTTTTCAGTTTTCAAGTTGTGTCTCTTATTTTGCTTGGTTTAGCATATTCCAATCTACAAGTAATTTATTCTAAAGAACATTTTGGCCATTTTAATCATGTCTCCTTTTCAGGTTTTCTTTTGGATGCGATCATTCTCAATGAAACAGCAGCAGACAGAGTCGCTTGAGAAAAAATGACAACAACTACCTACCTTTGTGTGCATTTAATGAAATGTGTGTGATGAGTAGCAGGAAAGGTTGCTTTCAAAAGCACAAGCTCAAGAGGATGAGCCGCTGTGTGAATAATAGGACTTGTCAAACTCTTACAATGTGCGAGGAAGGATCACAAGCACTCTGAGCTAAAAATAAACCAACACAGTAGTAATGAAATTAAAACGATTCTGCCTCAACCCACTGATTAGAACCAAACAGACTGTTACAAATACCAATTTAAAACTTGCCACATGAGAAACCATTTCAGTTCAAGTAGTGTGTGTGGTAAGTTGGGGTGTGTGTGTATGTTTGCGTGTTTGTGTGCGTGTGTGTGTGTGTGTGTGTGTGTGTGAGAGAGAGAGAGAGAGGGAGAGTAAGAAAAAATAACCAAGTCGCTAAATTACACTTTTGTGATACAAATTATTTCAAAGGAAAACATGCAAGACTTGGACACCAGAGACCGGAGTCCCAAGTGTGGTTAAGCCATGAAAAAGCACTTTGGCGAAGGATGAGGAAAAACTGTGGTTCCAGTTTAACCCTCTCATAAGAGACACGGATATGCAGTCCCAACATCAGCATTAACAGCTGTTTACTTACTACTCTGGCCTCAAACTTCAACCCTTTAGTGAAGAGCTGTCTCCAGAGGTGGCAACTTGATTTCACCCCAACAATTTAAATACTGCAGCTTGGTCAGTGGCCTTAAGCCTCAAGCTGTGACGCACTACCAACCCCTCTGGCATCAGTTTTGCACGTAAAGGGCTCCACGGTCAAATTATCACCAAATATTAACATGCAGCATCTGATTTGATTTGAAAAATAAAGGCTGCTGACAAACTGTTCACATATTATGATATTTGTGAATGTTTCTCAACAGTGTCAAATGGCCATGGTTCGGTTAGGTTTAGACGCAAACCACTTGGTTAATTTTAGGCAGCAAAACTAGTTGGTTAGGTTTAGGAAAAGAGCAAATGTTGGTTTGAAACAACAATTTATTTATCAAAGAGTATTTAGGTGTCAGGCTACATGGGACTACAGAAGTTGTTTGGGACATTTGATGTCTAGTCCATCTTAGAGGCAGACTTTAGTTGCAAACTCTTCTGTCTCTTAAGACTTTTAGATCGATCATATTTCCAAGTATCATCTGTTGTCTGTGCTAACTTTGTGCTGGCAACTTCCACTGCAGAGATGCTGGCAGAAAAAGGAATTGCACAAAACAATGCATATAGGGAATATATCTGAATATCTGAATACATATGACTGACAGCAAAAACTAGAAAGTAACCACCTGTAACAGCCTTCAGTGATGGCATATATTTGTGATGTTTAGTCACACTTGTAAAGGCTAACGTATCGCACTATGTAGACGCTGCATTCACGTATTGTGCAAAACATTAAATGCAGCTGGAAGCAGAATAGGTCAGAACTTTGGAATCCCCATTTCTAACAACTTTGGAACTTCATTCCCGACCCTCCACTGACTGCGCCAGAGTTGTGGAGCAAACACACTGTACACAGCCGTCATCGAGCGCGAGCCTGTGACAGAGTGCACAGGCAGATCAGTCTAATCCAACAGAGGTGGCTCATGGACAGGATATGAGTGAATGTTCGAGCTTGAATAAATGAGAATAACAAATTCGGAATGTCAGCCTGACTGCCAGCGCTGTGATTGGACTAATACTCTGTGGTTTTCCGTCTGTGCACATCGGCTGCAGCACGTCAAACCCTATCAGAAACACCACTCTATACAGCAAAGCACAGCCGCGCAATACACACACAACACGAACAACAAAGATCAAGAGCCACACTATCTCGGTATGACACCCCTAAAGACTGCGGAAGACGCCCATTCTCTCTCTCTCAAACACACACACACACACACACACACACACACACACACACACACAGATCCAACTCACGCATGAACAGACGCACACTGATAAACACCCACTCACATACATGTATACACATGTATGGATGTATTCAGGTCTTGTTATAATCACAACTTCTAAGGATCATATGAACAAAGACTTTGTTTTCTCTTCCATCAACTCCGAGTGAAGGCGTCAGTCATATTTCTGAGGGGGCTCGGTAATAAACAATGCAGCCAACAACACAATAAGAGGATACTCCCTGTTGTTAACACGGCTGCGCGTATACCTGCTCTTGTTTGGAGCGGCTGGGTAGTCGGATCGTTCCCTTTGTTTTTACCATCTAATGGCACAATTGTGTGCCACAGTGCACAGCTCCCCAGAGCCTAGGTAATGGTGGGGAGATGCCACCCTCTTTCCAAAGCAAGCCATGTTTACTCTTATGCGCAATGACAAGCACATGCAGGGGAACTGACAATGTGCAAGTGTAAATTAGGTCCCCAGTCTGCTCTGCATTAATTATGAATTAAGTGTAATTGCGGTGGGATTTTCTGATGTCAATTCGTTTGGACTGACTGTAAAATGAATATGTTCACACAAACAAGCTGTAAGTTTGAAACTGCTTTAAAAAATAAGAGCTCAGACGGAGCGGCGTCGCTGACACAGGCAGTCAAAAACAAAAACAAGGTGAGCAGCAATTTAAAGGAAAGTGAGTGCTCTTTGTGTTTTGTGATTCAGTGCAATTTAGACAGTAGAATGGTGATTGATGGAAACGGTGCGGCGTTTTCTTGAGAAGACTTTTCTTGATCGCTGGATTTCTATTTCATGCTCTATTTATCTACTTGTTTACGTGCTCATTGCAGTAACAAAGCCAAATTGCATGCACTGTGTCCTGGCCAATTTAGAAGTAGCATATGCCTGAATCGGCGTAGAGCAGCACACAATTGAACCAAAAACATTCTCCTGATTTTATAGATCAGCTGCTGCATAACAATACGAACCGACAGCCCTTAATTTCCTCTCTCTCAGGTTGTTGTTGTGGCCCTGCCCCCACCAAACTGAAGAGTTTCTGTGTGTGATGGTTAGAGAGGAATCCTAATTGCGACTGTATTTCAAGTGTCTAATAAGCACACTCTGGCCTGCGCTCACGTGGCTGCAACGAAAAGGCACGTAGCAAAGCCAACAAGTACTAGAAAAGCGCAAGTCATGCACGGATATGGAAATGGCACACAGCAGGAGCACAAAAACTGCAACCATGCAAAGGCTAAGTCAACCAAAGTAAGGTGTGCTTCGGTGGTGCCCACGGCTTCTATTTTTGTGGCAGAGGAAACATTAAGCTGCTTCGTGTTGCCGTGTTACTGACCTTGACTTGAACACTGTCTGACTATTTGTTATGGTGGCGCAAGGGTGCAGATGTTGGCAGTGTGGTGAAAAGTGGCTCATTACTGAGAGTAACGCGCTAAGTTGCACATTCCCACCTATACAAACACAGCAACGCGGCTGCCAGTCATGTAAATGGGCGAGGACACAGTGATTAATCACCACGCCCTTCCAATTTACACTCCACAACCCCCACCATGTTGTGCGATCCGCCCGTCTGAGCGAAAACAGACAGCCTCTTTGACCTTGCACACACATGACCCGGCACTTTGCACTGGTCTTAGCTACCGTCTTAGCCACAATGGCAAACTTCAGTGTAGCTTTTGCTCCAGTGTTGTTCAATTACTGTGAATTTCTCCAAACAGGAATTAATTATCATGCAGTTGAGACTGATGTGTGGTTAACAATTGAGGAGTCTCACAGCCTGAGGAAAGAAGCTGCTCCATAGTCTGGTGGTACGGCAGCGGACACTTCTGTATCTTTAGCCAGATGGCGGCAGTGTGAATACACTGTGGCTGTGATGGACTGACAGGTGCTGGTCCAACAAATGCAATAAAAAGGTCAAATTCAACTTCAACTTGCACTCCTGCTACGGGACTAATTCTGTGGCTGTGTCAAGTAGCTGCCCAGTAATGGAGCAAATGATGCATGTGCTGTTGGGTACAGTTTGTTTCCAATTTTTTTTTTTTTTTTTCCCTGGGAAATGTACACTGAACAAGTGAAAGACAAGTCAACATGAGACAGGCTGAAGGGATCAGCACGGAGCCAAGGATAGCAAGAAACAAGCGGCGAACACAAATGAAAGCACTTTACAGATGGATGTTTTTCTTGCTGAATTTGCCAGAAGATATGCTACGATAAAGAACGTGTTGCATACGGTGTTGCACAAAGTAAATAATGTTTAGCCTCAGCAGGGCAAAACTAAACTGCCAGATAATTGAAGGGACTGTCGGGACCCTGTTGGAACATATCTTGCCTCCAGTCAGTCTAAAAGTGAACTTCTTCCCTTCTGTTCAAAACCACGGCCAGTGAATGATTCTCAGTCATGTGCAGGCTGAATTCTTTCAAAACATTTTTTATTCGAAGAAAACACAAATCATCATTACGGTAGGAGGTATTGTTTAGCTGGGGCTTATTTTGTCGGATTTGCATAGCATTATTTCACAAGATTCTAGCATTCTGATAACGGCAATAATTACAACTCCACTTTGGTACTTTGCCGCAGTGCCAAAGTTGACTATTTTTCTTGTGTTTCACACATTAAAATGTCACACTACATAATTATGATTCATCCCTGAATTGTTTGCTGTATGGAGTGTTGATAACCTGTGAAGCTTTTTAAGATTCAAGCTCCACTTCCTTATGCAATCGCGAACTAATGGCAGCTCTCAGATTTCATAAACCACCTCGATGCTACCATGACCCAATTTGTTTGTGGGGATCATTTCCTGTAATGGGTTGAGATACTGTTTCCAAGCCAGACGGACCTTACTGCAATTAAGTTGCAAGTGGACGCATACTGGATCTGTATCTCTACAAATATTTGGAGTGCTGAGCTTTAGCATGTTCCTAATTTGGATGTTTTGACAGAACATTATTTGGTGTTCGCAGAAAAAAATAGTCACAGCAATGAGGGTGATGAACAAGTGTGACTGGGTGGCTGTTGAACATTAAAAGTATACGTATGCCTCAGTCCATAAAAGTTCATTGTCCATGACCAACATGTGATTCATTCAGACGTACTGACCCTAACCTAGAAAAGGCTTGAGACTGTACTGCTGGCTCTGACACACATTTTTGAACCGCAGCACATAACATGTGACGGACTTTCATTTTCCATTTTTCTCGAAACAGGGCAGACCCGCTCTATAGATGGATGCACTATAGCCTGAACTGCACAACAAAAACATTACAAAAGGTTTTTTCTGTTTGTGAAGAAGACCACGAAGGTCGTGACGCAAACGGCACCGACATGATGTTTAGCATAGCGACAGCAATGGATGCGGGATCATCCCATGATTCCCCAGTCACTGCACACTTTGCATTTCAATTATACAACTTTGCACAGAAGCAGACACATACACAGACAATCAAACACACTGGGCAAAATCACACTTCACGGGCACGCAAACACACTTCCACACTCAACATTCTCAGCTTGAAAAAGCCCTACGGGGCTGAAAACGACCTCCCCACTTGCCGAGAAGAGGTCTATTATCATGACAACAGATACGTAGGACTGTCCAGTGAAGAAGAGGCTAGTGCACTATGGAGAGAGATTGGCTAATTTTCACTCAGTGGGGTTATAATGAGCCTTTCATCCTCTTAT
Organism: Acanthopagrus latus; assembly: GCF_904848185.1. Taxonomy (NCBI): domain Eukaryota; kingdom Metazoa; phylum Chordata; class Actinopteri; order Spariformes; family Sparidae; genus Acanthopagrus; species Acanthopagrus latus. Next base: position 15,845,360 of record NC_051042.1, on the reverse strand, counting down.
CCAGCCCGGTTACCATTGGAAACCATACAAGCTCTGACATGAGCAGCAAAGCACAGCGGAGCTACTGCAGCATTAATAATAAGGCAGGGTAAATAAGTATAGTTCTGGGGATCCGGATGTTTTACTGTACGCTCACAGGGAGGGTGATAATGTGTTTCATCCTCGGACCAGCATGACAAATCACTGGACCTTTAATTGCGATAGTTTTTTGTTGTTTTTTTTTCATTCAAAGCAAAAACGAGAAATAAGCGCGAGTTAGTCATCAAGCATCTTGTTATGAATATGAAACTGTTTTCCCGAATGATAAAGCGGCATGCGGCGCGGCATGTTGTAAGTGTGCCGCATTCTTCCCACAAAGCCGCATTAACTATATCAAGAACTGTGTGAAAAACATTTTGTTCTCGCTGATACGCCAGCGTTCACGTTCATTTAAAAGTTCTGCACTTTCATATCACTGAACCATTTCAAGGTTCACATCTATTACTTGGAAATACCTGCTGATGTTTAAGCACAGAAATAGTGCAGTAAGCAGCAGAGATAAATTCTCAATGCAGACACTAATTAGAAGCAGGAAGACGTTGATAAGAAGGGCCGGTTTATAGACTATGGCTGTGTGTGTGCTTGGTGTACAATAAAGAGGTTTCCTGCTGGGTCATATGCAATTGAAATAGCAGATATAAATCATTTCTTTAATCAGCGCAGAGGTATGAGAGAGGGTCACCTCGCTAAATCTTTCCATGAGGCAAGAGTACAGGTCATCTATGTCAAATTACACACTTTTATAAACGCATCATCCCACCGAGGTGAGAGCAGAGAAAGCAATTGAGCAATTGTTGGACCTCTTGGAAGGTTTTATTGTTCCAGTCTTAATCGTTTGTGCACTCCTACACCTCACGGAGCCATGGAAGCCTTGAGCTTGTAAAGAATCCTGCAGCATTTCTGCAGGACTTCCTTACAAAACCGAGAGCAATGAATCACTAAGGCGATGCAGATAATACAAAAGATAGCACAAAATACACTCGGTGACACACGGACATGAAGTAGCTCTGCTGAGATGGTCTGAATGCGAGGAGGTTAGCCAAACAAACAGATTGCACATGAATGACAATGAGGCAGAAAATTGGTGAGAGCGGCAACAGACAACAGCAGAGGACGGAGAAAGCAATATTGCATGAGGGCTTTAAAATATGCAGGTAGGTTGTGAAGTAGGCTTCCGAGCGCAGCGGCTGCTGCTGCCACCGAGAGAACACACCTACATATCCTCCATACACTCTCTCCGTCTTTGTCTCCTCGCCCCTCGCTCCCATTCACTCATAAAGCCGCAGAAATAAAGAGAGAGGATGGACAGAATGACAGAGTGGGCAGTAGAGGTTAATGGATGAATTTCCCAGCATCTTTTGCCTCAGCCTCTGACCATCTGCCTCTCTGGCAATAGCCTCCCTCTCCTGAGGTTAAACTCTATATTGGCAGTCGCTAAGCAGCCACTTAGAGAGGGAGGTTCAGGTGGGTAAAATCAAATAGTTATACACTGTGTTATACACCCTGGGTAAGTGCATGGTGAAAACACGGAAGAGAGGAAGATGTGGAATGCTTCGAAATTGGACCGTTGCCTTTCGCACAAACAGGGACGGAGAAAGGAGTGAGGTGAGAGCAAATTGACAGGCAGATGGTGAATGATGAAAATTGAGAAATAAATTAGAGGGCAAAATGAGAAATACATAGGAAGGACCGGAATGCAGGCGTAAAAGACAGACGATTGAGAGAGGAGAATGGAGTGAGTAGAGCAGCGGGGGAAGAAGCGGAGAAGAAAATGCAAGGCATGAAAATTAGAAATCAAGAGAGAGCACGACGAGGAGGGGGACAGGATACAAGGGCAAGGAGGAAAAAAATTGAAAATAAAATAATGGGACAAAGGCGTAGTCTTTGTCATCGGGTGGCAAAAGTAGATGCGGTATGTAAAGAAGAGCTTGTCTCCGAGGTAGCCTGTGGTCTCGTCCCTGCACTCAAGCTGTGACAGAAAATGAATACTGACAGAGAGAGAAGACGAAGGGGGGAAAAAACAAAAACAAATGTCAGACTAGTATTAAGTCAGAATCTTAAGCCAAGTCTCTCATCTCACACGGCACAGACAGGCGCTCTCCAGAAAACCCAATAAGTAGGATAGGAGGTCCACAATAGCCCATTTTAATTAGATTTCCCGGTGCTGATTTCTCTTATGCTAAACAGCGAGGTAAGGCTAAGACGCGGTGACATTTTCTAGGGGTGGTGTTTAGTTTCATTTGCAGTGTGTGGCAACAACAGGCAGATTTACAACTGGACCGCCACCCAGGGATTGGGCAGCGGGCCCACATTCTCGCGGTTACCCCACATTCAGCCTGGCATCCCAAAATGCCACCCTCTCATTTTCTCTCTCAGTCTTGTTTGCGCAAACAAATGCAGCCACCCACTCACACAATAATAAGCATTAGGCACGATCTTGTATTTGACACAGAAGCCCAACATTAATACCACAACACAAAAGATGTCAATAGTGGTTTGAACAGTCAAAAATATCTTGTTGAAATGTATGCTCGTGACTGAAACCGGATTGGTTTAATGCAGAATGAAGCCAGTTAAGTCCCTCTGTGTCTACGTGGGAGCACATATTTGCATGTGTGTGTGTGTGTGTGTGTGTGTGTGTGTGTGTGTGTGTGTGTGTGTGTGTGTGTGTGTGCGCTCGTTGGCCTGGCAGCAGCTCCTCAGAAAGTAGGACTGAGAGCCTGTTACAGCAGTCCCAGTGTGTGGCCTCCCTTGGCACACAAACACAAATTAGCTGAGGGACGACTGCTGTGGCAGAAAGCTTCTCTGCAGACAAAACCTCTTAATATTCTTTCCAAGTCCATTAAGGCCTCAAGAGATTGGCCGGGATTGATTGTTTGTGCTTGATATTACCAGGGCCTTCAAGGCCTGATCCTCGTTGAAAATTAGAGATGGCATTTGGTAAAGCCCGAGGAATTGAAAAACTAAATACAAACCTGTGCGTCGTTATCATCTGCACAATGAGGAATGACGGAGGAAGCCTTCATCTAATTAGCAAATACTTGTTGCCATTTCTTTTTAGCTTCAGGGCCCATTGACAATCTGACTGGTTTTTCAAATCAGTGGCTTCCAATTTTTGTTTTATATGTCACTCCGTTTTTCTGGCAAGAGTTTTTTTTTTTTTTTTTTTTTCCCAGTCAATTTTTCAATTAAGGCACTGACCTCTCCACACCCCCTCCACACACGCTCATTACACACATGCACAGAGAAGAAGAAGAAAGGATTCCTTCTTATGAAGCCCTGATGAAGACGCGCAGGTGCAGAATAGAAAGCTCTGACATCAAATGATGCTTTATATTTTTTACCCTTTACACCAATGAAGTCTAAAAGATTCAAATATCAGTTATGGAAAAAAAAAGAAAGAAACTAATTATTCAGTACTAAGAGTATAATTTGGCTGTTTTAAAACAGATCTGTGGTGATCATTTTATTTAACAAGCTATCTGTCAGTAACAAATAGCTTTCTCGGGTTTATGTTGAATGATAAATGGCTCATCATTAAAATATTCACTTTTCAAGATAAAACAACACAAAGTCTCAAAGTGTGTAATAGACCCGCCAATTAAATAGAGGACTGTGTGTGAGGGTGACGGTTTGGATTGCCTGGGCACAGAAAGTACAGGTTCAGTACCAGCAGGGGGCGATAATGACGGGGACATCAGACATTGGTTAATTCGTAGGACTTTCACAACAAGGGTTTGAGTCCAGTGTGTGACTGTTTTGGGGAAGCACATATTACTTCCATATTACTTGATTATCCATTATGAGCAAGACTAAAATCGTTCCAAAATGTAGCCAAGTAATTTTGGTGCCTTTATTTTGAAATGTAAGTGGATGTAGCGTATCTGTTGTTGCTACCTTGACCATAGAAGAGTCTGGGTTGTTTTCATAGTAAGGCTGCTCAATAGGCATTGATGTGCTTTTGCTTAGAACAATGTTAGTTGCTGTGTGAGGCTGTATTAAGGTCAAGGTTGCTTTGAGATAAATGCTAACATCAGCAAGCTAAACTATAGGCTAATGCTTACCTTACATCTATACTTTTGACCTCATGACGGCACTAAGTGAAATATCAAAGAGTAAAAAATGATGATAACAAATCATTCAGGGGAACATGAAGGAAACCCACCCAATACTTGTTGAGACATGTTACCACAAATGCCAACCTCACGGTGGCACCAGCATAACAATCTGGGGATCGTCACAGCCATTAGAATAATCCAATAATATTTAAGGATTTAATAACATAGACTATTTAGAATATTTATATTTTCCAAAACTGAATAAACAAGCTGTTCTCAGAGGAAAATAAGACCCCCCAAACACTGTTTGAAGCAAGACAGTTGGCAGGATCCACCAAATATAAACAAAGTAAAACAGTATGAAATTGTGTTGTCCTTTAAGATCAGTTTGTTTATCCAGTTTATTCAGTCATGAAAACAGAGGGGGTTTGTTTATTTCGTTTGTTTAGGTGTTAAAAAAAAAAAAATTCTTCCCCAAAACTAGAGAGTGCACCTTTAACTCAAATCCAAAAATGTCAGCCTGCTGGAGGCACAACTTGAAATGTCAGGGGATCACTGAAGTCATGAGGATAGATCCTCTGGGGAGCTTGAATGTCAATATGCAATTTCAAAGCAAACTGTCTGGTTTACTGGACCAGAGAGGCGGACTAACCAAAATCTAAATCATTTCCAAAGCACATGTGGATTGTAATATTCAGTAATCCCAAATAATATGTCACACATGAACAGCAACTTTTTACACATACATGTCCCAAGATCACGTGCTTTGACAATATGCGACAGTTTCCCACAAAATAAGGTCACATGTGCTTTCTTGAAAATACAGCTCTATGGGGACAGTTCTAGGCTAAAGGTCACAATACAATGAAGTGATCAGAATGTGTCAGTATGAGGTCATGCTGCAGTTCAGACACAATTGTATGAATGGTATCTGATAGATAATCGCTGTCTGGGTTAGTGTCAATGTGAAAACTGTTCCTAGAATAAAATCGGGTCAGTTTACGGTCACATGGGCTTTGGAAATACAGCTAATGGGCATCTGACACATGTAGGGAAAGTTAACCTGAGTACAAGAGCCTGACCATGTTAGGACTGCAGAAAAGATGCATTAATAATGGAGCGTGTGTGTGTGCTCATGCAAAAAACGACGAGTGACAAACTGACCCCTCGACTGCATTGTGTTTGGTCTCACGCTGAGCCGCCAACACTCTATATGTCTTCGTGACATTTCATAAAACAAGAAAACAGTTTTGCCAATATGGTGAGTTAATTTCCGTTTCAGGTCCCTTTTTTTTTGTTTTGTTTTGTTTTGTTTTTAAGGATAGATCTTTGTGTCACCAGATAAGGGACGTTTATTTCTATGTAAAAATCTGAAACTTTTCACTTTGGACATTCAGAAAATATAACTGTAGGGTTCAGTTATAATCACCGTGTTTGGATGAATGTCTTTGTTTCATCTCGACAAAATCTAGCTAGCTTCATGGCAGGATAATACATGCTTTAAAAAAAAACAAAAAACACATGAGCATTAGTCATCAATAATGTCCTTCCTCGTCCACAGGACAGACGTGGCTCCAAACTGTGTGTTCCTAATCACAAAGTAAACACAAGATCAAAGAACATGCTCCTCTAAGATATTAATCAGTCCAATCTGCCCAGTGTGTTGCTTTAAATCCCCTCTGTCCTGCTCTGGTTATGAATATTATCCCACAGGCTGGGCTATTAATAAGTGGACACACACACGCACGCACGCACTCACACACTTCCCTACTGTGAAGATATGGACCAGAACAAGGCAGCTACTGATCTCTATGGGTGAACAGCTTAGAGCAGTGTTGAATAAGTGTTGAGGGAATAAAGTCCCATCATCGCCACATCAACACACACACGACACACACAGACACGCGCACACAGCATTCATGGGGGATTCCATGTCATGTATGTCCTGGGGCCACCGCAGCCCAGAGTCTGTGGCGGTGAAGGAACCTCATTGTTCTGGGCTGATTTCTGGGACACTGAAACACCCTACAGAGCGTATAGCGCGGGGGTCACATGTCACATGACAGACGGAGCCGCGGCTTTTTAAAGATTAGAGTTGAAGGGCGAAATAGGGGCGAAACAAGGGGCTGTTGTGTTGCAGCCAGTCGCGTCTGCAACTGACTCATTTTGATGTCTCGTGTGCTTCAGCAAACTTGAACTTGAATTTCAAAGCTCGGATGTGTAAACAAACGACTGATGTCTCCCAAAAATGAAAATTCTGCCATTATCTGGAAAAAGTCAGGTGATGCGTCTTCTTCAAACAACCGCTGCCGGCGCTTCGAGGCAACAAAGAGTTGCAGCACTCTCCGAAACGACCGAAGCACACAGGGACTCCATACAGCTCCTCCGGTGTAATCCAGGTCTCCAAAAGCCCCGAGATCCCAAAATGATTTGAAAAGACATTATTTACACCCTCGTCAAGCGTGTGCCACCACTTCGGGTGGAGTGTGCGCCAACGTTTTTAACTTAGCAGCTCAAGTGAAGACTTCAGCTTTTAAAAAAAGGTGTAAATAAGGACTCAAATCAAATCAATTTGGGATCTTGGGGTTTTCAGCGATGTGGATTGGGCCAGATGAGCTGTATGGAGCTTTTTTTTTTTTCTTTTCTTTTTTCTCTCTTTTCGAACAGGTCCACATCTACTTAAGCTGTTTTGCTGTGAAGCTCCAGAAATGTTTTCGTGGACTAAGTAACTGCATCCGAATTTCCGCCGGCACGTGGTAGGGCGGACAGTGACTGAGTTCTCAAGTCCATTAATCAATCGTAAGACAGTCCACTCCACAACAGAGAAACTCCAGTAATGAATTGGCATTTTATATGTGTTTCCTGTAATGATGCTGAAGTGGGATCAAAATTCTGTGGGCAGACAACCAAGGCAGACAAATCAACAGGGTGGATAAAGTTTCCCTCCCCTCATATCCCAGCTTGCATTAGAGCCTTCTCGTATGCGCTACGGGAAAAGTTGCAGTCCTTTAAAAGAACATCCTCTATTTTTTTTTGCATTGAAAATGTCCCCCCCCCCCCTCGCTCTGGTAGTGGAGCTCTACCTTCTGAATGCTGCAACTGAAAGCAGCCATAAACCTCATGCATTTAAAAAAAATAAAAAAATAGAAAGTTTCCTAGAAAAGCAGTTGTGGCAGGAAATAGAAAATAAATCTGGGTGCATATAACCCTGCATTATCAGGACACGTTATCGTCAGAGGGAAGACTGTGGAGAGAGAGGAAACCGGGCTGGGTTCTCTATGTGCGAGGGAGATAGGGGGAAACCAATTTTCACCTTCTTCCTCCTCATCCCCAACACACTACTTGATTCTGCCCTCGCTAACTCTGCACTACCAGGACTAAATCATTTCATCTAAATAAGCTAGCCAAATGTTTTACACCTCTGCATATTACTGAGCGGCGATAAGGTGCTGGTTCACCATTCCGTGCAAAGCATCCCTTCTTTCCTTTTCTCGTCCACTCCGAGGCCCTGACAAAGATGAGCAGGACTGCAAGCTCCTGCGCAGGCGAGGGCTGCAGAGATAGAAAAGTGCAAAAATAAGGGCCGAGAGTATTTTAAAACCCTGCCATTTCTTATACCCTCGACGATAAAACAACAGACAAGCCATATTTTATGTTTGCGTTAAATATTCCCATGTGCGGCACCTCTATGACAGCTTATTCTCGGGCAGATTTATCACAACCCTTATCTGCTCAACTCGCCAGACAAAGGCGAGGAGCGCGGCTCACACTGTAGTGTGCTGACGCCTGAGGCACAAGACAAAGCATACAATCAATACAAATCTGCAGTCTATACATTGAACAAGGGCGTGTTGACACACATCCTTCCAGCAGCCATACATCACAACTTCTTATCTAATTAGCTCCCTGAAGAGCATTATAAGTCCACTAATTCAAACATATCGCTCATTGTACTCCACCAGAGGAAATCATAGGCCGTCCACGCGAGCGCTGTGGCTCTTTGTTGTCACGATGAAGGGAATCTATTGATGGTGTAGATTTAAGGAAATATACAATTAGTCTTAACACCAATTAATCAATGATCTTCATCCGCTTCACCATGGGGAAATAATTCACACTTAATTCTGTCATCTGCCGTGGTTGAAGCAGAGGGATCAGACCTCTCCCGATGTTAAGACCAAAGCTCTAATCTGGAACAAGAGATCCCCGGTGGAGTTACTTTGTTAACATTTAATGTTTGACCAACAGTTTCTCCACAGAGTTTGAAGTTAAAGGGCACACAGCCGGTCTCCAGTTCCAACTCCTACGAGTCGCAAGCCTCAAACGAGGTCCATGCTCACAAAGGCGATGATAACATTGCATGTGCCTTTTATTTCTGTGTTGTTCATTACCATGTGCTTAAATGTAAATCCTTCAAAATCCCCATAAAATCACGTTCATGCTTTGACTCGTAGCCTAATGTGCTTCCTGTGAGAATTCCACGTGAAACCAACGACTGTGTCGACCAAGAGCTGCATCTAAATGTCATGTTCACAATCCTTAAGAGGCTCAGAAGTAGCGGTTAAATTTCCATTCTCTGTCAGAGTATCACACAGAAGAGAAGCAAGAAGATCAATTCATGTCTCTGTCTCTGATTTGAAAAAAAAAAAATAAAAAATCATCCAGGGTAGATGAAAGCGGTTGCTGGTTTCCAGGAATAACCTGCTCCACGCTACCCGTAGAAGCTTCCCCAGTACAACAACATGCACAACATGCAGGTGACCCCAGTGAAGCAAGTGTGTGTGTGGGGGTCGGGGGGGGGGGGGTTAAGTGCCTTGCTTAAGGGCACCTCAGTGGTGGTTTCCCCTCCCCAGTCTAATTTAAGTCTGCCTGTCCAAGGATTGACCTGGCAAACGCCCGGTCAAAAGTTTCCTTCTGCAACCTTTAGGTCACTTCCTCTTTCTCTTTGTACGTACGCTTGTTAGCATATGTCAGTCCGTCTTTGGAAACAAGAGGGAAAAAGAAAAATAACATTTGCCTCAGGCTCCCAGCGGTGTGACTGCCGCAGCTTCTTTCAATAAGGATCTTATACATATATTCCATTGTACATCGGGTGGGCTGCAACATGTCTGCATCCCTCACTTCTGTCCTGGGGGATTCAGGCTGTTACGGGTGAAAATGAAAATAGTTTCCCCCTTTGTCTAGAGTCAAATACATTCGGGGATTCAATCTGAGAAATGCACTCACCTTTCTTCATTTTTTTTTTTTTTCTCTCCCCCCCAAAAGGGAAAATATGAGTGACTAGATAATGGTTAAGGAAAGATTACACAAGAGGGGAATGTCAGTGGGACTAGACCCCGCTGTCACAAGAGGGAGTGTGACAGCGTGTGCGCTGAGGAGCAGAAATGAAGAAGATAAAATAAATAAATAAGCGCGAGGCTCAAACTCCTCGGCCCTCTTCATGTGTCTGACTGATCCTGATTTTAATTCAGTGCAATGGCGTCAGGCGGATGACTAATTTAGAGAGGCTCCCAGCCAACGCTCCATGTTCAAAAAGCATCTGTCAATTCATGGAGAGATATGAGAATGTAGCATATGTAATCACATTCAGTGAAGTCAATATGTTTGCTCAGAAAACTAATGTCAGCTTTTCAGACTACTTTTAAAGATATATCACAGGAGCGACCGCGACAAATCTGTGCTCTAGTTAGGCCTGCATTTATCTCGCCTGACCTCCGAGTCGCAAGCCGTCGCTCCGTTTTCATACTCTTGAATAAGAGGCTGGATGTGCGCTTAATCGTGGTTTTTAATTAACACTTTAAAAATGCATTCTTTTCGAGTGACTTATAACAATCATGTGAATCTCATATCCATTTTATAATCCATATTTGTTGTTCACATTATCATTTTAACATCAATGTCTTGAAATCATAGGATCATTATAATGCTGCCATTCTTTAACTTCTTGGCTTCAGTCCTCAGTTGCTCACATCACTGCACAAACACAATTTCACAGCTATAAAAAAAAAGCAGCCTCTGCTGTGTACACACACAGACTCTTACGACCGCAAAGGGTGCGACGCTACAATGTGGCAAAGAGAAGGCGAACCTCTCAGAGGGACTTTTTATTTGGAGCCTTAATCTTTTCAGCACATTAGAGGTCTCTAAGGTGTCTCAGCAGAGAGCAATATAATATTTATAAATGCAGACGCTGATTTTTTTTCTTTCTTTTTTTTTTTTAGTGCAAATAAATGGCAGTGGTCTACACAATGTCCCTAAAATGTACAGTAAATTACACAGAGGTGAAGAGACGTGGAATGTAACCGTGAACTCGGCTCCTTTGACTTTCTACACTGCATTTCAGAGGCAAAATATGTTACTTTTCCATTTAGCTGACACAAATTCAGATATTAAAAACAAAATGCGTCACTGAGTGATGCGAAATGATGCACACTGGTACATTCTTAATGATAAAATGTTTGTTTGTTTTTATGTTGTTTTTAAAAGGTTTTAAAAGTGTTTTTATTGTTGCCGCCGCCACTGTGGAAAAGACGACTGGATCATTTTCTTTTTGTCCTCAGACTCACAAATAACGACAACACACGACAGCATGAGTTTGTTAGTCATTAGGCCAATGACAGAAATGGATCTGCAGCTAACCTTCCTTCCCCCGGGTGACCACGTGCCCGGTGGCAGACAAAACTGCAGAGCGATAGCGAGTTTTGCGGGGAACTGTGATGCTGTTTCATTAACCATTATTATCCATCACATTGTGCAATCAACATTTACCTCAGAATGATGCGCTGTAGCAGAAAACGTGTCTAATGCTAGTTTAGGTAAATCTTGCTGATAATAATGCGTATTCATACAGTGAACATTTTGTTTATTTAATGAACGTTATGAATACTTGACATTTTCATCAAACAGAGTACTTTTGGCGTCTTGTGGAGACCAGGGAAGCTTTCACGTGGCAGGATAAAATGCTAGCACGTAACATGTTTTGCAAACCACTGATGAGCTCACAATTGTAGGCGTCGTAGGCCTAACTAACATATGAACATTTGACATAAAACATGCAGTTTCCCATTAACAATTCATGTTTATGCTCCAGCTTTTGGTGGGGTGATGGTGCAGTTAAAGGCTAGAAGGCTGCCAAGCCGCTGACCGCAGTTCAGGCCTGTGTTTCATCATTTATAAGGGTGACGCCACTGGGTCTATCTATAAGCGGTACCAATTTCCAGCTGTGTTTGTGGTGACCAAAACACATATGTTAAACCAAAACATGATGTTTCCTGACCCTAACCAAGCGTTTTAGTGCCATAACCAAAACAGACCATAAGCACAGTGTTGCCACAAACTAAAATTGAAATTTTAACCCAAAGAAACACATTATTTAACAAAAAGTTTGATCATATTGGTAGTATGCAGAAACTATACCAGACAAGACTTTATTGATTTTACTGTTGGCTTTATCCTCCTTATGTCCTCATTGTCTGTTGCTTATTTGATTTTTTTTAATTGTATGGAGAGTGCTTTGTTACTTGTTTTTTAAAAAAGTAAATACACCAATATATCTGTTATTATCATTATTATTAATAGTAAGCCTTGTTGTCCTTCTACTTCTATGCTGCTCAACTTAAGGGTCTGAATACCTCCTCAGCCTGTGTAAGTGGATCATGTGTTTGACCACCTATGGTTCATCAATCAATCACTTTTATTGGCTTACTATACATTCCAGCGCTTAATGGCTGTGCATAATGAAACAAGGGCTGCGTTGAGGACGTTGCTGGTGGAAGATGAAGGACAGGATCAGTCTGGTTTCAGTCCAAACAAGGTTAAAAAGTCACGTGACATCATCCCTGTGAGGATAATTGTCAGAGTGGATGTTATGCTCTGTCATGTGAACTCGATTTCATGATGACAGAGTTGTATAACGGAACAACGCGAACGCTGGGGTTTATAAATCTGCTGAAAAGCCTGCGTATGCATACACTGCTGTGCATACACGGGCTTTCTGTGTAACATTTGCACAGAATTGAATGCATCTGGTTGCTCAGTTCAAATCTTCTGTGTTTGTCTGATGTGAGATCTTCTAATTGCTCTATCGTTGGGAAAACGTATATGTTGCATTTTAACACCGGCATGTTAACTGAATAAACATCACGTGCAGAAAATAATGACCGACTGCTCACAGTCTTTCACTAACCAGACCCCACGTCTGACGTCATCTCATACATTGTCTGCCTGCAAATATCGTCTCAGCAAAAGCAGGGAAAAGTAAACCTGCTTCAGCAAATTCACCAGATTCAAACCTAGCAATGTTATCTCCAGTCTTTCCCGTCCCACATGGACTCCACACGGTCTGGAAAATATGGCCACAGAGGATTGGGGGACAACATGTTCTGATAAAAATGTTCAGAGATGCAATACCGGCATTGCCTTCTTTTCACTTTTTTTTTTTTTATTATTTATTTTTGGAAGGGACAGGCAATATGATTATACTTCAGGTCATAAGTCAGGTTTCAAATTCTGGTCAGTAAGTGCACACAGCTTTTTGAAAGTGACCGTATAGATGAGGTCAAACTTTAAAGCCTATATTTATTTATTTATTCTGTTTTTTTTTCTTTTTTTTTCTTTATTCCCCACTCAAATGATGCCTAAGCTCTGCTTCTGGCTGTAAAACGGAGTGGACAGATTAAGCTGAGTTGGGCCTGCTTTCCATAGATGTGTTGGCGTGGCACTTTGAAATCCACACTCCCACCGCCACCCCGCCCACCTCTAGCTCGCTCTCTCTCTCTCTCTCTCTCTCTCTCTCTCAAATACCAGTTAAGAGGTGTCACATCTACACCTCTCAAACTGTAAGGTAGCTGGAAATTAGGGGATGAAAGTGTCCCAAAAAAAAAAATTAAAAAATAAGCTCTTGCAACAACACAAAAAAAACAATAAAAAAAAAAAAAACATTGTGACAGCAGTGTTCCTTTTCCTTAAACACCCTGAATAGACAACACATTCGGAGTGCGTTACTGTTTGTTATGATGGTGCTGGTGACGATGATGATGAGGATGATGGTAGAGCGGGTTAGGAGAAGGCTGATATTGCTGTAGACGCGCGATTGACGTTCAAATTTTAGGGTCCAAGGCTGTTGCTGTTAATTTGTCGTTTGGGCTCCACGTGTGTTCAAACCTGATGTAATTAAGTGCTGCGCAGTAACACCTGCCTCTTAATTGGATTAAGAGTAGTGTAAGAGTCAAGACGCAGCACAAATGTTCAGGAAAGAGCTCCAGATAGCACCATAAAGAGAATTTGGGGCTAGTTTTTTTTGTTTGTTTGTTTATCCTTCTAATTCAGAGCCAGGCAGACTCATGAAAGAAGTTTCCTGTGTTGTTTGAAGCCCAGTTAGACAATTATCCCCTTTTAGCTCACAGCCACGTCTGGTGAGTAAAATCATATTAGCACTGTTTATTTTACGAGTTAGCTCTAAACTGATGCAGGATTTATTGAGTACGTGTGAAAACACTTGTCAAGGAAACGTAACTGTTAAAAGTTCACAAAATATTTTTAACTCAAACGATCACATTAGAGATGCAGACAGTTTGGGTGCCTTAACAATTTATTCTAAATGGTTAAAATGCAGTAATATCAGTTTGTATAGAATGTCTTTTTTGTGTTTCTAAATGGCAAATTGCTTTTCTGATGTGTTTGTGCCCATCTCTGACTGTCGATTAACACATTTTTATTCGGTTGGATTCTCAATTTATCAACAATCACTAATATACCTAGATCACACGTTCCTGTGAAAGAGTTTTCAGTTGCTGTAGTGATTCCTCCCGCCATGTTCTGTCTGTGTCCGTGATTTCGTGTGCCTCATTTGAAATTTCAGATTGTCGAACCACAAAAAATCTGTCTTGCTTCTTAAAATACACAAGTTGGCATTACAATCAGCCGGAGCACTTGTTTACAGGCGAACGCTGATTAGAACTGGTTCACACATAGCAGCTTGACTGAAACACATCCCAGTTTACACATACCGTCTTATCACAACATCACAAGAAGGGAGACCAAGCGGACGAATTAAAAACGAGAAGGAAATGTGATCTCTTTGAAACATTTATTATGAAAATTATAAAGGTAGAATAGCACTGTTCAAATAAAGCTTTTTAAAACAGAATAGGGGGTTGCAAGTGTGCCGAATAACTGGCAGAGTTTATTTCAGAGTGTAATTAATGAATACCCAGCAATGAAAAGAAAAAGAAAAAAAAAAGGAGGCAGCAGGGCAAATAAATATAATGAAAAAAAAAAAATTAAAATAAAACAAGTCCATTATTGTTTACCACAGCACATTAGGCAAGATTACCAGGAGTTCAATTTACATGAAACATCTCATATATACAAGAAGATTTACATTGATGAGGGGTTACAGAGTCTCTGTGAGCCATTGGGCCCAGTGGCGAAGCAGTTAATGGCAGTCACATTTCAAGTCAAGTGCGGCTCTTTTTTCTTGAGGAGGTTGGGGGGGGGGTGTTTGGCTGGCGATGCCATTATCACAACTATTAGTCTAGACACTGGCACAGGCTAGTGACAGAGCAGCGGCCTGCGTGTCACTTGACACAACAAGCCGGTGACAAGGACGCGTCTCCCTCTGGGTTTGTCATGTCAGGACATACAGCACCACTTCACCCATCATTTACACACCAACCACCCGTCCCGTCCCCTCATTCCCCCCCCGATGATAAAGGGAGAGAGGATGGTAAGAGGACGTAAGTGGGGCTACGTGCCGAACACAAAGCACCCTCATCTGTCACAAATGATCAGAACACAAAGGTGAACAGACCCTTGGTGATTTAACATTGCATGTTACGGCACTGACCCCGATAAAACATGGGTGAAAGGTGTGGGCTGGAGACTGGGAAGATAAGGAGTGGGTGGAGGGGCCAAGTGAGGAGTGGAAAAGGAGAGATGGTTTGTCGGGCTGGGGTGGGGTGGGGGGGCGGGGTTAGGTGGGGGTTAGGTTGGGTGGGGAGGTTCATTCAAACAATGAAGTAGCATCATAACTTCATTTTTTAATATCATTTTCTTCTTTTTTTTCTTTTTTTTTTTTTGCAAGACAAGCAAGTAGTCAAGAAACATTTTCTTCCACCCTCTACTCTTATATTTAAGGTATTTGAGAGAATTCAGTCGAGGTGTCGATACAGTTTCAGTGTTTTTCAGGCTGTGGTTTGTCTTCTTCTCATCATGCAGTGTTAGAAAAAATATGAAGCTAGTATGTCAACTTGATTGATTGCCTTAGAAAAATGGGAAATGTGTTTTGTGGATTAGTGAAAACATGGAGATGAATTAAGTAATGACAGTCCCACAAAAGCCACAATGACTTTGGGTTTTTGTGCATGCAAAACATTCAACTTCACAAAGCAAACCCGCTGAAGATTGATCATCAATCAATTTGCTTTGAGAAATTGCAGAAATGGATGATGGATTCGAGATGGATGGGCTGCCAGCCAAAAGTGATGAACGAAACAAAAAAAAAATCACATACACACACTATACACATACGTTAGACCTTTTGATATATGACAAGGTTTGTCATCATCAAAACTGTGTTGTAAATGTTTGAAAGGATAAAACGGTTCAATGATGAGGAAAGGGTAATCTCAACGTACGTATGAAAATGGTTTTAAACAGAAATGAAAATTAACAAAAATGTTCACATAAAAAAAAAATAAATAAATAAAATGTAATTCCTGGTAATTTGCCATCATCTGTGTTTTTTTGGCAGTTCTGTCCCTGGCAGTTACAGACAACAAAGCAAAAAAAAAAAAAATAACAAAAAGGCTCATAAATAAATAAATATATAAATATATTAAAAATCAGTAGCACTTCATTTTTCTAAACAGTGGAAAAAATGAAAAAAACATATAAATGAACTGCACAGTTCAGCCAGTGTACCAACGGGGAGCTTTGATTTATTTGTTGTTTTGTGCAGACAAAACTGGATCCCCCTTGGGGCAATAATCTACTCTGGTAGTACTCACACCCACTACCTTAGTATAGCCCGCAATCCATTTAATTTCCTTTTTCCACCTAGACATCGAGGACATGACAGGTTTTTTAAAAGAATACAAAGTTGTCTGCCTAAAGAGCCCCTGCAAATCCTCCGCTGATGATTTAAAGCTTTGATAGGAACTTCGCTCACAGACTTATTGGCTTACAATCTCCTGATAGCTACATTTGTTTTGAGGATCTGCTACATTTGACTCAATAAGAGAAAACAGCACAGGTTATTCTTCTTCATCTACCGGTGGTGTGCTTCATTATTAAACTGATGCTGGCAACAGAACCAATTTCAGGAGACAGAGAATCTGCTCAAAGATTTGGGTAATTAATTATCCAGATCAAGCATTTATTCATATGCACAGAAATGGTAGGATTTTGCGAGAGGGCGTCCTCATTTTTCAGGGGAAAAAATGCTTAATCCACTGGAACATCTTCAGTCAAAAGCGCCATGGACATGAACAGTACAAGAGATCACAAGCACAGTATCCCGGAGAAGTGACAGGGTAGCTGAGGAGAAGGATGTATGATCACAGTCGGCAACAATCACTGGCCTCTCTCCATCTTCCTCTTTCATACCGCCAAACTCTGTGTCAGCACAACCCAGAAGATATTGCAACAGACTTTGCCCCTCAGGTGCAACATTGTCATAGTTCATTAATCTTCTCAAACTTCTCCTGCTGCCATCAGCCCCTGTACGTACTACTAATCCCCTTATTAATGTGGCAAATGAACCTGCACAAGAAGGACGACTCCCCCAAGGCTCCATAATTACAATGGTCTGTACAAACTCCTGTTTGCATAGAATGTCCATTCATTAAATGTACTGACAACACCAGGAATACTGCAAAAGATTCCCCGTTCCCCTTCTCTCATCCTGCACTTTAAACTGAATACTACATGCACTGCAATATTTAATGGGCCGCTCGTTTCTCGTGACCGATACCGTAACACAAGTCTGTTGTTACTGTTGTGGTCAAAACAAGAGTGGAAATGATATGTGCAGACAGAAAAACAGGAAGAAAATCTCCAGAACTATTTTGATTAAGTCAACCTGATATGCATATGTTGTCGGTTGTTCTATATGCGCTGTAGCTAAAGTGAGTCTGCATAAAAGGGAGCTGTTAGACTGTTTCCCCAGAGCTAAGGCAGGATTTGTGCTGCAGAAAAAAAAAAAAAAAAAAAACACATCAGAGCAGCGTTGGATAACTGAGCTGTAGGTACACACTTCCTCTCAGTGCTTGCATCTTTTCTGCCAAGCAAAGAAAAACACTAATAACCCGCAGCAATTAAGCCTTTTTGCACATGAGGTGTTCAGGCCACATGGCTGCACACCTGAAAGCCCCTATTTAAGGCCCGTAATTGTGCATCCCGCCATTTAATGTATACGTACCACAACAAGGCAAAGGGAAAAGAGGACGCGCCTCGCGCATCTGCAAGAAACGACACATGAAATCAACAAAAAGGCAGCCTTATCTTCGCGACAGCCGCGGGATTTATCAGGTTAACGGCCAAGTGTGGAAACCTTGTGACTGATTAAGCTTGATGCATCATGCACCGTCGTGGTGACTACCTCCAAACCCCCCTTGCACCCCCAGTGAAACCGTGTTAATATATCCATAACATGAGCCGCGGGATCTGACGTGCAATACATGGTTAACGCGTAGCCGCTGGGCTCGTGTTCTGTTTCGCAAACCACAACCACGTCTCCCCTGTAAGGAGGAGAGTAAGACTGATGGTACAGCGGCGGTGATTATACTTGGGTTCTTAGATGCTTGTGTTGCCTTGTGAAAGTAGGACAGTGTTTTCATGCTTTTTTCCTCAGTGTTGTTTACACTAATGTAGGTCCCTGGAGGGTAAATAATAAGTGTGGGGGGGGGAATAAAGGATGGGAAAGGATTGCTTCTATTGCTATCAGCAAAGTTTGGGGTCTCCATAAAGCTGATTCCACTAGGCGTTTTGTCTGTGACGACATTGTTGTAGATGTCTGCTATTTCCATTCCCCACGCTCGAAAAAAAAAAATTCTCTGAGAGGATGACGCCGCCGAACACCCTCGTGCTTTGCTCTCTCTCTCTCTCTCTCCCTCTCTGCCTACTTGTTTATCAGTTTCCTTTCAGATTCAGTATTTATTGATTGGTGCTGATGTTGCATAGAAGTGACTCTTGAGAGCTGGAACAAAATGGCTTTTCAATTCTTTGAGCGAGGGGTCGATTTTAAAAGCCACTGCCCCTAAGCCTTAAACCTCTCTCTCTCTCTCTCTTGAACGTCCTCTTCCACTTTATTACTTATTTCATGTCAACTTCAGGCAACAGTGGCTGATTGATGACGGTTTGTCACACAAAAAGGCATTGAATGCTGAACTTCGTCATTCTACTGTTTACTGTTGTGTAAGATTTCAGCACCTTATTGAACTTGTTTTCAAGGGAGTGCATCAAAGCACATTTTAAGGCTGCCAAAGTAACTAGTAATAACTTTAAATTATATTTACTTTTTTCTATCTTTCTATGTATGAGAAATCTTTTAATAATACAGTTATCTTCTTCCAATGCGCTCCTACTCTACAGGAAATATGATATGATAATCCGATGATATTACCTTTCGGATATACTGTCTGTTTAAAGATTCACTCACAGGTAATTGGTATTTTTTGGCTTTTATTTTCATTTTTGTTTTTTTTTTGTTTTTTTCAAACTACACCTAATCTCCTCTCTGTTTTTTAGAATTCAAAAGGGAGCGGGACATAATGAATCCGGTTACCAATGCTCATGGAATGGAGATGACATTTATATGTCAATACAAATGGTCGTGCCGTGCAGAAAAAAACAGTCAAAATATGGATGTAATTGATAACGTACCCTGCTTTGTCCACTGAGACAGTCAGTGCCGTCTAATCATTTAACCACAATCAATAACTGCCATTTAACCTCAAATCTGAAGTGGGATCCTCATCAGAGCGATGCTTTGGAAAAAAGTTACGACTGAGAACCAAACAGATAAGAGTCTTCTTAGCAAATCTCCAAAGATAGATATTAGCTAATAGCATAAGGTAGAAAATTGCTTTTTCTACTAATAACAAGGAAATTATGATAAGAAAGCATACCCTTGTGTGCAGTCAAATAAAAGACCGCATACTTATTTGAATTTCATAGATTTTGCTAATGGAGAGGATATTGCACTTACCCAGGATCTGAGTCAATCAATGAAAAAAAAAAAATACCAATTTGATGATGAATTTGTGAACAGCACGTCACGATCGTAAGATGCGACGCTTGCGTTTGCACCTCGCAGTCCTGAAAGCAGCCGGCCGCGTCGGATGAAGACTCGAGTGGAGAAAAACACTGAGGCAAAACTTGGGGTCAGTTTCAGCCCTCAGCTTCCATTAGGATTACATTTGCCCTACACGCAAGCGTGTAGAAAAATATCGATCAGATTGCACAGGGCATTTCACAGGAACATGTGCGAGCGAAAGCATGTGCAACAGTACATTATTTATATTATCGATGGCACTGCATAGAACACGCCGACTCTGTTTGTGAGCGTCTTTGAATCATTTGTCAGAACTATTGATTCCAATAAATCTTGTATGGAATTGTGGGATGACTGAGCGGATCAATGAAGTTGTGCTTACAGTATAGTGTCATATCTCATGTGTCCATCTCTTGGGGGTTTGAGTCCCCCCCCCCCCCCCATCCAACCCCCACCCCCTGCTGCCACCATCACCCATTTCATTGCCTTGAATTGTCTCTCTCTCTCTCTCTCTCTCTCTCTCTCTCTCTCTCACACTCACATCACCACACACACACACACACACACACACACACACACCAGCGGCGCCTGGCAAATGACGCCAAACTGAATGCCTCTTTTGACTGCCGCCTCTCACACAGAAACACATTAAATGCAACCCCAGATGCAGTGACCCGGAGGTATGCATCGATAGGAGTCGCACAGTGTCACCCCTGTAATTCCACTCGCTCTTCCGGAAAGATCTTATCACTCACGTCTCTAACTGCCATTATCAATCTTCCCTGTGCAAGCCTCTACATCATTAGGCAAGAGTATTTCACTAAGAACACCAACACAGGTTTCACTCCTTTCTTCTCCTCCCTTGCATTTCTAAGTCCACTGCAGGTTGGCGCCGTGCCAGGCTGTGCCATACAGCGCAACACTGCCACCTAAAGGTTCAGTACCACCGCCCGTCAAGCCTGACCCACTGACAAACACTCTCACTTTGCCTCCCTTTTTCCTCCCTCTGCACTCTCTCCCTCCCCTCCCTCCCCTTCTCTGCTGCTCCCTGTATTTGTCCACGTGTGTTCCATTAGATTAGAACTATGTGTTGTGTAGTGCTGCTTTATTAGCAGAAAAATTAATAAGGCTTTGATAAAAACGCAGCATGGATTACGTTGAAATTTGAGGCTCATTATTGGCTAATCCTTTTTGAATTGGATGTGTATCAAGTTCCAGACAAGCTTCACTCAGTTCGCTAGTGTGCTTCGAGAGGAGGCATTTAATTCAAGCTTAGATGATGTGGCAAAAGCCTACAGTGACATTCACAGTACCACCGCAGCAAACTAATTATTGACTGTTGTTATTGCTGCAGGTGTTGAAAAGGTCTTTTTTTTGTGATATTACAATACACACCAAAAAAAAACAAACAAAAAAACAAAAAAAAACATGAATACACTCAGTTTTATGAGGAGGGAGGTGAAGAGTCGGCTAAGTTCTTTTTTTTTTTTCCTTTTTGGACGAATGTGTGCAGCGATTATCTCGCATGAAACTAGTAATCTGAGTAGATAGGCAAGAAAAAAATGTTTCTTTCACAAAGAACATTGAGTCACAATTAATGTTATGTCGGTACATTTCACCAGTGATCTACCCTGGGTGCTGAATAGACAAAATAAGGCAAGGCAATCACTCACCCATTTGCATTTTTGTTAAATATGACTTAAATAGATATTAATGACAAAACATCAGTCTATAATTACTCCCCCAAAATATGCACGAGATTGTTGAGTCCATGTCAAAACTCCTTCACTTAGCAGTTGTTCAAGTTACTTTTTTTTTTTCTTTTTCTAAGTTTGAGAAACAGTGGAACTTGCTGAAGCAGTATGTCTCCTGTACTCTTTTCTGTTGCTTCACAGTAACTTAAGAGTGAGTCTCTAATCTAGACTGGCACTTTAGCACTGTGGAACAGGGCAGTTATAGGCAGTACTTATAGACCAGTAAAAGTGCTCTTTTACCTGCTGTCTGGTGTGCATGGGCCCCTTCGTCTTGAACCCTCCTTGGGAACTGCACTCTGAGGCACTGAAGTGGTCGGAGCTCGTGGAGGACCTCTTGGAAAGCGTGTCACAGCCCCCGACAAATGTGTTATCCAACGGGAGCTCCTGAATCACGTGATGCTTCTTCACCGAGACCGGCGTGTCGGCCTTGAGGTGGAAGGCCGACTGCGGCGAAGCGGACTTGTAGTGCCGGGCCAGGTCTGGGCTGCTGGGTTTGAAGGTCGTGGTAGGTGTGGCATTCCAATCAAAGCGTCCAATCCCTTGCTCCTCCAGCTCGGTGGGCAGGCTGATGGTTCCGTTGATTGGCTCGTGGGCAGGATCGTCAGGTTTGTTCCCCTCGATGGTGACAAAGTTGAGCAAGGAGCTTTTGGGGGATTTCCTTTTCTTGCGCTTTTTCTTCTTGTTCTGCTTGTTCTCTGTGTTGGGGGACATCCACTCAGCCCCCTGTTTCTTCCTCTGTGCAGCCTTGAACCTGGAAGCGTGGCGGCAGCGTAGCAGCACAGTGACAAAGATGACAATAATCACCACTAAGGCGCCGGTAACAAAAGCTATCATTATGGTTAAATAATCACCACTTTGATAAGTTTCACTGCTTTCACCAATGTTTCGGTCAATTGGGGTCTCCATCGTGCGTCGGATGAGATCATAGATAAGTGTGGAGTTGCCCACAGTGTCATTGACGTACAGGAATACCAGCACCAGAGTATGGAGGGATTTGGGATAACCCAGGTCACTGATATTGACTACTAATCTGTGTAAGCCTATGTCAGTCACTGCTGGTTTTTCCTCCAGAGTGATATTCCCTGTGACAGGGTCAATTCTGAACAGACCTTTGTTGTTTCCACTCACGATGGTGTACTTCAGTTCCGCATTCATCCCTGTATCGCCATCCACAGCGAACACCTCCGCTACCACAGATCCCGGGATGGACGAGAGGGGGACGAGTTTGAAAGACGTGTTGGAGGGGGGGTAGATGACGATGGGCGTGTTGTCGTTCACGTCGATGACATTGATGGTCACCTTGGCGGCTGAGGAGCACGGAGGCCTGCCACTGTCCACAGCCCTGACGTCGAAGGTGTAGGAGCTCTGCTGCTCCCGGTCAAATGACACGTTTGATTTTATCACCCCGGAGTAAGGATCCAGTATGAAGTTCTCATTGTCGTTCAGTATGGAAAGAGAAACAGCAGCGTTTTCTCCGGCATCCGAATCTGTCACAGTTATCACCCCCACGGTGCTGTATTTAGGAAGATTCTCAGACACAAAGAACTGAAAGTGGTTATGTGTGAACTTGGGGTTGTTATCATTTTCATCCAGCACAGTTACAATAACAGCTGCCTGCGTTTGCAGAGGGGGCGTTCCATTATCTCTTGCCGTCACGGTGAAGAGAAACCTATCCTGATCCTCCCTGTCAAAAACCCTTGATGCCGTCAGGACCCCGGTTTTGCGGTCGAGATCAAAGAATGATGCATTCGGTCCCAGCTGATAAACTATCTCCGCGTTTTTCCCGCTGTCCTCGTCGGTGGCGCTAAGAGTGGTGAGGAACAGGTCACGTTTGTTGTTCTCCATGACAGCCAGCTCAATAACCGGCTGAGTGAAAATAGGGGGGTTGTCATTCTCATCCTCCAGCCTCACTCGCACCAAAGCCGTCTGATTCAAGCTCGGTTTCCCAGAGTCAGAGGCGACAATTTTAAAGTTGTATTCCTTGGTCCCTTCGTAGTCGAGAAGCGCAGATGTCTCTAGCAGATACTGGTTGTCGTACACGGCTTTCAAGTGGAAGGGCACATCCTTCTCTATGAAGCAAATGACCTTGCCGTTGATGTCAGTATCTTTGTCTGACACTGTGATGAGAGCTATCTTGGTATTGATGGGATCCTTCTCTGAGAGGAAAACAGTGCCATTAATGGGGCTGATTATGTATCTCAGGTCTATATTAGGTGGATTGTCATTAACATCAGTCACATTTATGGTAACAGTAGCTCTGGCAGGACTGGAGCTGCCATCGCTGGCGAGAACAGAGAGCTTATGAATAGCTGTCTCCTCTCTGTCCAGGGGCCTCTGCACAGTAATTAGGCCAGATGTTGTATTTAATGCAAAGAGTCTCTTTGTAGCAGGTGACACCTGAGTCCCAAATACGTAACGTATCTCTGCGTTTGCCCCTATGTCTGCATCTGTGGCCTGAAGCTGCACAACCGACGTGCCAATGACGGAGTTCTCTGGTATGTGCACTTCTATCTGCCCCTCTTTAAACACCGGCCGGTTGTCATTGACATCTGTTACAGTAACTTGGAGGATGGCAGTACTGGATTTCTGCGGACTGCCCCCGTCCTCCACTTTGATCTTCATCACGTATGTATCCTTCTGCTCTCTGTCCAGATTCTGCTGCACAATGAGCTGAGGCCACTTCTCCCCCTCAGGCGTTTCCACTATGTCTAAGCCGAAGGCACTTTGCCCGTTGATAAGCTCGTATTTGTGCACACTGTTGGGGCCGGTGTCTGGGTCAGTGGCAGAGGGAATGGCGAAGCGGCTGTTAATGAGCGTGTTCTCGGGGATGGAGATGTTGATCACAGGGGACGGGAACATGGGGGCATTATCGTTTGTGTCTTTGACAATTATTTTGATCTTAATCAGCCTGAAATAATCATTAGGCAGGATGACCACTTCAATTTCAAAGGAGCACTCGCTGTCCTCAAACGAGGGACCGGGGCACAACTTCTCCCTGTCGATTCGGTTTGATGTTGTGAATATCTCGCCAGTGCTGCTCAGAACACGCACCAGCGGGTTATCTCCCGCTTTGGAGACGAGCCGGTACACCAGATTAGCACTTGCTCCGGTGGCGGCATTTGTATGGGAAATGTTTAGGTCCTTTGGTATGTTTCCAATGAGGACATTCTCTTGCAACTCCTCTCTGATGGGGTAGATTAGCTCTTGGGCTATTGAAGGATCTAGCCATATGCAGGCGAGCAGGGCGCCCAACAGGTAATAGTCTTTTAGATCCATGACGGTATAAATGTATTTCCAGCCCTCACAACTCAAAAAGGTTTTCTTTCTTTTGCGACGCTGTCACAGGCAGCAACTCCCTGGCATGTGGTGGTTAGGAATCTTCCCCCCCGGACAAAACCTATGAATACATAACAGAGTTTCTCATCAGTGGAATAACTTTGCTATGCACAGCAAGTACATGTATTCAACAAAACATCCCTCTGTCCACTATTGTTTAATTTCTTAAATAATTCACTATCAGATCTCCCTAAAGGGCTCAATCAGCAATTCAGAAAAAGAGCAACAAAAACACTGCAGCAACCATTTAGGCAGCCATTCATGTCTGTTGCTTTTTTTTTAAATATACATAAAAAAAATGGAAATAAATACAATTCCTCCACATTTTCTGGTCACTAGGGATCATCAGCGGCTCAAAAGACCCCCATGACCACAAAACTTCACAACACATTACACAGTCTTATCAATTTTACACTTAAATCGCCAGAATTATGGAGCCCTGTGTATACGCATACGAATACGCATGTATCTAACCTACAAAATAAGCTAAGTCAGATTTTTTTTTTTTTTTCTTAATTTCTTAGTGTGCAACTGAGAGCCGGTCTCATCGTACATACCCCCAAAATCCGTTTCAGCGCAGGAGAAGAAGAAGAGAGAGAGGAAAAAAAAAAAAAACCCTGGAGTGTGTCAGCTCATAGTCTTCTCATCCGCGGTGCCTGCGAGCTTATTCGGGTAAAGATATCCTCCTCTGTCAGATCAAGCTTTTGAGATCCAGGGGGAAAGGAAAAGAAAATAAAAAAGAGGGAGAGCGACAGAGGGAAATAATAATCGTCCCCGCAGGAGTGATCAGACTCTAGAGCAGGTTTTGGGTTTGAAAAAAAAGCAGCTGGTCGCACAAACTGGGGTAAAAATTAAGAGGCTGCATATGTCGCAGTTCCGTTTCCCCCGTTTAACTTCGGGAGCGGACAGGATCTTGACGGTGAGACCTGCGGTGATTGCGGCGATCAGCGGCGCTCTCCAGCAGACACAGCCAGGTGGTCGGTCAGCGGCTTGCGGTGTCTTCCATTAGTCCCACGAAATATCAAATCTCATCTCCCAGTGCACGTCCCGACACAACCCGGCGTTTTTTTTGTTTTGTTTTGTTTTTTTTGTTTTTTTTTCTCTCCCTCTCTTCTTCTTCTTCTTCTTCTCTCCCTCCCGGCTACCTGTTAAGGTGAAGTCGCCGCCGAGGTGATGGCAGGAGGAGACACTCGTGTCCCGTCATGATTCAAGTTCACCAAGAAGAACCATCGATGATCAGCCGGCGTATAGACAAGGTTAAAAAAAAAAAAAAATTTAAAAAAAACCCCCCAAAAGATCACGAAGAGGAGGACAAAAAAAATCTGGGAGAAAAAAACAACAACCTCAGAGTCGATCCCACTTGGAAACCTCCATATAGAGGCGGTTCAGTGTGAGACCGATGCGCAGCGTGTATGTGCCGTTTATCCTTGCACTCTCACTCCCAGAGCAGAATATCTTGCACTAACTCTGTGTAAACCCATAGGAGGGGTGGTGAAGTACACCAACACCGACGCCGCCACCCGCCCCCCTCCTCTCCTTCGCACCCCCAACCCCCCGCCCCGCCGACCCTCGTCATTGGACGCCGCCCCTCTCCTTCAGTGGCGTCGGCAGCCCGAGCCGCGACGCGATTGGCCCGGAGCCGCGTCACTTAGCGCGGGACCGGAGGGTTGTCCGCGGCGAGATGCTCCGTGAAGATGCTGCAGGCTGCAGAGAGACGCTTTACCAAAAAAAAAAAAAAAAAAAGCCGAGGCTGGAGGGGGGGTGATGATGACGACGGTGATGATGATGATGATGATGATGATGATGATGAAGCTCCTAGTGCTGTTGATGATCATTTAAAAAATAAATAAATAAAAATAAGTGTCTGTCCTCTACGCTTTTTTATGATGTGTGTGATTATATAAATGCAGATAGCAGTCATTGGCTCTGAAGGGACGCATCCATAGGCAAACAAATAAATAAATAAATAAAGCCAACCTGTTAGGCTGTTGTCAGGTAGGCTGCACTAATTGGGCTGGACGTGAACAAAATAAATAAATAAATTTTAAAAACACGTTAGCACGTTAGACAAAAAAAAAAAAAAAAAAAAAAAAGATGCGGCGCGATGGTTTTGTGGATGGATAGGTGACTTGAGAATAAACGCGGGCTGTATACAATACGCGCCTTGTGTTCGAGAGCCCCTAAATAATTGCACTCCGGACAGAGAAGCCGTTGTCTAAGCATGTTTGCACGGGCTGCACATTCGCGCTCTGCCCGCCGCTCCTGACACCCTGCAGCCAGTCATCAGCGCTTGTCCGTGAGAAATAACCTTGACAGTTATCCCTGTCATCAAAGCTGTACAGCAGCATGCGGTGCGAGCTCTCGGTCTAATGGGTGAATTGCATTTTCTTTTCTCCTCTCTCCCTCTCTCTCTCTCTTTTTTTTTTGTCTTAAGTTTGCTGCCTGATGATCTGAAGAGGCTGTGATATGACATTGGAATTGCCCATAACCGCAGATGATCTTACTCTGACAAGTTTCAAAAGCAGCGAGGGGAGGCTGAGCTGTTTAACTGAACTTGAGTGAGCCCTAAAATGACACCCCAGAAGTGGCGGAAGGTAACTAGAAAACAGCCGATTTAATCAATTGGAAATCAGTCTCAGCCGCACAGATCCAGCTATCGTTTAATACCAACTGCCATCCAATCATTACTTAATTTCAATGCAGTAGATAACCCTCAATTTCAGCCACGGCTCTGTGCCTGAGCTGCTGCTGCTGCTGCTGCTGCTGCTGAGGAAAGCAAGCTGTTGAGCTCAGAGGCTGAGCAGCCCTGCCACGGTGAACAGTGCCATCTTGAGGTGCTCGCACACAAATGCCTGAGCTGTGCTGTGAGCTTCATGGCTTAAGAGAAGAAAAGGGGGAAAAAAACAAACAAAAAAAACCCACACATTTCTGAAGCAAGACTTGGGCTCACGCTCTCCGACGAGTGGCCACAGAATAACTGACACAACGAGTGACTCATTAAGAGGCCAAGTGTGAAAGAGAGAGAAGTGAGAAGATGCCCCAGCGTTGATAAACCGGGTGATGGGAGTGATGCAAGACACATGGGACCCAGCTCCTGTTGAGGTGAGAACCGGGCTGCAAATGTTTCCTGAGAGGCTGGCTTATTGCCTGGTCAGCAGTCCATTAGCGCAACCAACCTGGTGGCCTGACCTTTTCCGCCTCTGGATCCAGCCATCAATGTCCTTTGCTGGGAGAGAGCAGCCCAAGGAGCGATCTGTCACTTTGGGTTAAAGTCTGACACCCTGACATGGAGGAAAAAGTGACAACATAACTGTCCACAGTGGTGAAACGCTTTCTTGCTCTGCTGGCCAGCTGGAGTCATTAGGAACTCATTGCTTGCTTTTTACTTGCTCGCTGGGAGTATGTGTGTGTGTGTGTGTGTGTGTGTGTGTGTGTGTGTGTGTGTGTGTGTGTGTGTGTGTGTGTGTGTGTGTGTGCGCGCGCGTCTTGGGGTTTTTTTCTGCGAGAATTATGTTTGAATTTAATAGAATTTTCCAACATTGCCAGGTCGCAGGGGGACGATTTCACAGTGATTGGGAGCACTGGACAGAAAGTGCACTTTGAAAGCCAGAAATCCTCACAGCTTGTGAAGCAGTCGTATTGATTACCAACTCTATCAAACCTCCACTGATGCATTATGGCCGAGGGGCAGTCAAATCTTCTTTTTTTTTTTTTTTTTTTTTTACGGCACCTCAAAGATAAGTTCACAAACTATCAAATAAGTCTGTCTTGTGATTGTTTCCTCTGTGATTGTGTGTCACGTGACCATGACTCAGATACCGCGAGGGACCGCATTCAGAAAGCGCTACAACTGCAGAGCTCCTCATTCTGAATTTACCCCGTCTCACGGGTTTGTTATCTCCTTGTTTAGCTTGTTTTGAACTGGCTGCAGCTAATGTTTCTGCCACTCAAGTTACTGACGAGTGATGAATAATGTAGCATGCTAATATATGCTCTAGGTCTTGCGGTATACCTGCCTACGATCTCACGTCGAGGAGAGAGAGCCTAAGGGAAGGGTCCAAAACCTAAGGCCCTGTGATTCCCCATATGCCCGGCGTAGTCAATCACACTGTTCACCTTGGTTTGATTCTCACACTGACTTATTGACTTGCTCATGCTGTTGAATTGGCTTCATGAATAATACAAGCAACAAATAAGTTTATCTTTCGTGTCCATTAAAGTACAAGGTCAAACAGGTAATTTATGTATTTTCCAACTTAAACAAGGTCTGAGGAGCTGCGGCGCTGGGAAATTTAAACAGTCGGTGTCGCAACTTTAGTGTTGATGCAGCAGGCTGGAGCCGGCAGACGAGGCGCAGTCTGTCCGTCATTACTCCCTTTTTAAAACAGTTCTAATCACCCAGTCTTTTAATATGAAAGACTTTACTTTTCTTCTAAAGGGACAATATGACCTTGTGTAGGATTATGCAAAAAGAACATCGCAGGAACACGATGTCCCAGTGACATCAGCGGTTAGTTTAAATTATGGAGGATATTGTTGGCGAGAATGTCGTTACAGCTGTAATGAAATGACAAATTCCAGTCGTAGTCGTCAGTGTATGATGTTAGCAGTTGACGTTTCCACAAGCCAAGGATATCTTCAAGTTGGACATGACATAGGCTGTACAGTAACATGTTGGTAGCATCAGAACTACTACAAAACTGGATGTTTTTGGATTGGAAGTCAGGCCATCTCGAGCCATGTTTGTGCTGAGAGAAGCAGGTGTTTTGAAGGAGACCTTGGAACATTCACAACTGTGTTTGTAGCCATCAAAAGAGGCATTCAAAGCCAAACCATGATGTTCATTTAACCATAACCAGATGGTTTTTGTGCCTTAACCTAGCCAGAGTGTGAGCACAGCGTTGTGACAAAGCGAGAAAGAGAAATCTGAACAACATTGCAACGTAAACAAGCACTTAGCTGTCGCTTACTCTTTTAAATTGTCTCACGGTGCACTTGTTATCGTTTAACATGACTGTGATTATTCTGTGTCACGACCTTCACCAGCACAAGTGGGAAAAACTCTTCTGTGTGAGAAACAATTATTTAACGGTGTGAGGTGCATGCATGTTGCAAAAAATCCAATGTAATACAGCCTGAAGAACTGTAATTATCCAAATCCCTTGAAATATATATATATATATATATATATATATATATATATATATATATATATATATATACATATGAAAAAAAACATGGTAATACTAGACTGTGCGTCCTTTTAAAAGATACACTTAATGTAATGAATACTGTTTTTTTTTACTCTGACATTTTTTTACTTTTTACTTCCCACTTCAGTTCCTGCAGTCAGCTGACTCACACAGAAGAACATTGGTTGCTGTTTTCACATGAGCTGAATCCTCCTGCCCGTGATACTGTACCACCTGCCAGCAAACAAGTGTTAGCATTCAATAGCAGACTCTTGAGCTGTTTCACTCATGACCAGAAATCTCCAATACATTTTTTCTTTCTTTTTTCCGGTAAATATTTTTTGAGTCGGACGCAAAAGATGCCAGTAAAGAGGCTCACTTTTTTGTCAATGTATAAATAGGGAATAGCCACTTTCTATTTATATGGGTACTTTTTCTGTATCCCACTGAGCGCATCGGTTTCACTTGTGCCTCATCAATACCACAGAAGAGCCACTGCAACTGATGAAAATTTAGACTTCCCTTAAAACCTTTTTGCTGGTCGCGACTTGAGTGGTAATGACCCGGCAGATAATTGGCATCACACATGCTGTGGACCATGAATACTAATAAGAGCTTCTAATCAGGCATCCCCCAACTCAGAAGTTTGGATACGCGGGGAGTAAAAATTTGGAGAGGAAATGTTTTTTTCATTTTCTTTGAAAGGGATTCCACCGCTATCAAAACTTTGAGTTCCCTTCAGGAACTGATGCTACATCGCTTAACGAGGTAGTAACAAGGTACTTTGATATGTTCAGGGACATGACTGTACAGCTGTGGGCTTATGAGTTGAAGCTGAAATGCTTGCTGAAGGTAGGTTCCTTGATTCACCATATGGCAACCGCTCAGACAAGGCATGGTTTCTGCTGAGCGCTCCTAATTATTGCAGAATCATTTTTAAGGACATTCTGCATGCACCCGGCACATCCTTTAGCATCCGACGGCTGGCATTTGAGAGGTATAATGGCATTCATAATAATCCTTTCAACATTGATTGACACGTTGTTTGATCAAAGACGATATCCTCGGTGGATTAGAGTTTCGACATGCCAAAAGTGCAAGATGCCCCTCATAAGAAATGCTTCCTCTGTCTTCATACCTTTCCCTCTGACTCTCATTTGCTCTCTTTCTCCCTTTTTTGCATCCCGTCTCCTCATTTCTTCTCCCTCTCCCTGACACATTTGAATCACATATCACTTTCCAGACTGTGCACCGAAAAAGGTCAAACATTCCCTCCCATTCTTTTTTTCTTACTGATGTGCCAGCCAGCAGCCTGCCTGTAGTGGCTGAAATGGATCCTGGTCAAAGACGGCTGCGAACCAGGGAAGGAAAGTCGAGCAAGATCCTTTTTCTGCTCGGTGCACCGGCTGATTTGACCTTGTGCGAGCAATAGCAAGTTATGAGATACTTGACATGCACTCCAACACCAGTACTTTTTCAGATCCTGTCAAACCGAGCTATATATTTTTTGACAGGGAATACATGCACTTAAAGTTCGTCTTTAAGCAGACTCTTAAAAACAGATGCCTCAGGTGCTTTGATTGATTTAATCACATTTTTCTTTTCTTTCTTCTTTGCGTCTGTTGTGAGTTTGAATTTTTGACCCACAGCTTTGAAGTGTTTGTTGCCATCGTTGCCCATAAGGTTTGTATTTTTAATAACTGGAAAGCAATTGGATACTATTACCACGGGGGTGTGTTATCGCACATTTCCAAAAGAGTCAAGCAAGAGTTGCATAATGATATGCTGCTGGCATCTTATAGTGACCACATCTTTCTAAAAATATATCAACCAGCGAATGCAATACGCGTTAAACTCATTTATTTCTCCTTGTAATTATGACTCTAGCAGAGAAGACAGCTCTTGACAAGAGGGACGATGGCAAGAGAATGCCTACGTATATACTGAGTCTCTAATGTGTCATCCTAAAGGTCAAACCTTCTACATGGCAGTTTTTGTCACGCATTAAGCCGAGCAGCTTCACATTTATTAAGAGGATGTGGCTAATTAGTAATTTCTTTACAAGTTACCGGAGCACTTTGCAGATTCTCTGCCGCATAAGAACGCAACAAGGTTTCAGATAAAAGGCGAAGGGCAGTCTCCAGCAGAACATTTGTTTGGATTCTACTAGATGTACTCAGGCTTCCAGTCAGCTGATACAATCCACTGAGCCACCAAATCCAAATTAAAAAATGCATTACCTCATTTTGTTATGTGCTTGGTTTTCCTCTTTACAGAGTCTGTGTGAGGTGGTCCCTTTGAAAGAAGCTATATCTAAGAGTCAACATATATTCAGGCAAAATCTATATAGCATGCAACATTTATTTGACTACTGGATGCATCAAAGCAGGCATCATTTTTAGAGAATCTGTGTTAATGACCCTCTTGTCAAGAAAAATTCACCAACGTAGCGTAATGAACTGAATCTTCCACCAAATGTAATCTAATTGCACCCAACAGAGATGCACAGAGAAAAGAAAACGATGGCCTAGCCGCTGCATTACACTGGTTTACGCTGTCAAAATACTAAGATCACTTTGTAGGTGTGCGGTCATTGCTGCTGCTACACTATTATGTGAAATACACCCACTTATCATATTTAATCATTGGTTTATAACATACAGTGAGTCACTGCCTCAGGAAGGGGTGCTGTAGATGTGTCCTGTAATTACAAATATTAATTCTGATCTTGGGCATCTTCGCCAGTGGGAAAACAGTGAAAGAAAAGAAAATGTAAATGGCAAAGTGTCCCTGACCCTTTGTCTTTTCATGTTCACAAAGCTGCATTCACATCATGTGGAAGTTATTCGCCAGTTCCTACATACCCTTAAAGTGGAATTTATAAATGAGTGTGTTTGTATCTTTTTTTTTTTTTTTTTAAGAAATTCTGATAGAGTGTGGGAGTGCGTGGTAACTATACCTTCAAGCTACAGTAGGAGCTGTCGTCGCTTACGCTATCTCCCTGCCTGCTTTGCAGTTAGCAACCCCCTCGCTCGGCTCTATGTCACCACATGATCGTGCGGCAGTAATCTCCAGACATGGCAGCAAATACTCTCTGCGTGTTGACGAGCAGACCACCTCTTTATCGAGTTCTTCTGTCCTGATTGGATAAAGTGGGTAGGGATACTATAAAAACATATTTTCCCCTTGATTACATGAGCATAAAAATCACTTACAGCAGCTTTAATTTTTTATGCTAAATTGGTAAATGCGCTCTAGTATCCCTGAATAGCCAACCCCTTCTGCTCAACAGGATGCATGGCAGCAGCCCTCATTATGTTGCCAGTTTTTTATTCTATTCAATTTGTTGGCACATGCAGCACTGGAACACTATATGGCCTCGAGTTGGTGAAAGTGAAATTTGAAATTTCTGGAAATCAATTAGAATTGAGGATGCACAACATTAAATTTTGCAGATATCCAATATGCTGATATTTTCCAGCTCGCTTTTGCAGTATGCTGACGCCGATGCTGATTTATGCACATAGTTTTTCATACCTAATTGCAGAGAAAATCAAGTCTACACTAGTGGAATTAACATAACATTATGCTTACTTTGTCATGACGACCCACTGGCAGATGCAGAGATACAATGCTTTTCAAAATGAAGAAAAAAAATAAAAGAGAACTGCTTAGTATATGGTTCATATGGTGTGTGGTTAATCAACGCGTCATGTTATCGAGCTTTTATACTGGCAGAAATGTTCATTTTGTGCCTATATAAAGCATTTCTTGGCTGATACTGATGACAAGCCATATTATTTTGCATCCCTAATTATAATATTATATATGACATCTACATCACCAGAAATGAGTTCACCTTGTTGGATGGTTCAATCTAAGTAGTTTTTTTTTCTGAGTCTTGCCATACGCTAACGCATACCAGTAATTTTCCTTTTTTTTTCTCTCTTGGAGGAAATGCCAGGGTGACTCTGCACATCATTTTTACAGCCATCACACGCTTTTAGCATTCAAATCACTGCCCAGAGTGATAAGGTATTATCAGATGACAACATACAATTTATGTTTAGCAAATGAGACACAGAATAGAAAATGTCACTCTCCCCCATGGCTACGTCTCCAAAAGCACAGATTCAGCTGAGAAAATAGCGTCATGTGTTGTTGTCAGTCATTTCGCATGGTGTGATGCCTGATGCCGGGGCTGCCAATAATAGATTTTGAATGGTGAATACAGCAAACAAGGCCATATGACGGACCACCTCAAGGATGTTTAAAGGCTCTTACGGTATCTTCACATATAGATTACACTGTTAGTACCTTGCTCTGAGAGCTGTTTGTGAAATAGAGATGTGTCTCATCTTGAAGGTCTTATTCAGCTATATGTTGTAGTTGATCGTAGGGACCCACACAGGCGTGGTTTTATAAGAAGCCCTAATAGTATGTATACTAGATTTTTTTTTTTTTTTTTTATGAAATAAAGTGCTCTGAATCCTCATTCAGGACTATCTTCAGGTCTGTTTTATCCAATAATTAACCTTGCTTGTAAACTGCATTTTACTCAGTTCTGTGAAAACTTCTCAAACAGCTGACACAGAAAACCAGGTTTGGAGGTAAGCAGCAACATGAATACTATTTTCAGTTCCCTTGACCCCATTTGGTCTGAACATGGCTCTTCTCTGTTTTTCAGAAAAGAGCACTGAATACCCCGTCCATCCATCCATCCATCCATCCATCCATCCATCCATCCATCCATTTTCGGTCTCTCATCCACGTCTGGGTCGCGGTGGCAACAGGCTAAACAAGGTACTTTTCGCAGAAAACCATTTGCTATTTTATCCATAATAGATACTTAAATTTAACTGTTACCTCCGGCCTTTAAGGGGCTGCAGCTGGTGGAAACGTCTGGAAGAGAAATCACAGGTGCAGAGGGATGAAATTTCACTTTCTTCCTTTGCAGGTTTTTTTATTCCATAGCCTGGGACAGCCAGCGAGACTGCTCTGTGGGGACTCACAGGAATGTGTGACTGTAATTGTTTCCTAATGAGTTTCCTCTCCCCACTAATTGAGGATCACATTGTCTATTACGATCTTAGGTTTACACATACGAGCATCAGCAAAATGCAACCACAACTGCTGACTAATTAATTGTGTTCCTCCCATAAAACATCCATAATAAACTCATAAGCAGTGAATTACATAACCTGCTTCTTCAGTT
Organism: Acanthopagrus latus; assembly: GCF_904848185.1. Taxonomy (NCBI): domain Eukaryota; kingdom Metazoa; phylum Chordata; class Actinopteri; order Spariformes; family Sparidae; genus Acanthopagrus; species Acanthopagrus latus. Next base: position 15,810,492 of record NC_051042.1, on the reverse strand, counting down.
GGTATTCAGTCTGCTGGTTTCCTGCCAGTCTGCAGCAATGCTCCTTCAAACCGCGTTTCTTTATGAGGTGTGTCTATTTCTAGCCATGCAGGCGTAAACAGCCACAATAAAAACAGAAGAAAAAAAAAACCATGAGTCAATTCAAGCAAAATCCAGAGTATTGTCGGGCTGTTAAATATTTAATTCCATCTCATAGTTAACACTTCTGTGGCTCTAAAGAACAAGACACATCTGGTTGATTACTTTTCTTATTGTGGTTCTCAAAGAGAACAAATCAAGACTGGTGCTAATGAGCATCTTGAAATAAAAATTCATCTCACAGCATCCTCTGTTTACTGTATTCCTTTTTTACAGTATGTTAGTTTCCACCAGGAGGCAGGTGTTGTTTTATTGAGTTTCTTGTGCGATCACAGGGGGGTGTAGGTTCTCCAGTATGTTTTACGCCTGTTTGCTCAATTTGCTCGGTGTTAGAAAGACCCCAGATAGCTCCATACAGTGTTTGTTTTAACCCAGACACCAGAATGAATGTTGTACGTTTCTGTAAACTGTTCAAATTTTACATTTCTTTATTTTCAATTCTCAATGTCATGTTGTGGCAATGCTATGATTATGTTCTGGTTAGGTTTTTGGACAAAAAACACCACCACAGGTTTAGGAAAATATCATCTTTTGGCTTTTTGGCCACACAAAATTGTCCAGACATCTTGTTACAAATATCTGGTCATTGGCTGATGCATAACAATCGCTGAATGGATCGGGCAAGATTTCAAACTGCACACTTCCCTCCCTCTGACCCACACCTCAATGATATACAGCAGTAATGGTTACATGCACCACTTTCTTACTCTTTTTCCTCTCTACTTCTTACATTTTGAGCTATTGTTGCAAGATGATGTAAAAAGTCAGGTTGGCAGAGATGATCCAGCTCAAAGATGTAATAATTATTGACAGAAATTCCTGTATTGCCTTTTCAGTCAGTTTAAAAAGTGTTGAAAGTGTGTGTGGTTAGCCAGTCAGGTGACTTAAAGCTGTACATTGTTGTGTCATAATCAAGAACATATCTGTACAATTTACAACGCCTGTAAAGATGAGCAGTATGTCTGATATATAGGCATACTGCCGCTTTGTGGCAGAGGGAATCAATATGCTCCCATTTCAGTTGGCCTGAAGAGAAAAAAGGGGAGTATTTCTTGCTAAGTACAAATGAGAGTTGCATTGAATGTAATAATGCTATAATAGTGACTCCGTAATGAAATCTCTTACCAGAAAAATACACACTGTCAATTAAAAGTGATGAAGCGAAGCAGAGATGTGGGAAAGAGTTTGTGGGTGTGCATTTCTGCCTTTTCCCTGTTGTACTGTGATGCATTCGGTGTAAACGACTGTGTCTCAGAGGGTGTCTGTTTCCATCCCACTCCTTTAAAGATGCTCTGCATAATTGTATTGGTAATTACTGTGTTCTGTAGGTTTAATCAGTGGTATTCCCCTCAGATTGCAGGGTATAGGGACTTAAACACACTAAGTTGGGACATGTTTGTTCATTCTGCCAAGCTGCACACTAACCAACATGTGTCCCTTATAAATAATGCCATCACACTGGGCAAAGAATCATTTTCCAGAGGGGTCTGGACAACAGTTCACAGCTGCTCCTCAATGCAGCAGCTTTATTGTAGCCTGTAGAAACACTTGACTTTGTCAATTTTAAAACTTAGGGTAACCCGACTAACATCAAATCTATTGAAGTGCACAGAAACGTTCCCGCAGCCTGGGCATTTTTAGACAGTGAATTTGACATTATAGCTTTTGATACAATCTCCTTTGTATTTTTTTTCTCTTTGGCAGTATCAAACCAAACCAAATGTCAGATTTGTAGCCAGATACAGAGTTTAAAGTCGGCTTCAACTGACCTGCAGCCTGTTCAACACATTAAACAGGAGATATTGATGCAGGCAGCAATTGCAGGGGCCAGGCAGAAGCCCATCAAATAGGGTGCACTGCCAACAGGTGCAATGAGGACCTTGTCTACTTGTCTACTGAACAAATCTGATCATGATTGGAGCCCTGCAGCCTTGATATGGCTCACTTCCTGTTTGTGTCACTGCAGCCAACTTTGTCACAGTCAAATGATCTGCAATAAATGACACAATTGTTCCTGACAGAACTGTTAAAACTATTCACTCACCCCGATAAGGATCTGATCACTGAGGCCTGTTTGGCTGTCTTGCATTGTGGCTCATCAGATAGTCAACTATTGTGAATAATGCATGCCTCTTCAGTTCAGGAGAGCTCTGGGTCAGTATGTTTTTTGTTTGTTTGTTTGTTTGTTTTTTGTTTTTCTTGAAAAACTTACTGATTATCGACAATAAGACATTGTGATAGTAAGCCCTGAGCACTCTGCTCTATATGTAACATCTCAAGCTCGAGTAAATGTGGGCCATGAATGCTGTACTGTGCTTGGTAAAAATAGTGGATAATTGGTGGATATAATTTACATTTTTTGTCAGTCCCGTTCACCCTAGTACACTCAGCCATTTCCTGTTTTGAGATCAGACGGCAGATATGACACCCAAAGATATTCTCAAGGAGCGGCTCACAATATATGTTGCTCTAGAGACACTTTTCAGGGCAGGAGTTTTAAAACCGATATTCCAGTGTGACAGTGTAAAGCGAGGAAGGGACAGGGTTTCCTCCTCTGGCTAAAACATGGTGCGAGTTCAGTCGGTGCCTTTAATTCTGTTGAAATGTTGGTGCCCAGGATCTACATGAGTGAGTGTAAACATACCACATGACTCATTAAGCAGTTGTAGTTTACCAAGGTTTCTCACACAGATTCATATACACATGGAACAGAAGCAAAATCTGGAGGATATAAAGCTATTTTGTTAGCGGTTACAGGCAGGAGAACAGCAGGTGCCAATTTGGTAGTGCTGCAACTAATTATTGTTTTCTCAATCAATTGTTTTGTCTGTAAAAATGGAAGAAAAGAGTGAGAAGTTCTCATTTTAATATCCCAGAACCCATTGCGATGTCTTCAGAGCTCTCGTTTTGTCATTCCAGAACCCAAGGATAGTTAGTCTTTGATGTAAATCATCACATTTCAGAAGCTGAAACCAGTGAATGTTTTTTGAAGTTTGGCATTTTTGATTCATCCAAGATTAATGCAGTTGCAGAATCATTTCACATCATTTCACATTTCATCCAAATTTGGCAATGTTTTGACCGATGACGTGTATGTTGAGATTTCAGTCAGAAGGAGCAGACTCGTCACGACCGACACATCACTTCCTCACTGGGATATAAGACGGGTGTATCCCAAGAAGTTGGCTTGCGGTGTCCAGCCACTGACTGTGCAAATTCTGAACGGAGCTTTGCGGTATCCAAATTAATTTGTGGTTTCTATCTCTAGTTTCAAGTCTTCTTACAGCATAATATACTGTTTGTAAATTATTTTATAGTTAAACAGAGGATAAAGTAGGGTATGCTTTCAAGCATGAAAAACAAAACAAAACAAAAAACAAGATGGCAACAGCAGTAATGCCAAACACAAGGCCTCAAAACAGTTGTCCACAAACCAATGGACTAGACTGGGTGCCCTTCAAAGAGGCCATTATAATCTTAATCTGAAAAAAAAGTTCTGTTTTGTGCATATGGGTCAAGTTGATTCACCTCTACGGTCATTTTTTGAAGCAGTTTTCTGTATTGGATTGCATCTTAATGAACTTCCAGAGGTTGCTTAGGTAATCAGGTCTTTAATGCCTCCTGGAAGAATTTCTCTCTGAATTTTATGTGTTTTTTGCACTATCCAATCACAATGTAATCACCTCAGACATGTTAATGACAGTTGCTATCCAGAATAAAGAGGTCAGAGAGAAAACCCTGATTGCCGACAGTAGCAGGGAGCTAAACATCCCCCTGGTTCCTCCTCTCATCCGCTTTAAGGCTGCAGCTATGTATCAGTTGTGTCCAAGGGTTTGGTTGTGTTTATTAGTTTTGGTCAGATAAAGCAGGAAATTCTGAGATTAATTATGAGAATATTTTTTGTACACTCTGTTGGTTTAGTTTAGATTTTATTGTGGTGATTTTAACAATAGACAGAAAATGCACTCTCTCAGCACTGTAACCCAGCGCAATGGATCATACCACTGAGTCTCGGTATTATCAGAATTACACTGAAGAGCCCAAGGGTCAGTACATTGTTTGTTGCTCATGGTCCATGTACAGTTTTATGTGTCTGACATCACTCACCCTATTTATGAAACTTTGGGGAAAACACTGTTCACTGCCTGGTGTTTGTGCTGTTTGTATTAAGCTACTGTTAATGCCTCGTTCTGGAACATGTAGGGATGGAAAATTGGACGACACAATGCACATGTTTTACTATTAAAAAGCCAAGTTGTTCTCATGAATTCCCATTAAAACATGTGTACAACTGGGGAGACCAAATGCTGTAATTAAAAACATATTATTGTACTAAGGTTGGTAATAGGATAATAGCCCCTCCATTGTTTGTGTTTATGTGCAGATCAGCACAAATCCCCTTATAAATAAACTGCTTTTCCAACAAATCACACCCCTGTGCCCCCTCTGTGATTTTCCATGTGTAGAAGGCTTAACTCCGTGACTTTGTGTCTGTGGTGCTTTGGATATTTCTGCCACAAATTAAATCTGAATTGTTCCATAAGGGGTCAAACATCTTGCGAGAATAAACATGACACACCATGAAATTAGACTGTTGTTGGGAAAGGCAGAGGTATACTTAGATACAAATTTCTTATTACAGAAGTGTTTGCACTCAGATCCATGTTGTGGCTCACTGGTCTGCTGCAATATTGAGCAGACAAACATCCCCCCTTCTCATCTCCCTGGTAAACAACAGGTCTAAGACTGCAGTGATACCCAGCCTTACAGTGGTAGATTTTGGTTTATTTGTGGCGACTAGATCAAAAGTGAAAATCAGAGTACGATTTTTAGAATATTTTCTTTGACCGTTTTGGATCAAATAATCACCATGATCAAAACGATGACAAGCATGTTTGAATTAAAAACCATCACAACACTTTTAAGAGTACGATTTCCTCTTTGGGTCAGAAATAAACAAGTTCCATCCAATTACACTCCTAAAAGTAAAATTAAAAACTCTTAGATGGTTTGAATACATTTTTGAGGAAACATAACTGTTACAATGATGATGACCCTAATCAAGGGGTTTCAGGTGCCTAAACAAAACCGTAATGAAATTTGAGGGGAATTATGACATTCCTGAACCTAGTCCATTTATAAAAATGTTTTGGTGTGTAAATGAGTCATACTTAGCAAAAGATTTGGAATGAATCCATTAGATTGCCTCAGCTGGCAGCTGCGACACAGTCACCATGATATAAAATTAGCAGATAACATTTTGCAAACCACAGAAATGCCCAGGTTTGCATGTGTCATAGGCTACATGTATTTAACTAACCATATTGACAAAGTACAAGACATATTACATTCACAGAACATGTTTAATAACAGATCTGAAACTGAGCAAGTTAAATCATTTGCACATCAAACCATGCAAATAAAGGGCCTGGGTTTAAAAAATACTGGAATTACCATTTAACCACACTCAGAGCAGATATTAGGAAAATTATTTTGCAGATGACTTCATCATGTCACACAACTCTTCCATGTACGGAAGCTGAGAACGGCTATACATATATACAGTCGTGGTCAGAAGTTTACATACAGTGCATGTTCCTACACTAAATCTCAAGCTAAATTCAAGTTACATAATTGAATCATGAATAAACTAGCATCCAGGAAGCCCCAGGATTAATGCTTTCGTGAAATAAAAAGAAAAGGCAAAAATTCCTAATAATTTGAAATTTATTGATATTTCTTTGCAGAACACTGCTTTTTTACTGGGTCATAAGTTTACATACACCTTTGTCTTCAGGGCTTAGTACTTGGTAGCATTTCCATGAACTTTTATAACATCAGCAAGTCGCTTCGGATAGCCATCAATGAGCTTCTCACAGTAATCCTTTGGAATTTTTGACCACTCTTCCTGGCAGATTTGGTACAACTCGGTCATATCTGTCGGTCTTCTCTTACGGACTCGTTTCTTCAGTTCACGCCACATATTCTCGATCGGATTGAGGTCAGGGCTTTGTGAAGGCCACTCCAGTACTTTCACCTTGTTCTGCTGAAACCATTTTGAAACTAATTTTGCTGTATGTTTTGGATCATTGTCCTGTTGAAAGATCCAATTTTGACCAAGCTGCAGAGATCTGGCTGACTTTTTGAGGTTTCCTTGCAATATTTCCAAGTATTGCTCTTTTCTCATGATTCCATTGATCTTCTGGAGTTCCCCAGTTCCTGACGCTGCAAAGCAACCCTACAACATGAGACTTCCTCCACCTTGCTTGACCGTCGGGATGGTATTGTTGGGGTTAAAGGCTTCACTCTTTCGCCGGAAAACGTATTGCTGGTCATTATGCCCAAACAGTTCAATTTTCGTCTCGTCCGACCACATGACACTCTTCCAGAAGGCTTTATCCTTATGCTGGTATTCTTTTGCAAACTTCAGCTGAGCTTTTCTGTGTCTCTCTTTGAGTAATGGCTTCTTTCTGGCCCGGTACCCTCTTAGCCCATGTCGATGGAGAACTCTCTTGACCGTGGACACTGAGACATTTGTTCCTGAGGCAGCCAATTCATTGCAGATGGCTTTCTTGGTGGTCCTGGGGTTAATTTTCACCTTTCTGACCAAAAGCTTTTCATCTCTAGATGTTAATTTCCGTTTCCTTCCAGACCGTGGCATTACAGCTATTCTCCCAAGGTGCTTATATTTGTGGACAATTGTCTGAACAGATGCCCTTGGTACATCAAGCTGCCTTGAAATGGTCCCAAGAGACGAGCCTGACTTATGCAAGGCAACAATTCGCTCCCTGATGTCAAGGCTGTATTCTTTTGACTTTCCCATTGCAAGTCTCGAGTCGAAATGCAGTGTGTGTAAAGTCAACCTGCTTTTATACCCCATAATTTCTACTTTCTAATTTCTAATTTCGACTTTTACACAACATGAATGAACACCAGACTAAAGGGATGATTCCATGAATGATTGCACAACCTGATGTCAACTAATTTACTGTTAAATAGGCCAGACAAGTGGGTGTATGTAAACTTATGAACCACAAGAATCTGAGGTCATTTGGGGAAATCAACTAAATATCTATCTGAGGTCAAAAATTCAGATCTGCCCCATTGGCAGAATAATGAAGACACTATTATTGAATAACCACATATATGTCTTCATTCAAATTGGGTGGCAAATTGGGTTAAAGCTGTCTGGAATAGTTTTTGCTTTGGTGTATGTAAACTTCTGACCATGACTGTGTATTGCTCATGATAACAAAACAATTTATTTTGTTTTCTCCATTTAACAAAGATTGTGTTCTCGTGATAACAAATTAATTAATGATGTGTTCGTCTTGATTTCAACCTACAGGAGCTGCCACGAACGGCTTCCATAGCCGGCTACAGCTGTAGCCTACCGGTAAGTTACACTTTACGTTTGTTTACTTGACTGGGTTTGTTTAGGGGCTAGCAGTGAGCAGATGAGAGGCAGACAAACTCCCATCTATCCAGCTGCTTCAGCTAAGGTAACGTAAATGTAGGCTAACGTTAACTTAGCAATGTAATGTGAAACGTAATTAAACGTTTATCAATTCATTTAATATTACAGAATACAGCATTAATTAATTTGTTATCACAAGAAAACAATCTTTGTTATATCGGGATAACCAGATAATAAGTCGTTATCATGAGATAACAGTGCATAAAAAAAGAAAAAAACAATGACCGTTCTCGGCTTCCGGATCTATGGTATATTTTATCCACAGGCTATCTTGCCTTCATCAGGGTGGTGTTTGTTTAATCAGTCATGTGACTTATAGATTACTATAGATACCAAATGTACATAACCTCATAATCATCCGTTATTTTTTTTTAATTAACAAAGCATCAAATTCACTAAATTGAATAAAGAAATTCAAAAAAGAAATGACCAGAAGAAAACATGTATTATTAGAACCTGCCCAAAAACACATTATTTTAACCCATTAGTTCACAAGTACCTGGAAAAACCTCAACATCATCCTGATAAAGGCAAAATTGCTACAAATATTGGACTTTCCAGATGTCTCCATTCAAATATTTGTCCTGATTTTATTGAAAAGAAATTGTGCGTTTCTTTCACTACATGTATGCTGTAGAAAATAGACACACTGTTGGGAGAATATCTTTATTTCATATCGTACAATCCTATGGAAATTCTTAATGTTACCCAAGAAAAACAGCATCAGTCTCTTACATATTGACTGTTCATGTAGTAGGTAGTAGTTAGTGTTATTTGTGGGCAGTTTTTGTGGTAGTTCTACATAACCAACATCACCGCCCCGGCTCTTTCTGGTTGTGTTTGGAGAACACTCTTGGATGTGGCTTTCACAGCAGCAGAGGGAAGGCATGAGGAGTTTGTGAGGTGCCTTGGAAACTGCCCAAACAGCTTGTGTATGCCAGATCACTGTTTCCAATACATAGGCCTTACCTGGGCAGTGTGCCCAAGCAAACTTGCCGACCAGGAGGAGTCTTTTTAAATCAGATTTGCATCACATAATACCTGTGGTACATTTACTCAAATACTGTACACTCCTGTGTATTTTCAGCTGCAACATACATCAAAATGAGTCCCTGCAATTTTGGTACCATCAGTAATTTGATGCTAATACTGTTTTACTTTTGCTGAACATTTTAAATTCATTATCTTTACTTCTAACATTAGTATTTCTAGACTGTGGTATTGCCACTTTTATTTAGGTAAACATCTGAGATCTTTGTCTACCCATGCGAACTTCCTGAGTAACATGATAGCAATGCAAACGGTGCATATTGTCCCAGTACACCACTGGACCCCAATCATTTAGCCGAGGCCAAGTAATTACTTCATAATTCATGAGAGACCATGATATATCAACGTCTCATCTATTAAATAATAATTAAATATTTGTGGACTACATCTCTATATCAGTCATTTAATTCTGAGTTCCTTTCATGACTGGGAGGCATGCCATCATAACGTAAATACTGTATGAAATAGCACATGTCAGATCAAGCATCTGTGGCGCAGACATGTAGACAGAATTTACCGCACATGCAGACAGCATCCTCTAAAAGCAGTAATCAATGCTTGTGTGCAGCATTTTCAAATCACACCATGAGATTTGTCGTGGGTCCGAATTTATAGTGAGCTTAATCAAATGTGCATCTGCATAAACAAACAGCATTATGTGCTGAGGCTGATGCTTTGCTCTAATGTGATATTAAACGTGCAGTTCAATGTGTTAGAAAGGGGGTTTAAGATGTCTGTGGATTTTATTTTTTATCTTAGTCACTACAAATAATATGAGCTATGGTAAACATATTTCAGCAGACAATAATAATGTATGAACTATTCTATGTCATTAATTATACAGTACAGCACAATTGTATGTTATTTATATTACAGGGGACAGTAGTGAGTGTGGAAAAATGGAGTTTAGAGTCTGATGACCAACTTAATCACCAGAATAAATGTTGGCATGTTTACAAACCACGGATATGTTGAAACTTTACATTTCTTTATGTTACATCTTTGTTTTGACAACACTGTGCTTATAGTCTGGTTAGGTTAAAGCATGAAATCGTCTTATTTAGGGTTAGGAAAATATGATATTTTGGCTTAAAACACCTTGTGTTCACCTCAATCCCAACGCGCTTTCTAGTCAAAAATGTTTTTGCTTTTTTTTTTTTGCTGTGGCAATCCTGACCTGAAAATGTCTGTGGTGTCCTGAATGTTGCTATTAAAAATATGGGTCAGATTTTTTTTTTTTAAAAAGCCAAAAAATATATACATATATATATGGGGGTCAGCATATCACAAGAGTAACCAACAACTACTGCTCTTTGCTAACAATCCTTACCTTTAGCTAGCTAGCATTTTGTTTTGTTTATCTAACACACTAACAGTTGGCATATATTTGCCTGCTGAAACCACAGGAGCAATCAGACTTTTCCTGTTTCGAATTGTGGCCAATGGCACAGCAGCCATCCCACGTGTAACTCCACAACCATCCCCTTCAGCTTTGGATATCAAAGTCAGGTCATAAAGGACACTTTTTGTAGAAATATCAATATGGAACATTGCCAGGGACAAGTACAAATGTGAATGACTGAGTGGTTTGCAGAAACGCTAACTGCCAATATTTCATCCTAGTGACTGGGCTGTGATAAGAACCCAGACTAAGTTACAGCCCGCAGTATGTGACGAGAGAATGTGGCAGTGCCAGTTTGATGTCCTGATTCAGATTTGGGGGATTTGGTACAAACTCTTAAAATAACTTGGAATTATTTACACAGATTTTTGATCTCTCATTTTTAAATGCGTTCACTGAAAAGCATCAGAGAAAGACCTGACCATCATCTGTGTGTGTCCACTTTCACTGTGCCCATTTGATCATGCCTACAGAGTTGCAGCATAGACAATTAACATTCTGTTTGCTGGATCACAGGATTTACCATGAAAAAAGTCTGCAACTATAAAAGAAGACATGCTGAAGCCCAATTATTGGCTGAGGGAAATGGGCAAAAGAACATCGCTTGCGCCTGGCTACGTGAAGAGTGGGCAGGCCCAGTTCTGGCGGCCCTCCAGTCACCACTCAGACAACAAAAGTCCCCTTGTACTTTAAACACACACATTAAAATTTTCCAACCTTATTCTGTGGAAGGATGCTGCCAAATTACAGCAAGTGTTTTCAGTAATTTACCAAAAGAATTAACAACTGTTCCTCCTTTTTCGTTATATGCATTTGTTGTTCACAAATATTTTCACAAGTTAGCAAAATGGGTTTCACACATTTAGAAAAATACTTGTTATATTCTTGTTGTAATAAAACAGCAGAGCACGACACAGCAAAGTTTGCAGACTGGGGTAAAAACTTGAAGAACACGATGTGCACACGCTCACCGTATCATATCTGAACATCTCTGTCACAACTTCTCTTTGTTCTCCATTCCCGTCTCTTTGCATCCAGCTCAGTTTATGATTCATGAGCTGTTAGCTGGCCCCTCCCCTCCATCTGCAGTTCCTCCCACCTGTGATCATCACTCAGCCTCGACAGGGGAGCAGGTGCGCGACACATGTGTCCAAGTGAACTGAACTGGAAAAGCTAAATATCATTTGGTCTAGTCCTAATATTTGACTATTCTTTTTCGAAACAATACAGGTCCCTCTCAAAATATACAACACAACCCTATTTAAAGTGAGTGATCCGTGTCTTTGAAAGAGAGGAATAGATGAATATATATTGGCTGACTGGAGAGATTTGCATTCATTTTGGAGAGGTTTATCGTTACATTAATTTCTGTTGTAAAGTCTTCACTGCATGCAGCTTATCTGTAAATCCTCAAAATCTTGTTAATGCTATAACGGTGGTTTTTACTCACTAACACAATAAGAACTGTCGATTCATTCTTCTCTAAACAAAAAACTAATAACCGTCTTAGTTTATGAGCGTTAGTAAATCCAACAGGGACTGTGCTACATTATTGTCACCGCAAGAAAAAGGAAATACATATAAAGAAACACATTTAATGTTCTCTGGAAAACAGGGTAAAACTGGAGAGGGAAGAAGCATCGCTTGTTGCTTTGGATCTAATGACAACCTCGCTGTTTGGTTATTTCCTTTTAGTTGCTGCACCGATTAAAATTACCACTTGAGATTGTGATTGTTTCCTTCCTCTTTGAGAGCATTCACTTGGAAAACTCACGCAAAATGACACGTAATTATTTTGGTCTGACCTGTTACAAAATGTTTGGATGAGCACAGGTAAAGCTCGGACAAGGAACATTTGTTTAGACTCATATTACAAAAGCACGATAGTCACCTTTATAGCTGTGAAAAGTTTTGTGCAAATGAGAAGCAGAAGCACAAACAATAGACCCTATTTATAGCAGACACTTTGACTTGTCATAGCAGAAAGAAAACACAGGTGCTGCTAATAACGTTAACACTGGCTTTGCTCTATTCAAGTGCCCCAGCAGGCCATGGCAGTGTGACAGTGAGTCAGCAAACACAATACCAGGGGCTAAATGGAATTCAACCATCATCCACGTTATTATTCACACCTTTTCCAACCAAGACTTGTCAATGTGTCTTTCATTGAAAAAAAGGGCCTATGGCAGAGCGAGGAAACATCGCCGACTAATCTGCAACTCAAAGATGTGAATGCATCTAAATATTTTATTTAAAAAAAGCCTGAGATGACATTCACAAGTATTTTGCATTTTACAAAGTCACCCGTACGCAAACGTGCTCTTTTTCTTGGTTTGCTGTGTTTACATTTCTATCCCTCACTTTGAAGTGCATTAGCCTCCGTGCTATACAGACAAAACACCATTTGTTTTGACAGCACGTGTGATAAGTGCTTGTTTTGTTACTGTGTGGAATAATAAGGATTCTTTAGCTCTGGAGCAAAAAGCACATAATCAGTGTGTGCTCATACACAATGTAAATGTTTTGAAATAATAAGACCATAAGATGACAGTCAGTTGTGATCTGTCGACGGCGTGACACACATGGGAAGAACAGACTGGTCCAACATGTTGGAATAAACATGTTTTCTTTGTTCTTACTCCTGATTACAATATTGCCGGGTAAGAGTGGCTGTTCACTAAAAATACATTCATTTACATATATTTAAAAAAAAGATATCCAGGGACGTAATTTGCATATGTTTCTTTCTTGTTTTTTTATTATCGCATTTTGTAATTCAATTATTCCTCTGATGGTTTTAAAAAGAGCTAATTTTCATTTTATAAGAGGTGTTCCCAAAATGTCTGTTGGAGCAGATTTCAAACAGTCAGCCTGCTATCACAATTCAAACTCTACAAAATCTTCCCCTTGATGTTAATGCTACTGTGAATCCAGGGGAAAGAGTCAAATCGGTGATAATGGCGAGAAGGGGGATTGAAAATGGAAATCGTGGCTCTCTTATAGCCTAGGAGTGTTTGTGAAACCAAGACATGACCTCTACATCTGTAGGCTTGTTAAGCTCTTAAAGCTGATATCACCTGTCGCTCTGCTGTTTGCCTAAGCGCTGTGTACATAAACACACATGGCTCAACGTCCCACTGAATTCTGATTATGGTCCTCCATCATTTCTCTGGGACTTATTTACCACGCTGACATTGTGCTAACAGGCGGCAGAGAAGTAAAAGCGAAGTAAACCCTTCTTCCTGCTCATACGTTTTAATAGCCCACAATCTCCTCTGTCTCCCCGCTGTTGTCACTTTTGTGTTGACCAATTTAGATAGCCTTCTTTTCTTTTTTATTTCTTGCACTCATTCTCTTTTGTCTCTCTCAAAGCTGGCAGAAGGATGCCATCGATCTTCATGAGGTTTTGATACACATCGTTTCACCTCCTGCAGTACCTGCTTTATCAGGAGATTGGAGGAGGACGGATGACTGATCAGACTGATATAGCTTCTCTCGCATTTCAGTGACAACCCCCCCTTCCTTCTCTTTTCTCATTCCACTTCATTCTTTTTTCCTCTCCTCCTCTTACCTCCTACAGGGTAATTGAAATTTGAACAGCTTTAGCCCGGTGTTTGACTCATTTTTTTTTTTCTTTACATGATCCTATTTTTATTTTTTGTGCGTTTCTACTTAGCTTGGTAAAACTACTGGCAGCAAACAATCCAAACACAGCATATTTCATAAATTTGTGGAATCGTTTCGCTGAGGTTTACATCGTCCCCCCCTATTTCAATGCATGTTTGAGCTTTTCATGGGATCCAATGTCTCCGGCGAAATTAAATTCTGCACATCGCGTGAATCCCAGGAACAAAAAAAAAAAAAAAAAAAAAAAAGTAACCAACCAAATAAGCAAATTTGTTCAACCTTCACAAAGGGAAATGGCTAAGCCCTTGAGCAGGGAATCAAAAGTCCCATCACTTCCCTATAATATTTCATCTGGAAACAGGTCAACTTGATAAAGGAATTTATATGAGGATGATTGATTTCCTGAAATGACTAATTTCCTTTGTGCAGCTGGTATCAGTGAGTTGATATTGCATTGGAGAGAATTGGGTACTTGAGGAGAATAAGATGCAGGGAAAGGTCACATGGCAGGTTAACTCGTTGGGAATCCCAAGCAGCCAAGCAGGGGGTAACCTTGACTGAAAGATCGTACAAAATAAGGATATACGCTGACAAACAGATAGTGTCTGATGCAAATACCTGACTGATGAGAAAAAAAAATGCACTGCGCAATGCATGTGAGTGATCTGATGTATGTGGCTGAATGACCGAGAATAACCGCTGATGGCACAGAGGTGCAATGATTAATTTCTATGACTGATAAACCTTCGCCAAGGCCAGGCAATAAGAGCTTAAATCACTACAGGACAAGTGTCTCTCCATCTCTTCTCCCCTGTGGAAAAGCATCTTATAATCTGTCCCTGCACAATATCTGCGTTGATACGAATTGCTCCCGCATATCATCCTAATAGGTCTCTAGGTAAATTTAAAATAATGACAACAGTGACTCCATAGTGAAGGCAGAGAAATGGAGCACTGTACAAAGACCAAAATCAACAGACATAACAAGAAATAATCATATGAAATATTTTATGATGAGGTATTGAAATTCTCCAAGATTTCAGTATGATGACAGTCGACAACTGCATGCGATGTTTAAACCCTTTTTCACTCTCTTCTTTGTAAATATTCCAGTTTTATCAGCAGCCTTAAGCTTCAAACTATGAAACTTTACTCTCCTGTATCTGTCAGTTTTGCATATGAAGGACTCCATGGTCAAGTTAGTAATAATACATATGCAACATCCAATTGGACTTTCACAATAATGCATGCTGACAAACTGTTCACATGTTATGATATGTTATGACCTTCAGATTGTTATAAATGTTGTGAAACAGTTGTGGTTTGGTTAGGTTGAGGCAGAAAACTATTTGCTTAGGTTAAGGTACAACGACTACTTAGATAAGATAAGATTTTGGCACAAAAACTACTAGGTTAGGTTTTGTTACACAAACTACTTTATTAGGTTTAGGCCCAAAAGTACTTGGCTCAGTTTAGCTATGAAAAACACTTGCTTAGTTTTAGTCACCAAAACTACTTGGTTAGGTTTGGATTAAAAAAAAATGACATGGTTAGGTTTAGGAACAACAATTGCATGATTTGGTTTTGTTGCAAAAACTACTTGGTTAGGTTTAGTTATAAAACTGCTTGGTTAGTTGTAGGTACAAAAACTACTCAGGTTTAGGTTTTAAAACTACATGGTTAGGTTTAGGCACTGTAAAACTGCCTGGTTAGTTGTAGGTACAAAAACTACTCAGGTTTAGGTTTAAAAACTACATGGTTAGGTTTAGGCACAAAAACTACTTGATTAGGTTTGGTTGTAAAACTGCTTGGTTAGTTGTAGGTACAAAAACTACTTTGTTAGGTTTAGGTTTAAAAATTACTCAGTTAGATTTAGGCAGTTAGGTTTAAGTGCAACAACTACTTTGTTAGGTTTATGGACAAAAACCACTTGGTTAGGTTTAGGAACATGCTTTAGATTCAAATAATTATGTTCAGTCACGTAACTTACGTAATTTACCTAATGTCACTGAATGTCATTCATGTATGTTAACTTGTGTATGTAAACATAAAGCTCTGCTGTCGGCAGTCAATAAGCTTATCGTTGCATAAAGACTCACAAGGGGACACAGCTAACCTGGCTTTGTCAAAAGGGAACAAAATCTTACCACCAGCATATCCAAAATTCACTTAACAACATGTCATGTCTCATTTGATGTAAATGTTAATGTCTTGTGTGAATCAGTGTGGAGTTTATATTTGTGGATTAATTCTTGGGCTGGCAGTGAAGTTAGCACATACATTTTCACACTAGTTTGGTGTTCTTAAACATATATATATATATAAGAGTTGAATGGCTATATATATATATATATATATATATATATATATATATATATATATATATATATATATATATATATATATATATATATATATATATATATATATATATATATATATATAATGTGTTACAGTGCATGAGCTCTAAAGCTGGTGGAGCTGCATTTGTAACCATAAGACAAAAGCAAGCTAGTTGTTTGTCCCACTGTTGGCATATTCATTGTACAAATGTGAGAAGGGTATCCATCTTCTCATCTAATTCTCTACAAGAAAGCCAAGTGTGACACTATTTCTTCAAAATGTGTTTTACATATGTATATCTAGATTATTCTAGATATTCATTTTTTTTTCCAATGCAACAAAACAATAGCATGTGTGGATCTATAACGAAACTCTTACTTCTTCCACAATTATATTCAAATATCAATTCAAAAGTACCTAAGATGACCTCAGAAGAGCCTTTAAAACTTTTATTGAGTTGGCCATTCGATCTTGCAAGGTTATTCAGCAGGGTATTGAAGCATGGCAGCCTTCATCAGGATGTACTGTACCAGACACTTCTACATTTTTTAAGGCAAAGCTGCATTCATTTCCTTTACTATTTTATTTTTTGCATGTGACGCCATATTTGGCAGCACAGTGGCTCAGTACAGTATTATTATGTTTTCCACCTCCAGCTTACAGTCGCCTCACGGCGCTGGTTTGAATTTCAGCCCCTTGTTTTTAGTGTGTTCCATCTGCATGTTCTCCCCAAGTCTGTGCTTGGTTCCTCCAGAGTGCTCCTGTTTTCACACTCCAAACACATGCTGTTCCAGTAAAGTGAAAAGCAATCTCACATGTGTGACTGGACGTGTGACTGTCTACAACTGTGTTGAATCTTATAAACACTTCTCGGTGATGAACATTCAGACTGTGTGCTCTTTAGGACCTCATTAGAAGAATCATAAAATGATCCTTCTCATAAATCACGTGAATTGCAATTTTTGACACCAGCCTCAAATGTATAGCTCCAAACCCATCCAATCTCATCCCTGATAGGAAATGAAAATATCACCTTATCTCGGAATTAGAATCACTCCCCCATCATCACCACCACCACCACCGCCACCACCCTTCTACCTCATGACTGTGGAGTGCCTGAAGATGTTTGAATATTACATGCCATCCTTTTGGCTTTAATAATTAAAGACAGAACCATTGATGTTGATTAGAAGCTTTCAGATGGCTTATAAGGCAAAACAGCTGCTTGTAAAAAGCACCACTTTTTCATTACCTTAAATGGGATTTCATCAAAGACACTTTCTTGATGTACTTCAACACTGCACTGACGCAAGCTGTTCATGTACACTTTCAAAGAGGGTGAAAATAACTGGGCTGCCGATTGACAGATCAAAACCTCTTTCCTTGCAATAATGCACCTTGTGGTAAACATGGTAGCTCTGTAAAGCATGTATTATTAATTATATTTTTTTTGTCCAATCAGAGCCTAAATTTAGCTACTCCATTATATATATTTCCAGCGCTGAAATGACCATTAATGGAAAAAAGTCTGTGGATTCCTGCAGAGGTAAAGTGATGCAGCTAGACTGATTTTAAAAAGTTGCACACAGCCAGAAAAGTACCATAAATGCATCTTTGTAGCATTGCTAAAGATAACAACCGAGATGGACTGTGCATTAACACAACATGCAGATTTGTCACAGCTTGAATTAGGGAAAAGATGTGGAAGGTGACGATAATTGCCAACAAACATATTAGAGCTGACTCTGGTTAAATTACCTGACATTAATTTTAGGCAGTTAGAGCAGCGGGGTTTAGTAAATCTGTTTGAGCGCAACGGGAAGAGAAACTGTGTTAAATTAAGAGGATGCTAAATGAAGGATAAGGTCAGAAATGGGAAAGCAAAGAGTTGGGGACAGATAAAGGGTTCAGGGAGGAAAGAGCGCAAGGAGGGGAGGGAGAGCCGAAGCCTTTGCAGGTGGCCCCATCACCACCCAAACGTGCTGGTAATAGCTGCCATTCATTATCGAATCTGCGACTGCCTGGTGCAGGACCAAGTACCCCATCCATCCCTGTCAGCTAGTGGCATGTCAATGACAAAACCTTAATTACACCATTAATTAATGGAATGATTTTTTCTAGCATGCACTCTGTGCCTGATGTTCGTTAAGCCTCCTCGTGAGCGATTGCTCATGCCACAATACCATTTAGCTGACAGAAGTACACAGAGAAAAAACAAGTCAATGAAATGGCATCCTGAGAAAGGAGGGCCCTGAAAAAGCACCACGGAGTTCTATTGATTGACAAGATAAGGAGAGGCAGTGGTTGATCTTGTTATATACATCATCTACTGAAGTAATTCAAAGTCCCCCGCACTGTTTATTCAACATGCGACAAGAATGTCAAACAGCAGGACAATGTGTTTCTGAAAAAAAGGAAAATTGGCCAGAGCAGGACGAACAACATCTTCGACGTCACCAAAGAAAAGCTTGAGATAAAGCCATAAAGCGTAAAGCCAATGAGGAGGGGACGAACGACAGGCCAAAGGAGACGACATGTGAAGGAGAAAATCAAGGGCCACTAAAGCAACCCTTGAGGCTCTTCACCAGGTCCTGCCCGGGAACTAACCAGGTTCAAATCCATTTTTATAAGAGCGGCAGGTATTCAAGCCTCTGCTTTCATCTAGACTGGAGGGAGTCCATTACAGCTGTGTCCATCTACAATATTTATTCATGACAAGTGATGGCTGTTGAGTGAAGAAGTACCTACAGTTGAACAAGAAGTGCATAGTTAGGAGGAAAACATCTGAGGAATACAGTTTGCCTCTATGTTACCTCTTTCCCTTAAAATTGTGTTTTTTTATGGAATACAGAGCGTTTAATTATCTAGACTGAGTCGCATTTCATCCACTATCTCAACAAATCTTTTCATTGCTGTGACGAAAAACTGACTGAACAGATAATCACATGCTATTAATCACTGCACACATTACACAGCACACCATCAAACAGATATTATTAAGGTCACAAAAACAATGATGATAAATGGGAGGCAACCCAGTGTGACTGCACGGCACTTAGTCTGTCTCACACTATCACTGCAAACACAATGAAAAACATTGTTAATGCTTAATCTCTGTCAAATGTTCATGAAGACATCTCGCCATTAGTAAAAATTAAACAGAAACGAGAGGAGCAGAATCAAATTAGGACTGCTGCAGATGCTGGGATAAGAAGGCAAAAAAACAAAAAGAAAAAAAAAGAAAAATTAAAAGGTCAAAGTGGCTGAAGTTGACAGCGGACTGCAGTGAGGCTGGGTGCAGAGCTGTGACCAATGTCAAGTCCTCATCAGTCGCAAAAGGAATGGTGGACCAAAATGCTGAATAAAGCATCAAACCACCTGACTGTGGCGGACAGGGACAGAAAATGGCTGTGGAGGAAGCTGAGTTGGGACGAGTACAGTGAAATAAAGACCAGTTGAACAAAACAGTCTGGGTTACACAGCAAATAGTGAAAAAAATAAATCCTATGACCTAAAACAGCGTAATATTTAACACAAAATCTTCTATACATTTTAGTTCAGAATACTGTTTTTGTTTCACACATCACCAGCAACATCTCATGTTCATTAATACAACTTTCACACACAAACTGTATACAGTAGATTATGCAGGATGTTAATACCAGTTCAGGTAACTAAAATAAAGTGTTGTGGGAAAGGAAAGATCATTGCTCGGGTCAACAAAGATTTGACTTGCTGCAAGATGTAAATCAAACGTTTCTGCAAAGTTTAATGAGACAACTCAGTGCATCGTTCTACAATCACGCTTAAGTGTCTTTCTTTGTTGGTCCAAATGTATGTGATGGAGAGCTAGATTTACAGCAAAATAAAATGATCTAGCCAGGCTCACCAAACACGCAGTGGTTGAACCAATCAGCATCCTCTGAGGTACTACTGGCAGAAATACAGGTGGTTTAGATTTGACAACCAGCAAGAGAAGCATCTGTTCTCTGGAAATAACAATGGCGGCTTCCCAAGAGATCCTCTTAAATGCTGTTATAGCATCAGTTGTATCGGAACTGGAGAGTACGTTTCATTGCTACGTTTTGCTTTTCTCGCAACTGGCTTTGGATAACAATTCATTTACCATCTGGCACACCAGGTATTTTTTGAAATTTTTCAAAGAATTCTTACAGATGGGTCCGCTTAATTGACTATGTGGCACATCAGGTTAGAGCAAGATTCTGTTACAAGGTTCATGATTGGCGGAAATAATTAATAAATGGGCTCGCTTTAAGTACAATTCTGTGTACTGTTCTTCTGCTCTGCTTTTTACTACCCCACCATTTAATTACCATACATTTCACTTACTATACAGATTCAAGTTTTACATCTACCTCTTTGGATTGCAGTGTAAGAGAACAAAAAAACGTGTGTAGTCACATTCAGTATTTGAGTTAGTTGCAGTTCCACCAACAAGCCAAAATTAGAGAAAAGTCAGAAGTAATTACTCGAAAAAGGGTGTACGTTTGTTTTACTTCCTTCCAATCCCATTAATCATTTATAATGACAGGGATTATAGCTATCTCCACCTCAACCACCCAGAACAGAAAATACCATTTACACATTGTTTTCATCAGAAGAAGGGAATTTATTTGCACATATTGCTTCATTATTTCTACCTGAGTATGAGTTCAGTGTAGGACTTTTACTTGTGCTTGTATTCATAAAATTGGTAAAAGATCTGAATACTTCTTCCACCATAGTTTATAATAATCCTGCAGTGGGTCCTAACCCCAAAATAAACCTATGATTATTTTAGAAAAACCCATGTTTTCTCAGAATTCGATCCATGGAAAAACAAGAGCATGGTAGAAAAGCCAGGTCATATAACCCCTGGTGACCCATACTAAACGCAGGCCCTGGCTATGATGTGGAAGAAAGAGTATTGATCTATCTGCAAATATATGGAGGCAAAGACCGATATAGAGATATATAAAGGGACACAGAAGAAAAAGAAAAAGGAAAACCATGTGTGTTACGTACTTGCATTTGAAGAGTTTCCGTCTAAATGATCAGACATTAATTACACTCACTTGCAGGCATTTGTACTGCGTGATCCCTATGGCTGATAATGGAGCATTGTGTCATGTTTATGTTAGGTGGATAGATAAGTCCAGTCATTAACATAATGCACTGAAAATCTGTGTTGGATTTGCTCCGGTGGGAGCTATTTTATGGTTGGCTTTTTCCACTGTGCTACAGTTGATTTAGTGCTTCACGGAAGTCACAAATGCTCACAGGTATTGAAATAGATTCAAGCTAAGAATGTCACTACGGCTGAAAAGAGAGCCAAGACTTCCTCGCTCGGAGAGCTGGCTCTTTATTATTGTGTGATCCGCATCATTATCACAATAAGCACACGGGATAATCACACCTCATTAGTTATGTCTGATATTAATGGGGACAATATAAATACATTCCCCGTGTGTTTCAAATGGCTAAGCAAGAAAACACATAGCCCCTTATCTCGCTGCTAATGCAGTCTGGGTAAACGATGGGGCTTTGTGCTGCTGGAGCCTGGGAGAGTGAATATACAAACATTCCTTATTGATCCTCTGAGTGGTTCTGAGTCGAGCGCCCGCATACATGACCGTATGACAGAAATGATCCCAGTCCAACCCTGACAGACTTGATGTATGTTCAGGCTTTCTCCACAGCTGTTCCTCAAATACTACAGATGTGTTCTATTGATAAAAAAAGAAAAAAAAAAAGCAGAGATGTGTGTGTTTGTGCACATGTGTGGACGCTTTTGGAATATGGGTAAGGGGAACAGGAGAGCACAGTGGAGGAAAAGAAGGTCATGGTATTACATATCCACATTCAGTAATAGAATATGGCAGACTGCTTGTGATGCCGAAATCTGTCAGATCTCCCTGCCCGGTCTCACTCTCTGTGTGTCCTGCTTGAAATTTCTGTTTGATTCTTCGCTGGGGAGAAGAGGCAGTCATTAATACACCGCAATATCTTCCATGTCCTTTGGTGCTGAGGGAATCCTTTACTGCATCCCTCCTCCGAAGTTATGTAAATCAAAATGTGCATCAAAAGCCATTTGCCACATTAAGCACAGCCTGCAAATATATGTGTACATGCAAGCAACCTTGACAAGACTAAGACTCCCTGTTGTATTTCAAATTCCCCCACCTCATTTAAAAATCAACCATGCTTAAAAAATGAAGACATAATCAAGCAGCTTGCTTTGAAAATCAATGGATTTCGACTTGTTTACTTATGAATAAGAGAAATGTGCTATTTGCGTCCATCAGAAATTCTCTGATATTTTCCATCCGAGATATACAGGAGAAAAGAATCATACATTATTCAAACGCAACGCTCTAAACCGCGTTTCCATACTGTATATCCTCAATATCGCTCTGATCGTGTCAAACACAAACTAAAAGATCACGGAGCTCTTTGATCCCAACATCTTGTGTGAATAATTCCCCATGATATTGACCTTCTGTAAAGTCATGTTCTAACTCATGTGTCATTGTTTTGTCCAGCTGAGTAACACCTCCTCAAAAATGTAACTGCACATGAGGGACCACATGGTGATACTTGGGGAACACCACAATAACTGTAACTGGTCGACTTGGGCCGCCCCTTGTTTCTTTCTGCATCTGTTTGCTGCTGATGGTGCAGACTGTTGATGACAAAAAGAGCATGAAGCGACTTACTGAGTAATGTTTTCTTTCCTAGTAATAGTAGACAAGCTTTGTATGTTTTGAGATCTGATGCAGCAAAGCTTTTTGTTTCTGTGAGAATTACTAAAGTGATTGTTTTGCAGCTCAAGAGTAAATCTTGGCCATGACGTACAAGTGAAGTCCAGAATCAGGGTCCTAAACTTTGTTAACCATGGCATTACTTTATCTCTTTGCCAAATTCAATTACATTTTTTTGGCCTTTTTGTCTTTATTGATAGAACAGCTGAAGACTTGGACAGAAAACAAGATGAGAGAGAGGGGGAGTGACATGCATCAAAGTGCCCCAGACCTGGAGTCAAACCTGGGTCTGCTGCAGCTAGGACAAAGCCTCTGTTCATGGGATGCCTAAACAAGCTGAGTTAGTTGGTGCTTTCCAAATTCATAACAAATCTTTGTTGAAAAATAAGTTGGTTTTCTGTTCTGATGCCCTAAAGGTAAAGATTCGGTTGAATATGGCCAGGCCGTCCTAACTACAAACCAAACCAGAAAAACTGCCGTAAATGTTACCTGTACAAGCAGCTTATTACGGCACTTATGTACTTGTTACCAGTCGCAGTGGTTTTGACAGGCACAAAGGAGATAGTCAGATGAAGTAGTTTAAGAGCAGAAAAGTCAGCACAAGATGCAGCCTGTGCAAAAATTGCCTGAGCATGCATGTTTACCAAGTATATGTTTTCAAGAGAGAGTATTGTTATGATGTGATAAGGTGTGTTTGTAGTTAGCACATAATGCTCTAGACAAAGGAGCCTGGGATTTAAATTCACATAATGCAAATTTCTAACATTATGTTGCCTTAAGGTGAGAAAAAAAAATACTGAGTGCCCTTTGGAAATGATCAACAAACAAAGTTATTGAAGTTCTCTGTTTTGCTGAGCCATCCATCCAGCCCACAGATACGTTTTGTTGAATGGCTGTGACCTTGATGAGAGATAATCTGAGCTGAACTTGTTTCCAAAACATAGCTAAGCTTTTAACTGTCTAAATGTAATAACCCTGGCCTAGATAGTTCTTCTTTTCTGCTGATACGTTCATGTGATGAGACCGTCTGGTGTGGCATGTCTGACTGGTGGCTTGACTGGAGGAATAAAATGTCCGTAAACACTTTCAACACTTTTATTTTTCATCAAGTAAAAACTGTATCTTGATTCTTAATAGGCAATCATGAAAAAGGCTGCAAGAATTTATTAGACGTGTTGGTGACATTATGATTGATCTATGGATCAACAGAGCATACGACTAGCATCTCTCTCCACCAGGCCTCATTGTTTTCTTTTGACCTCACAACCCTAACCTTAACAAACGCTATCACCCTGCCAACAGGAGCATCAGATCAGAAACACACATATTTGGGTGGTAATTACAAACAGTGTGTTTTGGCATTTAGTTTAGAGGACACTGTGGACAATGTATGTTCTTTCTTGAATCTGCAGAGCATTCAGTGATGACGGCCTGCCTGTCTGTTCTATGCTAAGTTGAATTATGAACAGAGGGTATTCAAAAGGCATTTCAGTAAAAGGATATCTGCCAGAAGCCATTTCAATGCTGGATTCCTGTGGCGGAGCAGATTGAAGTGGAGGTGGTTTGACCGCAAGAATTAATATATACAAAAGGGAGCTAAACGGGAGAATAGATTGCTGTCACAGTTGGTAATTTCATGGCTTGATTGATTGCTGGCATATTGTATGGCGCATACTGAGGTGATTAATCCGTCTTTGCATAGTTCAAAACCTCCGTGGCTCTGACTTGTTTGCCTTGCCAACAACGCTGTCTAACACAATTGTATGTCACTTTCCTTTTCATTCCATTATTCTTTTTCTTAATTCCTCCTTAAATGTCCTCATCTTTACCAGTGTGTGTGTGTGTGTGAACGTGCGCACGCACATCCGTGAGCGGGTGAGGGGATGTGTGAGTGAGTGTTATTAACCTTGCATTGTTTACTCAGCCATACATACACGCATGAGTTGGCGGTGCTTAATTCCACACCGATAAAAGCTGTTTAAAATTTCAGACAGAAAATGAAACCTGTCAAAAATGTACACAATTGAAATTTGTTAAATTAATGAGATGAAAAGAATATGAAAGGGCGGCAGCAGGTAGACCAGATGACGGGGTCAATGGGATACACCATAAAACTGATTATGATTGATGATGACAGATTAGAACGTTTGTGCACGCAGAGGAGAAATAATTGGAAAATGAGTAACCATGGTTAACTATTTATAGCCAACAAATAATATGTGCATATCTATTTTATAAGACCTTAAATATTTTGAATAGAAAATAGCAGAACACTCATTTGAATCTTTAAAGCAGGATGCTTGTGCTCCACATTTCTTTCTATAAAAATGATAATATCATATAGAAATGGAAAACCCGTCCAGCCAAGCTGGAAAGTGTGCACTGTACACTCTGTAATTACATCCACTCATATCCTGCGAGGCATGTTTAAAGATGCAGATTGAGTGTTCAACAGATGACTTCCATGGCTGTCGATTTTATTTTCTCATAGGATGCCATGCAATAATCTACAGGTCAGAGCACATTTTCATAAATAACTCAGTTCAAGATATTGTAACAGCTAGGCATGATATTGCAAATTCCTCTCTAAGATTGCTGAGTTCAAAAAATAATTGGACATCCAGGCAGTCATTTAGCTCAATCGGTTTCCCGTGGAAATTCTGACAAGCTGCATGTAGCTGTTTCTCTGCACTGCTGACACAACCATGAATTGGAGATACATATGGGAAATGGGTATTCTGATCTTTAAATAATACGAATAACAATTCTTACTCTACGGATCGTAAATATCTTCATGCTACAATAAAAGAAAAATAACAAAATACTTAACTGACAGTTGAATAAAATATTTCAGTGACCTAAAATTCAGGGATCAAACAGGGATTTCAACTTAATATAGCAAAGGTCTGGTGGACAAAGGACCTGAAGACAGAAGTCTAAAAATAAACTCAAGTGAATTAATTCCTCTCTTCAGCCATGCAGCCACTGGGTCATTAACATAGACATGGCTTAATTTCCAGATAATTTGTTATTCCCATATTGCAACACATGGTTAAGTGTCTTGGTGGGACTTTGATGCCCCGAGCATGTCCTCCTTGTGTCTGGCAAGAATGTCATGATCAGAGCCATGGACGGCAACAGGAGGCAGTATGCAAATATGATTTCAAAAGGGATTTAAAACCCTTAAAAAGAACCGGCCATCCCGGAGTGAGCGAACAAAATCAGCCTTTGCTCATATCTGACACGAGTGGGCACACACAAAACCTACAAACACAACAGCTATACATCAAATTATATTTTTTTGTAGCCTGTAAAGGCTTTACAGGAGATTTTTCAATTGCTATTGTGTGAGACCTCACATGTTATAGTTGCTATACTTTTTTTGATGTTGAAGCCAGCATGTAACCCTTTTTGACAAAGGATTGGCATCATGCACTGCGCTATAATGAAAGTCTGAACCCCATGCCTGAGCTTTTATTCAAACTTGAATTATCCTGCAAGACTACTGACCTGCCACTCACTGTGTGTGCACAGTTATTTACCGAAGGGAAAAAAAAAAAAAAAAAGACAAACAAAAAGATCTGGATGTAGCCTTGACTGCAAAAGGAACTGACTGTGGTTTGTACATTTTGGAGAACTAAAACTAGATGCAATACACAGCTTACAAGCCTGAAAGATGGTGTGCGATATGAAAGGCGAACGATTTATATCAAACGGCATGATCAGCAGGCTCTGTTTGTCATACTAAATCCTTAAGTAAAGCACTGAGTGATTCAGAGAGAAATTAACAACTTATTGAACTGAGTGAACATGGCAGTTCTGATACGGTATACAGGAGGTGTTAGCTCCCGTTGCTTGTATTGAGGGTGTTTGTCAGTTTTAATCTGTGACTTCAGCACACTGTCGGACTTTAATGAAAATGACAAGCAGTTGGTGCTATGGCAACTCTAACATAAAGCGTGCATTTGTGCTTGACCAGTCCCATCTCTTACAAATTAAGCTTATACTGTATATTTGCAACAGTGTGCTTTGACTGAATTAGCTTTTCTATAAATATAACGAGAATATGTCGCAGCCCACTAAATGTATCAGTGAAATGTTCACAATGACCAGTATTTGATTTGCTCATAGGCTTGCAATACACTGTCACCAAATAACTCTGTTCTTTTCAAAAGGTTGGATGTGTTTGGAATATTGTCTTTTTTGAAGGGCTAAAAACTGAATATTTTTCTTCATTTAAACATTGTTACTGAGACAACACATAAACCCTGATTTGACTTTTCACTGGCTCACCCTTTTAAATTGGAAATACAATTTAAAAAATTAAATAAAATGATACATTTTACATCACATCTATACATGTGTCTCCTCTAGCTCTGGTCCCCTGGAAATGTCGGTGTGCCGCACATCATTAACAATCTCACTGCTGTCTGCAAATGGAAATCAACTAATTGGGGCTAAGGACAAATAGTGACCCACACGTACAGCGAGCCAATCAGAGCGGTGGCCCATGCTGCTTTTCTAATAAGCTTACCCCGAAAAACACATTTAATTTCTAAGTGGAGGCCAAAGCCCTGTAATGTAAAATAATTATTTAGTATCAAAATGTTTCGCAATTATTAAAACAATACTGCCACACATGTTTCAAAGCAGATCATTTTTTAGTTCCTTTGATGTTTTTTTTTTTTTTCAGAACTATCTCTGAACCTTCTCCCCGCTAAAGTGATGATACTGCTTTGAAGGCATTTTTTGGTAAAAAAAAAAAAAAAAAAAAAAGCAGCAGTGTCAAAGTGGGCATGATGTGATGCTATAAGACTTGACCACATGCATAGGAAGAAATCTGCCACTCCTGCACTTTTCTCCTTGTTACTTACCCCTGACCTGCTCTTAAAAAAAATATAGTCAGCAGCATTGCAGTGCCTCTAATGATGTGTAATCACAGTGGTTTCCTGCATAATGCCTTAAATGTTGGGAGAGACCATCAAGCACCACAGATATCCAGGGACATTTTAGGCAGATGGTGATACTTTACTTCGCTTAACAGAGAAAGCAAGATAAGACTTATTTTCATGCCTCAATAAGTAGCCCATTGAACACAT
Organism: Acanthopagrus latus; assembly: GCF_904848185.1. Classification (NCBI taxonomy): domain Eukaryota; kingdom Metazoa; phylum Chordata; class Actinopteri; order Spariformes; family Sparidae; genus Acanthopagrus; species Acanthopagrus latus. The sequence continues at coordinate 15,782,595 of NC_051042.1, read as the reverse complement.
TCATATTCAGCATAGAAGATCATGAATTTGCCTAATTTCCTGATGATTTTGAGCCGCACTGTATGTTGAAAATGGTGAATAGATATGATTGATGTTTCTCCTTATGCTCTGTATGTATTCCATCATTTTCCTGAGAGCAGGGAGAGAAAAACATCAAAGTCATTCATGTCAATCTTTAAGCTCTTTAGGAGAAATAATGGCGAGCAAGGCTGTTTGAAAACTCATATCCATGTTTGGTTATGCTCATTTCATTGCGCCTTGTACCCCATTCTATTCCAAAGCAACTGAAAGCAAAGTAGAGCCACAGTTGAATTCAAATGGAGATGCAATTAAATGCAAAAAGGCTGAGGGAGAATTTTACTATGGTGATGTTTATGCATTAGACTGTGTCACTGAAAAGACTTTTGACTGCATTCCAGAAGTGACTGTTGGATTAAATGTGATCGGGAACTTGCTAAATACACGGGATGAGCCCGAAACAGGGTAAAATGTCCAATTAGAAAAAGCTCGTAATCTCATGTGTGACATCATGTTCTTCCAAAGTAATAATATTTCTGTACGAGAAGTCACCAAACCATGGACATAAGTATTTCACAACTTCAGTCCAGACATATCTCTGCAACTATTGACTTGATTGCTGTGACATTTGGCATGAACATAACCATCCCCAGAGGATACATTTACAAAAATGTCTCAGCAACCATTGGACAGATTACCATTAAATTCGTTTCAGATATTCACACTCCCCAAAGCATAAGCTGCAGTAATTGAGATGATTTAAATTTCAATTTGTCCAGCACTTTGGTGTGTTATAAAATATCTTTGAAAGTAATGACAAGCCCATCAGCCTCAACTGTACTTCAGTAGTTTTTATTAGCAAATGCCACACATGCTAAATACAGATAACACAAAAGTTATAACTCCTAAGAGTATTGGGCACAAATAAAAAAAATTGTCATGCTTTGACCACGGCTATCTTTCATGCATGCAACGCACATCCTTCATTATATTAGGTATTTAGGAACTGCTGGAGTCACAGGGAGATGGTCGAGGTGGATGGCTGGTGTACAAGGTCCAAGAATGCAGCATCAGAATCCAGACTTCGCCTCAAGTCTGTGTTCAGGGTTTAGGCAACAAAAACACCTAAAATTAGGAAAAGATTGTTTTTCCCATGATATGTTGATGAAAATGTATGGGAAATAATGACATTATTAATCTTGAGAATGTGCGCACTTGGACAAGAATCTGTAAAGTGTAAATTTGATACTTGATGAACTGTTGTGATCACATGAAAATATGGGTTGGACAAACATTTACAGTTATGACCAATCAGCATTTTGTCCAATCCATTACCTTGTGGTCCAATCTTGTGTCAATGCAACTTATATTCAATAAGTTATCTACCTTCACTTATCCAGTATAGTCTAGTAGTAATCAAGTTTCCCTCCAAATACATTTAGCACAACAGAGTTTTAGTGGCATCTTTGGTGTCCCCTTCAGGGACTGCTCTTGAAAGATGCTGATGAAGGTTCTCAGTCATCCAGGTCATGGTAATTCTAAGTGCTCTTGAAAGGTTTTTCTGTTTATTGTCTCCCCCCCAACAGTGAAATGAAAAACTGCCCTTGGCCAAGATATTGGGTTGTACAGAGCCTGTGTGGCTGTAGATTTTGTAAGAAGAACAAATATAAAAGCTTTGGCTCACAAATTGACTATTATAATCATTTGGTGAGACAAGAAAAAATATCAAGATATTTACATTACTATATGATGAATTATTATTGAAAAGTGTCTTTGATACTCTTGATAGTTCCCTAAACTAAATGAGATGATGTGGTTTGGTGCAGGAATGAGCAGCAAACGGTCTGGATGCTGTTCCATGTTAGAGCATTAATATGAATCAAGCAGCCAGTGTGTGCTGGCTAGCAGCTGTTTGGGGCCCCGAGTGCAATCCCATGCAGCACCTCGGTCCCCAACAAGTGCTAGCCGCAATGAGGTGCATCATAGTGACTTTTAATTTCCCTCCTCACCACATCATATCTGCAGCAGGCCAAGGAAGGGGAGGAGAAGAAATAGATCCCCAGATTATTTCCATCTATAATTTCTTATCTGGTGGTATGCATTCCTTCTGCCTCTCCCCCATTGCCCCCCAGCAGGCTGAGCCTTTTACTCCCTGGGTGTGCCACCAATCTAGAAATTGAATTTGAGGGGAGGAAATTAGAAATGAGCGCATTTTCATTTCAATTTGGCTTTCCAATGAGACAGTTTTGATGTGGGGTCTTACAAGGCGACAATATAGAACTCCCACTCACTTGATACCCTTCACCTTGCGACCTTGTCACCTACACCCCACCGCCAGCCTTTAAACCCCCACCAGCCTCTCCCTGTCTGCTCTCCCACCCATTTAAAGAGCCCTACATCTTAAAAACAGTCAATTTCCAAGCCAAAGTGTGCCACCTGCTTTTGGCAGCTGGAAGCCCTGGCAAATGTAGATAAATGAACAGAGCCACCTGAGGGATTTTATGAATCTGCTGCTGCTTGGCAGATTTATTTGCTCCCCGCCACAGAGAGCTGCACTGGTAAGCACAGATTACGGTCTATAGCACAACTGCCCCAGCCCATTCTCCTGTCCTACCCTCTGTGTGTCCACCAATGCAAGCGCTGCGAGGTTGTTGACCTGTAATTCATCAGTATTTTAAATTGTAAACTGCAGCCTTGTGTTTTCCCGTGTCTTCCTTCACTTCATCATTACTGCTCTGGAACAGATTGCGCCGTGCCCTTGGGAAGCTGTGAATATGTTTGTTTAATGCCTGATCTAATCTTACATCATTATGCAGAAGGATATTTGACTAAATCTTATAGAACTGTAATTAGATTTTTATCAAATCCACTGCTGTTTGGTTCTCCACAGTATATGTATGGCTATACAGTATCTCGCCTCAGTCAAATTCATTTTTCAGAAGCTCCATTCTGTACTTGATTTAAGGTAACGTTCAATGAAATGTGTTGTGAAGATCAAGTCGCAGATCAGTTTATTTTTCTTTTGACTAATTATTTAATATGTCAAACATAAACATGAAGGTTTTAAGCTCCCTTTAGGTTAATAATCAAAAGTGCTCTTTAAATAACGATTCACGGATTACTGAGTTGTATCTACTGAGGCATTCATTTATTTAAAAATTAAAGATGAACATTTTGACTTAAGTGCTCCTCTTGAGTTTTAAGAGCAAAGTCCTCCATGTGATCTTTGATTAAAAAACAGCAGCAACAAAAACTTAATAGCAAGGTAATCCTACATGTTGTAAACGACTCTCATTACAACCATCAAACACAAGAGAATAAAGAAAACACGTGGAACTTTTTTTTGGTGGTGCAATATTGTCAACATTTGATTTAAAGGTATAAGCGAAAGTATAGAGAGTATAGAGTGATTGTTTAATTGTTAAAGACAGAAGTTGTCTCTAAAGTTGAATTACAAACTTCGATAAAACACCTTGACAGTGATCAATATTCAATATAATTTCTTTGGACAATTTACTTTGGTCCATTGTCTTTGTTAATATGATGTGATGTTAAAACAGGAACTGTCGAAAATTCATCTTTCTTTGCAAAATTTGTTGCGTTAGCACCTTTCATTAGCACTGATCTGCCACAGTGTAGCATGGTCCCTGTCATCAACCAGTAACAATAATTACATGACTAATAGCTTACTGGTATTGCTCTCTTACTTGTAAAACTGTAATTGACAGTCATTTCTTTCTCACGTCAGGTGCCCTGCCCAGGTAAATTTGAACTAAGCCTTTTCCCTTTTGTAGAAAAGGTCAAGTTTCAGACACAATACGTGGCAGTCAGTGAGCTGTCTGACTTTAAAGGGAATTCAGTCACAGACAGACACCTGACGGCTGATGTCTGCAAGCAGTGAGTCCCCTCTCTGGCTTCACCCATGAAAACCATTAGATTTAACTCTGAAATAAGGCTCAAGCAAAACTAAACTGCAAATGTCCTGTCTATGTTCGGACAGTTTTATATAAGTGTTATGGATGTTCTTGTGATCATTATCTCCTGTCATTCGATATCATTTAACCTTGTTTATAAATCATCCTCTAAATAAGCTCTCAAAAACACAAAATATATTGCGTGTATGTGTTATTCTATGGTGTGTTTTTTGAAGTAAAACTATGAAAAGTTAGGCATTTGATAAAAATAAGGAATGATGTGCACACAAGTTGTTTTTCTGTTGTCTCAATGCTGAAGTGATCAGTGTCTCCATACTGCGTGGGCGTAAAAGAAGTTAATCAGCTCATTTTAGGCTTTGTTGCTGATGTCAGAAATGTTCATATTTGGTGGTCTACTTATGATGCCAATCATAATTGTGTTTGAAGCTTTGAAACCACAAAATAAACAAGCAGATGTTTTGAAGTTCTGCTAAGAGAGTAAACCTAAACAGAATTGAAAAGATTCTTAGTTTTCTATTGAACCTTCAAGTACCTTTAATTTTCTACATCACAGCATCAGTCATCATGTCAAATTTCAAATTTATTTGTCGAGGGCTTTTAACAAACAGGCTCAAAATTGTTTCAGGGACCAAAAACCAAGATGAACAAGTGTGTCACTAATTTAAAACTGTGGGTGTTTGTGTGACTACAGCTGTAAATGGAGATGAGCGGATATGAGAGTGCGAGGCAGCACCAGGGAGTAGGCAGACAATTAAATGACGAGACTGCTGGGAACGACAGGAGAGGAAAGAGAAAATGGAAGGGAAAACAAGGGTCCTTCTGGACTGAGGATAATTTTCCATTTAAAAAAATATGCAGTAACAAACACTGAAAATTGAGTCTTTTTTACAATGTAAGCTCACATCTAGGTACAAAGGGGAAAAAAAAAATCATAATTTTTTAAATATATGGATTAAATGTTCTTGTGTCTCAAAGCTGTTTTCAAATTTACAGTACATTATGATTTTGACTTTACGTACATAAACTGTAATTTGTTCTTCCAGTATTTCATAACTGGGCCATATATTAACATAATTTTGTGTGTAATTCAATCATTTACCAAAAGTTTTGGAATCAGTCCTGCAAAGACACCCGCAATGGCTGCAGGGTAATCCTTTGGGAGAAATGACTGTCAAAGTTACTCCACTAAAAGTGATTGTTCGTGCCACTGAGGTTGTTATTCTAAGTTTATGCTGACATGCCAAAAAAATCCTTCAGCGCTACACTTTTTTTGTTCAAGAGTAAGATTTGTTTTGCAACCAGAAACAAAAATCTTGTTTGATGACAATTCTCAATCTTAAATCTTGTGAGGTGACTTGTAGCAGTCGTTGCCTCATCTAGATTGTAAAAATCAGTTAGTCAGCTGAGCTACTTACTGAAATAAATTCTTGCTGGCACTTCCTCTTTCCAACTCTGACTGATGTTCACACATTGTCATCCTCCAATGAACACTCAATTCACACATAAATTGAATAGAATAGAATATATTGCACATTCACATAGCATGCTTATTAGCTAACTTCTACATCAGGATGTGAAGAGGAGGGGAGTAGTATTATTACAGCAGAGAAGGCTGCCAAACAGCTGACCGCAGTTCAAGTCTCACCAGTGGATATTTTTAAGGACACTGGTGGACATTTTCTGGTGTTTTCTAATGCGACCAAAAGTATTTTATCTTTATTAAAATGTTATTATTATTTTTATTATTTTATCATTTTTACAATTTTTCACAGGAACTCAGACCGTCTCCATCCATGAATGTGATGTCCAAAACAGGTATTTTAAGCAACCTTAACCATGTGTGTTTGTGCCCAAACCTAAGCAGAACACAAGCAAGGTGTTGTGAGAGAAAAATTCAATCGAAACAGTGTTGTGGCAACTGAAAATCAGTCTCATGTCTAGTGTAGATGAGAGTTGGTCAAACGCCAAGCTTGCAGGCAAAAGTCACACATCAGCTGTGCATAGATGATGACTGAAGAGAGGCAGTCTATTCTCATCTTATAAAATAACCCAGACAATAAAGCATTATTCCACACATCTCAACAACTGCCTCATGATACACGTAAGACTTCTTGTACAGTTCAACCATTGTTGAGCATCATACGTCAAGCTAAAGTCAAAACACTAATACACAGAAGTGGTTTCACCAACCCCCTTCAGGATGAACTCCTTACCTTGACTCCTTACGTCAATTTTCACGGCATATTATACCATATACAATACATCCATTCATACTAAGCAACCAGATGATGATCATAGGACAGAGCCATGTCTGAAGCCAAGAGACACCAAGATATCATTTTACATACACAACAATGTTGCATCTATATTGTTAAGTTTCAAATGTAAGGACAATATATCAGAATAAGAAGGGCCATTTGAGAATTTCCCTCACAACAGACATAAAGTTGTACCGTTACCATCCCGTTGTGGGGAAATTATCTTTCTTGTTGCATATAAAGCATCATAATTGCTGTTCCAGACATCATGCTAGATTCACAAACTTTAGTGAAATGAGGCTTGGGTTTAAAATTAGCAGCGCAGCTGTCCAGATATGCATGCTTTTTTCATGTCATGTATTATTAAAAAAAAAAAACACAAAAAACACATCATAAAGTTTATTATAGCTGCTTCAGTGTGTAATTTAACATTATTTATGTTTATGTCCATTTTATCCCCAGTTGGTTGGATACAAGCAAGATAGCATATAGTCATTGTTGCAACAATTCTTCATCCTGTACAAATGCATCAGTAAAACATAGTTATAGCCATATACCACTTACGTCATCGGCAGAATTTAAATGCTGGCTGTCTGAGAATATTTTGGTGGGCTACAGACAACCTGACATCCTTTCTCCCTCCTCTCTCCTCTTATCCTAAATCCATAGAAGAAAAGCAAGTTGAGCTCGTAACGGCTGAGTGCCACCCATGGGTGCATTTAATACTCTAATTAATTAATTGTATGTGGGGAGCAGTTCAGCTAATACTGAAGCAGACTCTGGCTGAAGGCATGCCAGACACAGTGTGTTTAGTAAACTTCCTATTGTACATTTACCCATCACTACTGTTCCAAAGTTCAGGCAGAGGAAACATAATCCTGCCTTTTATTGAGAATTGACTTCCATATCACATTTAACAAGAGTGAAAGCCACTCTTATTCATGCAGCTGAATGAAAGTAATTATGGTCTCGCATCTTAATCGTTATCAAATTAACCTCAGTGTAAGAGATAGAGAACTTTTAGATGCCAAACAATCTAAGTGTGTTTATTCGGAAAGGTCTGTGCACTGGATACAGTTTTACACCAACACTATGGCAATAAATTATTGTTGGTTCTTTTGTGGTCAGTTTCAATAAAACAGAAAATTGGCTTTGTGAAGAAGATATTTATTAAGTTTAGCACATCCAGTGGTAGCTACATATAACATTAAGCAAAGAGAGAAGAAAAAGCTTTCAAAATCTGCAGAGCTCACACAACAATGTTGACGTAAACAAAAGAATATATCCGTCAGAAAAAGGTAATAAATAGAACATTATTTTTCTGATGTAAGAGTCATGCTGGCTCTGGAACACCCCAACCTTCAGTGGAGCTATTAACTCTGTGGCAGACAGGGTTGTTCAGAGAGGGTGCACTAACATAGGTTTATTGTTTTCCTGTTTTTGAATGACAATTACTAGTAAATCAGGTGTATCCATTACCAAGTGTTGTGTACACTGAGAGCGCGGCTTGCTTGTGTTCCTTTCAGGACCACTTCCGTTACATTATCAGATCTGTTTTAAAATCCCCTTTGCACTCGTAAATGTTTGCTGCTTCCTGCCTTCAGTGCAGATGCTCTTCACGCTTGCTCTCTGCTTATGTTAGTTTTGCTACTTCTTCCTATTGTCTCAAGCAGGTTTCCTAAAACAAATAAATCATCGAAAGAACAATTTACGACATCCCTGAGTTGCGGTTATCTACTTTGAACTACCCACCCAGAATATTAACAGACCCAAACAGTAATTTAGTGGACTACTGACAGAATTATTCCCCGGACTGTGCTATGCGTCACTGCTCACCAGGATCGATGAAGAGCACGGACTGTCATAAATTGTGACAGAAGATCGGATATTCGCATTCAAAATGTCTTCTGCCAGTAAGTTTGTTCATCAGAATTTCACAACTCTGCCAGATTTAAAAGGACGTGCATCTCTAAACGACGCCATAACTTTCCCCAAACCCACTGAAACGGACCAGTGAAGTCATGAGCTGTGAATGGAATTTCTACCTGCTGAGATAATCTGAGTTATAAACCTAAACACAAGTGCAGGGCCCTACTCCCACAGAGGGCAAAATCTATGGACTCAGCGCAGCCAGCTTCGCCCCCGGACATCTGGCGGATAGCCAAAGGTCACATAAACACAGATAACAGTCAACCTGGACATTGTAGTTAGAATACAGGCTTAAACCATTAATAAATCTCAGTGAGGCAGAAGCGGAGATGACTACTGATCAATAAACAAAAAAAAAGTCAAGGAAGTTGCATGTGGAAAGGGGGAAAAAAACCCAATCAGAAATGCTAAAGCAGGATTTCACTGAACTGTTTAATTGTCTGGACAATCTGGAAGGCCAGGGTTTTTTATTTGTGGACTACTTCCAACAGTAAACAGAGGAATCAACAGGTTCAGAAAACTCTCAACAGATGCCCCAGCAAAACCTGCGGTCTGGAAGGGATCAACTATACTGAAAACTTCAGTCTGCTCTGAGGGACACAGGATTCTTTCTAGGGCAGATGGCCTACACCTAAGTAGATCTGGACTGACAGTACTGATGGGCCATTTTTTGGATGAGTCTGAGACACCCATCAGCCCAGCCTAAGATGATTCACCCTGACACACAGCAGCCTTGGCACCATGGACACCTAACATCACTGCCTCAGTGTCAGCATGTTGACAAGCAGAGCATTGATCAGTCTGCTTATTCCTCCTCCCTTCCCTGCCTCACCCCTTCTGATAAAGCGGAAGCGCCGTTTAGCAATGGCATGAAAATCACCCCTAAGTCACTTCCATGTCGTTTGCCTCCTCCCCAACCAAACAGACTGACTCTACTCAGCACACTCACACAATAAGGGGCGCACTGTGGACTTAATCATCTCAAACAGTCTTAACATTTTACGGCTGTGGTGACTGATGTTGTTCTGTCTGATTAATCTTGTTTCTCCTTTGAGATGACTATCTCTGTGCACACAGATGTTCAATCAGAGATAATCAGAAAATGACCTACCACTGAAAACATTGGTGAATTATTCATTCAGGTTTTCTCTTCCACATCGGCCCATGACTAGGTCTCAGTCCATGATGTTGTTGATAATTTCAGTTCTGAAATGATCCATGTTATTAATGCAATTCCCTCCACTAAAGTAAAGGTAGTCTGGTAAGAAAATAACATCATAGAGAAATTCTATGCCTGTAACAATTAACAGTGTTGAAAAGCCGGACGCAAGCAGTGAAAAAACAAATCTCCTGGTGCATTAGGACAGCTATGAAGATACACCAAAGAGAGCAATTATAATTTCGAAATGAGAAATAACAGACAGTCCTTATTCTATGACATCACTGCAACCAGCTGTTATAATGAATGTTCCTTCTTTGCTACTGCTGAAAGGCTAACAAACTCTCACGCAATGAATTTGCCTCATTCTTTACTGTCGAAACTGCAAAGATTAGTCAAGTGATCAGTTTTTCCATAGCTGGTATAAGGTCTGTGTTATCCTTTAAATTCACTCAAAACCACTACAGGTAGTACATCACAATTTGAATCCTATTAGCTACAACTTTGGCAGAAGTTGTCCAACATCTGTTCCCTTGATATTCTATCAGCAGACTTCTCTGAAATGTTTTAACTGAATGGCACTGGCTCTGCTGCAGGTCATCGACACATCTCCGCTGTCAGGCCATTTCCCACAGGCCTTGAAAACTGCAGTTATGGAGCCACTTCCTAAAAAGCATAACCTTGAAAACTCACCAAGGAACAATACCAGGTTCATACCAAAACTTCAATTTGTAAGTAAATTCGTTTTAAAAAAGCTGTTTTTCAACATCTTAACACCCCTTTTGCCTCTAAACAATTGTTTTGATGTTTCCTAGCCAGGATTTTGATCACACCACAGCACAGAGAATGCGCTTGTTAAAGCCCTGAATGGCAGAGGGAAAGTTTCAGTCTTGGTATTATCAGATCACAGTGCTGAATTGTCAAGCACAACATATTACAGAGAGAGAGAGAGAGAGAGAGAGAGACAGGAATTCCTGTGGCAGTGCTAAACTGTACCACTTTCCGTCATTCGGTAAAAATGATATTTGGAGTCCCCAGGCTCCATTTTCTGTAAAAACAAAAAAATATCTTAACCATAATTATGCAGAAGACACAGAGACTTATTCAACAATATCACCAGATGACTACAGTGCAATGCAAGCACTGCGAAAATCAGGATTCTCTGAGAAGTCGATGAAACAGCTGGAGCTGATTCAGAACACTAAGGTGAGTCTTCACTAGGGAAAATGGATCACATCACTCCGGTTCTCGGATTGTTACACAGGCATCCTGTTTGTCAAAGAATTGATTTTCAAAATACAGTTGTTTGTTTATAAAGCACTGAATGGTTTAGGGCCAAAACAAATTTCTGATCTGCTGTTCCATTGGAAATATTTGTAAAGATGAACTTGGGGCCATTATTCATGTCTTACGACACACTGCAATATCTATTTTACTGTTAGAATGTTTTTCTCATTCTACTTTATTTCTATCTTTCATTTTACTCTGTTTACTCTTCTGAAAAGCATGCATCTCTATTCCGTCTTTCTATATTGCCTTGTGTTTCTTTTTATCTTTTTTCAGTACCTCTCTGTGTTATGTAAAGCACATTAAATCCCCAGCGCTGTACACATAAACTTGCCTTTTCACATTCATCTGCTGAAGAAAGAAAGTCTCTCATTTCTCACCTTCAATATGAGTTGAAGACATATACAATACCTAGAAGTGTGGTTCTGTTACATAACAAAAGGTTTGGAAGTCAAACTTCATCCAGTTTGTAAATCACAGATGTGTGAATTGGAAGCTCTAAGCCTCCTGTGCACACTGACACACTGACAGTGGTTATATGATAATGGTGACGAGCGGACGCAATCTTAGAATTTTTTTTGGCATGTCAGAGAAAAAAATATTATTCAATTCTTATTGGTTTTAAATGTCATGGAAAATGTCTGGAGGGGATCCTTTACGTGACTGTTCAACTCAAATAATTTTTGACACTGTAGATAGTTCCTAGTGAACTGCATTTGATTACCCACATACAGTAAAATAAGTAAATAAAAATGAAAACTGAGTATTTCCTGTTTTTAATATGTTACCGTAATCAGTGGCTTAAGTCCCAATGCTGCAACTGTTGAACTCAGAATAATACAGGAAATAATAAAGGATCTTGAAGCCCTACATTACCACCACAGTTACTATGGCAATGCATGTACCACTGTGGTGTTGCCGGCTATTTATCAGGACACAGGATGTAACGTGACAGTCTCTTGTGCCATAATCAAAGTCAATTTTGTACAAACTCTGACATGGTTACCGTAGAGAGCATCAGGCAGGGCTGTCAGGAATATAGGAGCCCATCAGTCAAGCAACAGGCTTACTGCCTAATCTAAATTTGATGGCAAGTGGTAAAAACAGGATTAAATGTGCGTGTGTGCATGTCTTGGCAGTGGTCACGAAGTCCTCTGCCACAGAAAATGCATGGATTTGACCAACAAGTCCATCAAAAAAGCTCAAGAGTAAGTCCCTCCAGAGGAAAACTGTTCAGCTTAGTTTACTTAAGTTTAGTTTACTTTAGTTATTTGGCAATTACCTTAAAGTAAACTCTCAATATTGTAAAACCATCATACACGCAATTAATGAGCATCAAGGATAAACAAGAAAGTTAGATGACTAATTTCCACTGTGTCCTTGCTAATGACCTTGAGATGTGTACATGTATATTTGCATGACTACAGTGAAGTAGGGCACGAGCGGCATATAAAGGCATTAAAGTATAATTATACAACTAATATTTACATTAGACATTACATCCAACATGTTTACATTCTAATGATCTCAGAAGTCATTCCTACATTATAACATCGATCACAACCATCTTCAAACTTTCTTCATTTTGATTGACAACACACCCGCGTGTGTTTCATCAATGCATCTTGAACAATTGTGACAGTACCGCAGAGATAAACATCTTTCCACAGACATACAGTCAGACATAAACACTTGGCAAAGAACTCAAAAATACCACTGCTGTGGCAGTTCCTGCTACAAAAGGTGTCTCCAGGACCACCATAATGATGACACACAAACACACACGCACTAACAGACACACTCACAAGGAGAGAGCATTACCAGCCGACGCTGGTAATTAAGTCTATAAGAAAAGAAACTGTGGCAAACATTCAAGAGAATCAACTGATAACTTGAAGCTGCTCATCTATGGCTCAATCTTTAGGGAGTGCTTCTGAGGCCTTAATTCAAAGCTGACTTTGGACACTTACTGCAGCATCCCTTGCTGAATGATGGTCTAACTCCTCAATTGAAGGTTCACAAAAGCTTTATTGATCATAAACGGCCCTGTAGCTCCGCAGACATGCCGTGAGGGAACTGGGAGAGATAAGAAGAAAAAGCCAAATATTGCCATCCTTCTCTATCCTGATGGTATACACATGTTATAATCTTTGCAACCACAATTCCTAAGATGTTGCATTACAAATGTTCGATTGTAAATAAAGCATGCAACTTCATAACCCTTTTGACTTGACTTAAAAGCAATATCTTATAAGCACCTTTAACCTTAAAATGATGTGTTTTTTTCTTTTAGCTGTAGTTAACATAAAGCACAGAAACATAATGCAAAACACAAATGAAATTCAGCTTAAATCTACTTCACTCAAGCATGTTGTAACTTATATACTGCAGTCACTGTGACACGCACTTTGATAAGAAGGAGGAAACTGTGAGTTGGTGCATAATCAAAGTGGGCCAACCGATGATGCATCTCTCTGGCTCTTGTTTTTGTATAAAAGGTTTCTCAATCGGCCAACAGAGCAACCGGCCCACTGGGATTCCTTCTGGTGCTCCTGATGGCCAGTCTGACTGTAAGAATATAGCCTTAAGGAAATACTTACATAATGAATACACAAGAAAACAACAGATTATTCAAGTATGCTGGAAGCCACAAACAATCATTTATACTCAGTTCAAACACACTACTTTTTGCTTCCACTGCCAGCTCACTGAACGTATGCATCTTTTCAAATTTCTCATCTCATGGGGTCTGTCAGCTCCACAAAATGTACACTCCACTGGGCAAAGACTGGCATTATAATAGTGGTGACTAATACTGACAGCATTACCTGTTTCAGTCAACAATTATGTTGCCATTGATTCAGCAAAAAAAATGTGAAAATCAATTTAACGCAATAACATGTGGTCTGTTTAATGTTTGCTTTTTTGATGGCCCAAACAGAGTCCAGCTTGCAACATTTTCAGAGGAGACATTTGGCTTCGATTCAGCAGGAAAACATAGCCACAAGTAATGAGGACAAGAGCCAATAACAACAGTAGATATTGCTGTTCTTGATCTAGCTGTAGTTAGCAATATATACTCCAGCCTTAGGCCATGTCCACACCGGGCCAAGCTGATGCTTTTCGAAAAAATGCTCCCTAGAGTGGATAAAGTGCTGCTGTTGTCGGTCTTAGATGCCTCCACTACACTACAGCCACCCACACTCACATTTCCTTTGCACTCTAGCTCTTTTTGCTCTCTCAGACCAGTTGACTGTTGGTGTAATTAAGGTGATCGTGAGGTAACTATGGTGCTAAAAATGTTAAAACGTACATAAAACAGAAGCCTCTTCAGCCTAGGCTGTATAATGATATGGCCATCATTAAAAGGCCAAAAATAAAAGCTAGCACTGCTGTAAATTTAAACTCAAAGATGACACAATTATGTGAGTATTAAACAGTTGCCCATAGCAAACTATGGAAAGAAATTAAAGTCACCTTTACAGAAAAGATACTTTCATGTGCGTACTTTATGTTCTCAGGTCCATATATTCACTCACATAGACTGATAGTTTATTTTCCAAAAATGTACATTTTAAATAAATCCAAGCTTCTTCTTTGTACTGACTCTATAGAAAGTCCTCTCTTTCAATACTGGTCCAAAATGACCCCGACTTTGTGCCACTTCTGTCATCACAATTCACAAGTCACATGGTTAAGTATCAGATGTTTTTAAAGTCACAAAATAAGAGAAATAAAGAGAAAGAGAAATAAAAAACAACTCAATGGGGTTTTAAGCTGTTCTAAAAGAATCCTCTAATCATCTGAGATGAAATAATATTCTATCAGTACAGCATAATAAAAAACAAAAAAAAGTGAGCTGTTATTCACAATGCTGGAGATGATAAATAATCTTTTTTGTAACATGAACAAGAAAAGATTCAAATGCATGTTCATGAACTGTATTCTACCCATCAAAGCTCACACTTGAATTCATCAAATGAGTTTCCAGATAAATAGAAAATACAGTCAAGGCATTGCAAAGGTTAGAAACAATTACTTGAAATAATAATTTTCTCCTTCAGTCTATGCCGCATTGGTGGTGTCATACTTTTTTTTTCTTTTTTTATCAATCTGAAAAAATTTTCCTCAACGCTTCATGAAGCACCTCACTCAGGTTGGACTGGCTTGATCAGCACTTTTTATGTACCTTACATTCAAGCTTCTGTAATTGTTCTTGCATAGTTTGGAGCTGGTTTTAAGCTCATTATCCTGTTGTAGGATGAAGTTGACTCTAATCAAGGGCCATCCACAGGTTCTGGCACTGTGTTCTAAAATAGACTGAAAGCCTTCCTTATCAAAATTCCCTTTTACCCCATCTAAATCTACCACTTTATAAGCACCATTCAAACTACAATGCCCGACCTTGGCCTTGGTGGTGCCCTTCAGTGTCAGTTTTACATGTGAAGGGCACCACCAAGGCCAAGGTCAAGTTAAAATAAAACCTGCTGACTAAAAGTTCACATAGTATACCATATTACAACTTCTGCGATGTTAGTGACATTTTCAAACCATTGTGGCTTGGTAAGGTTGAGGCAAAAAAGCCTTCTTGGTTTGGGTTAGGAGAAGATCAACGTTTGAGTTAAAATAACTACATTCACTCTTGTAATATAAGTCACGTGAGTGACATATCTCAGATTAAGTAATGGATGTTACTTCACTCACTTCAGCTGGCAGAGAGCAGGCTATTTTCCATAATCCGCCTCAAAGGCCAACATCCTGGAGTTGCTTCTTCACTGCTGACTTTGAGACTGGTTACTGGTGAGTACCATTTAATGAAGCTGCCAGTTGAGGACCTGTGAGATATCTGTTTCTCAAACTACAGACTCTGATGTGGGTCTCCCAATTCTCTTTTATTTTGGCTAGAGCCAGTTTGCTGTTCTCTGAAGGGAGTAGTACACACTGTTGTATGAGATCTTCAGTTTCTTGACAATTTCTCGCAAGGAATGGCCTTCATTTCCTCAGAATAAGAATAGACTGACTTTCTGAAGAAAGTTGTTTATTTTCCAGCCATTTTGAGACTTTAATCAGCCCCACAAATGCTGATGCTGTAGATACTCAACTTGCCTAAGGAGGGCAATTTTACTGCTTCTTTAATCAGCAAAACATAATTGCACAAGGGTTTTCTAATGATCAATTAGCCTTTTACCACAACAAACTTGGATTAGCAAACACAATGTGCCATTCGACCGCAGGAGTGATTGTTGCTGAAAGTGGTTTGTAGATACCCATTCAAAAATCAGATATTTCCAGCTACAACAGTCATTTACCATATTAATAATGTCTAGAATGTATTTGTGATTAATTTCACATTATCTAGTTTGAAAAAGTCCAAGTGACCCCAGACTTTTGACTGGTAGTGTATGTATGTCACTCATTAAGACCACTCAAATGATCTTATAGCCTAACACTGACAGAAAAGATTGGTACTCACTGGAGGCAAACATCATTTCTCATTCCCACAGTCTTCCATACAATATTTCACTCCTCATCATCAGCTGATGAATTTGTTTCATAACCCTTGGCCTGCCGTGAAACATACACTTCCTGGTTGTCCTTGAGGGAAAGCAATTTTATATATCGAGCAAATGTGCAAGTGTGGCGACACCTGCATGTACAGTAAGAGACAGGCAGGATGTAACTCTAAATTAGGTGGGGAATGTTTGAAGTCTGATTTTTCATAGATGTTTCTGGATATATTTCTATTTCTATTCTAACAAATATGTTACAAACAAATATGGAATTCATTCAACAAAATTCCCTACTACATTTCAGTTGATACAGATGCAGGTTAGTATTTTTTTTCTTGTCTAATTTTTTTTCTTTATCGACCAAATCATGTCAAAATGAAATTACTGACGGAATGTTTAAAAAAAAATATATATGTATATATATATATATATATATATATATATATATATATATATATATATATATATATATATATATATATATATATATATATATATATATATATATATATATATATATATATATATATATATATATAAAATAGAGGTCATTATGTCTCAATGAGCGGAATGTGTCTCTTTAAGAAACAATGGGTGCAGACAGCTATAAAAAAAAATGTTTCAGTTTAAATGGAAATTTTTGGAACATTTTTTGCCAAAATCTGAAAATATGTTTAAAAATGTAAAAAAAATAAATAAATAAATAAATAAATAAATAAATAAAGGTAATAATCTAATGATATACAAATGTAAGATCCAAATGGTATGTTGGTATAAAATTGGTGGGGGTAGGTGTTATAAGCTACTTTTTAACTTTTAAAATGTTGTTTAAAACTATTAGCCCTCCATTAGCTTTATCAAACAGAGGCAATTCATTTTGGGGTCCAATCATGAAACAATTCAGCAGACAGATAAAATCAAAATCCAACCTGCTATAACACTAACTCACAACATGCAAACCTGACATACTGAAAGACAAAAGACAAAAAAATTACGTGAAGTGAGTAAATGATACAAAAAATCCAACAATAGATCACTTAACAGGTTTAACATCTATAAATCAACCCAACATTTACAGTTTGAACAGTTATTACTGCAGTGCAACACAATGCCTAATTGTATATTATATCATTGCACTCATATAAAAAATAAAGGTGAGGAGGGAGTTTGATTAATTGAACAAAAAATATGTTACAATATAAAAAATAATCTCCATTAACAGGTCATTTAACTGTTGTGTAACATTTAAAAGTACTTAAAATGGACATCTATAAATTAATCCAATATTACTGCATCTCAACACAGGGCCTGACTGTAGAGGCTATAATATCATAATAATCATATGAAATGGAATGAAGGTGAGGGGAGCCAGAAAATTGATCATGTTTCCTGGAATATAGCATGGAAAGATGTGATCAAACAAGATGTCCATTTGTTTGTGTTTCTTTTATCCCACATTGTTTATATACCTACAAACCAAAATCAATTTTACTGTCAGTGTGCTTTAACCTGTACTATAACATTGCTGTGGTGTATTTTCTAATTTTAGGTAACCAAGTCAGCCATAAATCTGTTAAAACTTTAAGCCATTTAAATTCTCACTGGACTTTGACTTTTTGCAATCTGCATTATCTCAATGTGTCACTTTTGACATGCACACACGTTTTTACAGATTTTTTTTTTTACAGATTGTAACCTCCATATTGCTACTTGTGGGTGTATTTAGGTCTTGTTTCCAAGTCAGGGCCATTATTGTATTTTAACTTTTATCTATACCTATTACAATACAATAGACAATTATTCATATGGTTCATTGAAATGTGAACAACTACATAGCCTTGAGAAGGAGGAAAGTTATCTAAAGGCAAGACACGACCCTGAAAATTCAGAAGCATGAAAACTAGCTCAGTAATTAGATGCTAAATTAGTCCATGTGGACCAATTAGGCAAGACAAGACATGGGGGCTCTGTAATGCTTTGTCAACAGAAATAACACCGGTACAAGGAGACAGACGGGTTGAGGAGGAACAAGTCTGAATGAGAGACAGAAAAGGGAGGGGGCCATGAGAGCATGTACCCTGATTAAAGGAGAGAAGGGGATCAAAGAGATTTTTTTTGGCATGTGTGTGAAGATTAAACAAACCTTTAGAAGAAAAAAGGGTCCCATCATTTCCTGTATTAAGTTTGAATTAAATTTTAATGCAGAAGCATTGCTTGATCTCTTTTACAAATGATGATGCTTTGATTTGGATGCTCAAAATGTAAGTGAGAGTCCCATAGCCCAGTGCTGAGCTAGAAGTTTTTTACATTCCTTTTAACTATCTTCTCAAGGCTAGTCGGCCGTTATTACCTTTTAAAATCAGACTGATGTTTGTAAATATTAAATAATAATAACGGTGAAAATGCTGGTTTGTTCGAATTCCAATTTAGGAAAGAAAAACGAAAAAGTAAAAAAATGTATTTCCTGACATACCTGGTGAATTATCCATACTCACAAAGGTTGTTACATCTGTCTGCCAGTTTAGTCCAGACTAAAATATCTAAGACATTAATGGATGGACTGACAGTAAATCTTATTTAGACTTTTGTGTTTTCCAAACAATGGATCTTAATTACTTTGGTGATCAATGGAGGTTTCCTTTAATTGAAACACAAGGGTATGAATTTGTGTAAACATTTTTAAATAATTTTGGTGATCTTTGGTGATTGGTGATTTTTAAACCTTGGCATGTTTACAGGTCTTAGGGACGAAAATGTTAAAATACATATATGAAATAAGTAGTTCAAAAGCCTTCTGTAGGTCTAGAGGAAGCTGCAAATATTTTTTTCCTCCGGCGATGTCATAAAAAAAAGTTGATTTCTCTGGTTCAACTGTTTTTTAAACTGTCCTTTATGAGTATGGCAGTGTGACTGGAGTGCAACACTAGACTAGCTGACTGCGTTATAAAATGTTGCTTAAATTACCCACAATGCAACTTAGCCACTGAGTAACATCACTAGAGGCAATTTATATGATTACACACAGCTTCCTCAGGAGCCACAAAAGGCTTAATACTGTTTATTTCACATATAAAATAGTACCCCCAAAGACATGTAAACACACTTTAATTTGTCAAGATGTTTTATTGTCATACACACATAGTTTACACCAGGCAATGAAATTCTAAATTTGCGAGTTTCCCGACACACAAAATATAAAACACAAAAATATAAAATATACTTTACATTCAAAATAGCTTAAGTTATACTGTTCAGTTCTAATTATTAAATCTTATCATGCTAACCTGCCACACAAAAATGCTAAAATGATTAACTTGACAAACATTATTCATGCTAAACAGCCTGTTAGCATTGTCGTTTAAGAATGTTAGCATACTGATATCAGTGTTTAGCTCAAAGCACCACGGTGCTTCAAATGATAGTTTACCCAAAAATTAAAGTTCAGTCATTTACTCACCCCCAAACACAGGAAAGTTGGGTGAAGTCTTGTAGTCCACAGAACATTGCTGGAGCTTCAGAGGAAAAGGCTGTGGAATTCCCATCAAATAAGTGAAATAGATGGGGACATTAAATTCAGTGTATTCACCTAAAGCCATTTTTATGGGATAATTTAATAATAAATTATTTGCTTCAAGCTCGATCCAAAACAATGCAATGCTCAAAATGTCAGCATGCCATGCCATTTAAATCTATTCTATACCACTTTCCTGTCTACTTGTTTAAACAACAAGAGTGTTTTTATTATCTTTAATTAAGCTTGTAATATGCTAATTGTTGCTCTTTTATGTGTCTTGAGTCGATCACCTGATATGGTTAGCTGGCTTCTGCAGCAGTCCATAAAACCTTGACTGGCGGGATGTGCAGCCTGTTTTCGTTGTGCTGGTGCACCTGCAAGGGGAAGATAAGGGCACTGATGATAACAACCTGTCGGCATTCTGACATTTGTCTGGACACTCAGCAATGAGCTGTTGGCCACAGCCCTGTGGAAAGAAAGAGGAACCACAATTTGAAGGGGAAAATCAGGGCCTTTTATCCTATGTCTTCACAAAAGGGAAAGCAAGTCATAATACATTTGAAAGCCCACTTTACATCGGTAGTAAAAGTGATGGGTTTCCCAATAAGGCAATAAACCACAGCAAGCAAATTATACAGCTTAATCAAAAAGATTAGTTATGAAAAACACTGTTCTGCATATTCTCTATGCACATTACACCATAACTTAAATATTAGTTGAATAACAAAATGTTACATGACGGTGAATTCCCTCACACATTTAATTGTGCTTGCTAAACAAGACCCATACAAAATTATTTAGCTAATTAAATGAAAATGTTAACTTAAAAGATATTACTACGACTTTTGAAAGTTTTCATTCGCAACTAATTATATGCTATGGATGCACAATGCAAAGTACTGTGTGACAGGTGTCATGACAGATATCCTGAATTTCCTAACAATTTTTCATGACCTTTAAGTCAAAAAAAGGATAACAGGTTCAGACCAAATTTATATTGTAGACACATTCAGGTCGATCCTCATTTGTCTGTAAAATACTAGCATTAATTGTACATACCAGTATAAACAATACTAAATGAACAAAAATACAGAAATTGTTTTTCAGTGGTTGTTACTCTTAAAATGATCTACACAGTGTTAGTGACTTTAAGCCTGTAGCTGAGGTTGTGCTGTACTGTCTCAAAGGCACAGCACTGCAGCTCAACTCCACAAGATAAATACAGTTGAATTACATTGCTACAGTCGATTTTTTGATAGTTTTGAAACATTAATCCACCCAGCGACAGCAGCCCGCACTGTGCCAGCTATGTTGAATTATGTGAGCTGGAGGTGTTTGCATTAATTTAAGGTTTATAGGTCTTGACATTTACAAGGTGAGAATTGCCAGACTATTTTGGTGGCATTGTGCAGAATTTGAGATGTTTTATGATCTCAAGATTTTCTTTCCAAATACAGATTCATCATTGCCTCTGTGAAGTGCCACCTTATTCAGAGATAGAAAATGTATTCACCTTCCATCAAACCCCAGATTTATTGCATGAATGTAAAATGTAAGTAAATATATGTAATCAGTAAAGAATAAAAAAAAAATGCTGTTTTTCAGTTCTTACTGAATTTTGAATTTAATGACTTTAACAACAATGAACAAAACTTAAATAAAGTCAAAAATAAATCTGCTGTTTCACATATCTTTTGGAATGCTTCATACATGGGAATTACATGTATTTTGAAGCACAATTATGTGAATTCCACTAATTATCCTGAGTGACAATCTCCAGCAAGATCGAAATCATTAGAAATTCCACATTAGCTCTTTGCATGGATGCTAAATAAAGTAATCCAATAAAATATGTGTTTACAAGCTCCAAGACATTCAATGAGAATAGGCTATAACTTCTCTGACATGCTCAAAGTGGTTCCACCTGCTGTGAAATGTCTAATCTGTTGGGAACATGAAAACAACTTGACTGAACTCAAAGTTCTTGTAAATTCGCTGTACGTCTTATTGACAAACAATTATTTGAAAAGAAATTTCAGCACCTGTGCCGCTGTCTACAAGCTAGTGCCTCTCATAGAGGTACATCTACCAGGTGAAAATCATTGTGAGGGGGTTGACACTAAAATTAATATTTTCTTTTGGCCTTTTCATGTCTTTATTAGATATAACAGCTTGAACAGTGACAGGAAACAGGATGAGAGAGGGGGGGGGGGTCCACAGATTATGGTCCACAGATTAGATTCGATACAGACTTGTACACGGGTCGCACACTCTACCAGCTGAGCTACTGGGACAATTTTGAGAGAAACGATCAGATTAAGCACAATTTACATGGTCATTCGGCACTTTTTTTATTCCTGTTGAGTGGATTATGAAAGGTTTACCTCAGTCCTTTAACTCCGACTGAAATGTCCTTTCAAGTTTCTTTTATGTTCTGATTGGGTTATTAATCTGATTATTGGTGGAACATTAGGGTTCATGTAAAGGCTCCCAGTAGCTTACTTAAGAAGTGCATGATATGTAAGAATATATATAGGAGAATATTAATTTAAAACATTAAAAATTCTCAAGAGAATAACAACTTTTGATTTGATTGCTGTGTCCTTTGATCATTCTATGAATTGGCCAGTTCTTACATTTTAATGACACTAAAAGACAACACCCACCCCAGCTAGTCTGTTCACCCAGCTGCCATTTGGCAAAACAGAAAGATACAGAGGCATATGCGGCCAGACCACCACACTACAGAGCAGCTTCTTTCCCCAGGCTGTGAGACCCCTCAATTGAGCTCTGCATCCAGTTTTATAAAATTACAAATATATTTACCCTGCGCCTTGTACTAAATAGTCTCCTTCAGGAACCAGCCAGCCTTTCTCTGTTAGGCCTATTTAAGGCAGTGGCTGGTCACAGAGTCAATATCCATCACGCTCTAGTGATTACATAAAGTTCGATATTCCCCGCTTAACACTAAATTTGGGAAAGCTGCTTTCAGTTTCTGCACTTCACACACTCGGAACGTTTTATAAGGTGCATTTAAACCTGACACAGTTACACCTGTAGGTCAGTTTAAGATTATGATGCAAACTACTCTGCATTTGAACGTAACTATGTGCTGTCATGTGTGGCTGTTTACCTTTCATCTGTTATGCACATCTTCTGTTTTATTTGTGTGTTTTGTCATGTTGGCTTATCTTGCAGTTCGTCATTCTCAGCACTTTCTGTTTTTATTTGTTTTCTGTCATGCTGTTATCATTGTATGTACCTGTTCTGTTTTTATTGTTCTGTGTTGTGTTCATTGTTTCTTTTTGTTATCACATTTTTGCACCTAATGTGGTTTATTTTTGCCCCGGCTTTAATGAATCAATGAACTGCGAAAACTCAGTCAAATCAGTTGGCTAAAGAATTAGATATGGAAAATGTAAAGTAAAGAATTAGGCTAAGTCACATGGTGTCCTCCCCATTTCCCATGGCCTCTCTGGACTGACCTGTGCAGATATCCAAAGTCTGCTGGCCAGGTTCTTCTTACAACGTACGTAACTTCACCGTGACACTTTGAGTGGTCTGGTGACGAAAGTGTTAAAAACTTAATCAAACGTAACAACAAGGAGAGTTATCAAGTCCCCCCTATTGCTAATGTTATTAGCTTAGTTATGCTTTAGCTAGCTAGCTAGCGTCAGTCGACGGGAAGATAGTCCGCGCGACAGTTAACGGAAAATGAAGACAGCTTGTACCGTTACGTTACCTTGAGACTGGACCTACATCCGGGAGAGGAAGAGGACGAGTGTGGACAGAAGACAGTTTGGAGCTGAAATGTCAACAGTGTCCTCTGTGGTCCATTGGAAATACACGTAGCTGCTATGAAGACTTCAAACACAAGTAGGTGAAGTGAACACACTGCAACTGTCTCCACATACGAGCTGGCTGAGCTGAACTGTGACCTCCCTGACGGCTAAACGGCCAGCTGTGACTCTTAATAGACACAAGGCCGCTGTGGCTAGTTCATTGCACTATTAATGAGTCCTGTTAGTGTTATTGTGATGGCAGCATGTACAGAAAAATTCATAATTTAAGGTGGGTTTTTTTGTCTGTCCATGTCATTGTTTTTAAGTTTGTGATGAAAACACTTCAGCTTGTATATTTAGTGAACAGGCAGGAGACAAGTAGGCAAGGAGAGCAAGTACTTCATTGAAATAACTAACTTGATAAGCAATACAGCATGTGGTGCATTCGTGTACAATAGATAGGAGGAGTGTGTAAGTCATGTGTTTGATACATGTGTTGCTCAAACATATCAATGAATGTGGACAAAATATTAGAAACACCTGTCAGTGCAGTATTCTTATGGCAAAATCTGCAGCCTAAGCGATGTTATCTGCTTGTCATGGCGATGAGGACAAGACATACAATATTACAATTTTTTGTATTTTAAAATGGGTAAGAGGCTCAGATGTAGTGAGCAAAAATGAATGATTTGATCAGCTATGTCTCTAATTAGATTTGTTGTGTTAAAACTCATATACTTTCCCCTCCTCTCAGAACCTTTGCAGTACATCTATTGCAAATCTCTGTTGTCTTGCTACGAAACTGCTAAAGACAGCCGCACCAACGACATGTTTGGCTTTCTAGTCTACACTGCGTGGCTCTACCTGGCATGCTGCACTTGTCCTTCTTTTCTTGTTCCTGTGCTTGTTCATATTATTATTATTATTATTATTATTATTATTATTATTATTATTATTATTATCATTATTGTTATTTTTCAGAGATCCAAGGACAGAGGGTGTTATTAACTGTTGAGACTGTAAAGCCCACTGAGGCAATGTGATTTGTTATTTCAGGCTGCATCAGTTAAACTGACCTGACTTGACTTTTGGCTGTTGCTGGCAAGTGGCTGTAGAATTTGGACACAGCTATGTGTGGATATTAGTTCACTCTATTTGTACAGACATGTCATGGATATTATACGATTGCAACAGTCGTTTAGAATAAAATATGTTCCAGAAGTGGTTTTATTTTGAAGTCAGAAAACAATGGTGTTGATGATCTGAGTTGCGAATTTCCAACTAAGGAGCTTTCAGAGGAATAGTGTCTCACAGCCTCCTCCGCAGCTGATAGAAATCGAAAGTAGCAGCCATTCACAAGAGACAATGGGTCATCTGAAGATGTAACGTTACCAGTGCCTCAGCAAACTGTCAGCTTCCTGTGTTTGTAGTCAGGATAGATCCTGAGCCTACGTGGTTAACTACAGTAGTTCTGGGACATAAAATCAGCAGCTGACCTCTGCATACAAATAGGCATACTTGTCATTTCTAACAAGCATGAAGTGCGAAATCAGATGTGAGCATCCTGTCACAATGTCAGAGTTGAGAGCTGAGCAAAGCGTTATTGCTGCTTAGATTTTTCCCTCAGTGCCTACATCATGGTGCCATACAAAAAATTTGAATCTTAACACTTACTACGCTGGTGAAGGTACTCACATAAAATGACACCATTTATCACCATGATCATTAAAGCTAGATGAAACACTTAGAACCCCAGCCTCTTTCTTTTGAGCAGGTTTGGTTCAACTCTACAATGTGTAGAAGGGATGTCCCGACCAATGCCCGACAATGTATTTACTGTTTCAAAAATATTAATATTATGAGCTTAAATTATTCATATGATTTGAATAAAGTGAGAAATTGCTGCCTAACCCTTTTGCACAGTGCTCTTTGTGAATGATAATTAGGGTTGGAGGTTTGCAAATTCATATTTGCTAATATCAGTGCTTGAGTAAGTCAAGGTGTGCCCGTATTATTTTTTCACATTGCCACATGTGCGAACACAGATGCAACACGAGCAGGCTGAGGTTGACAAAACACAGTTCAATATAGTGAAGAAAGCATTGGCGATACAGACCGATTAAAATATGCCCAGATTGGCCCCTGATACTGAACCTGTGGATCAGCATCCAGTGTTTAGTCTCATGTCTGCCTATTCAATAATTCATTTTCAAATGTTGGAAGAGTTTCCAGACTCTGCTTGTGTGCCCTGTTTGCACTGGCTGGCATTCTGCATGGTAAGAAGGCCTGTTGCAATACTTCATTATGATTGATCAACACACAGAGAGAGCAGCTGTCCTTTTGTGTTTCTGCAACTACCATGGGGGCTGTAGGCATGTGTAAGAAATAAAAGACATTTATTGCATCATCTTAAAGCACCATTTCACAGGGGCATACCTAGTCAAACTGCCAAGCCATATAATTGCTACGGTTCTGTGGAGCTTTTTTTAACTTTGCAGGCTTTGTGAGAGATGTGCACTTTATTCTTGCAAGTTCCAAGGCACCAAAATCTCTGGAATACCATTTCATTCATACTGGCAAGCAATTAAATGTGCATAAGAAATACTTTTCTTTTCAAACATGTGATCTGTTCAATTCAAGGACTTAAGAAAGTCCATCTATCTATGTATGTATCTGTATGTCTGACTGTGTGTTTGCCCATCTGTCCGTCCATCCACCTGTCTGACATGACATCCAGCACTCTGTCTCCTGTGTAGTTAGCACCTAAAGGCATGAAGCATTCTGTGTGCCAAGTTTCATGGCGACATTTGCATAGCACACAAAAATGAGAAATAAAATGTAATATTCATGTACCATGATTTCAAACTAAATGGCTGAATAGGGCAGCATGCTGTTCCATAGCAGTGGATTGTTTTGAGGATGAAATTAGCCCAGTAGCAGTCCATTATCTTGCGCAGCATGAAGCACCCATTTTTATTTATTTATCATTTTGCTCAAACATCAGTCAAGGTGACCTTCCTTTTTCACTGGTGTGGCCTCCAGCCTACATAATATCAGTGTAGTAATCTAACAGACGTTGGGTGTCAGGAGCAAAAATGAGCATCTGGGATAATAACCGGGTGTTTTATCCCATGTAGTGTGATGTGATGAAAGACAATGTCTGGGATGCCTCACAGTCAGTGTGACAGCAGTGGGCAAAGGTTTTACTGCGCCCACACAGATTTCGGCAACACTGACCAATCAGAGGAAAGTCTGCCTTACAAACAAGATCATTTTGGATGTGTTTTGCTTGCACCTTTTTCACTTACGTTTTTTTGTTTTTTTTGTTTTTTGTTTTTTTAGCTACATGAGTCTATATGGGAAAGTTGAGTAGTTGGTCACATCTACATCAGGGCCATTATATTGATGACAGTTATCTTACAATGAGCAGTTACAGTTGCAAGTTGTATATGAAACGAAAACCATGTAATTGTAAAAATGTATACATGATCTACATAATATATAAAACCAGTGCATGTTAATGAACTATGTTTAGGTGTGTATTACCCATATAAGAGAAAAAATTGCATGGACAACGAACAAAGTAGCACAAAATCCTGCACAGTGAATCAATCAATATATTATCAGAATCCAAATATGACCAGGCAGTGTCCATATCACGGAAGCTGTCAAATGTGCTGAAAAGGGGTAAAATTACACACCTCACTTTGGGTGAAAAGCTTTCAAGAAACAGCGTGAGTGAAAAAGGTAACGCCTGCACTGCCAAGGACTTCTGTGGCATGAATTGTGCAAAGATAAGATGTGTGACAATACAGCATTATAATGACGTACTGCAATGCTGCAGAAATGCTGTGGCCAACAAATCTGGCTCTCCAGATGTAAGGAAACATGATTGTTGAATGCACACACCAACAAATATCCCACCATCAGGATTTTAATTGTTTAAAAGTCGTATTTCATGTCACAGTCATAATTTCTGTCAAAATAATAGAATAGCATGATGATTTTTTCTTTGGCATATCATGCAGTCTTAGTGAGGAATAGCTGTTAGTATTGTCATGTCATGTTGCTATTCAAATAATTATTTTAACTGAACTCCAAGCAAACACTCAAACCTCATTCTCCACTCAGACTTATAGGAGGCTTATAACTACACAGCCGATACACTAACAGCATGCTTTTAATCCTGCTGTTATTCAGAAGCAGATGAAGTCACTATTCTCAAGCTTCTGGAACATTTCAATAAAATACATAAATACATGTTTTTATGGCGCAGGATTGCCTCTGGTGAATGAATATTCTCTAAATGGAAAAAAAAAAAGTTTAGCTTTGGCTAACGGGTGCACTTTACTCTGCAAGTTGCACTTCACTCTGAGTGCATCCCCCACTGTGTGTACAATACATTTCATTAAGAGATAGAAATCCATGCAGGTCAGGGGTTCTATTAATGCCTCCACTTCCCTCAAGACTAACAACCACATATGGCTTACTTGGAAAATGCAGTTTAGTGCCCACCCACGCTGAAAGAAAGAGGAATTAGGGACCTATTAATATAATGCACAAAAGCGCAGCATGCTACAACTCTCTTTCCCTGTACTCTCCCCTCTCCCCTCTATCCCCTCATTCTGTCTTCATCTGTAGTCACCACTGGGAAAACTCCATGTCATGCACATTACATGTTCTATACATACACTCTGTGCTCATTATCATCACAGGGGCATACAGGCTCCTACATTCAACTTCTACAGATGTTAAGATACGGCATTTCACATGCTTTCACCATAGCAATAATTTCCCAACCTGTCAGATCTGTGTGTTAAGTGTGGAATGCCAAGCCGGCACGAACAAGCAGTAAGCTGTTGATTAGGGCCCCCTAGCCACTACCCACCTCCCAAATGAACTGAAAATTTAACTCACTTTGGGCCCCTTTGTTCATTCTTTTTTAAATGATCTCTTTTTGTTAAAGATAGAGTAGCTAGTTTTTTAATCCTAAAGCTTTTCCAAATTACAGTTTTCTGGGTGGCTGTCATTTTCATTCTACGTTTAAGAAGATTTGAATCAATTATCTTTTGTGAAAAGAAGATTTTTTTTGAAAAACCTTACAGCAGGACTATCAAACTGAAACAGATGATGGTGATTTTCTCTGACCTACAGTGCAACCTTAGATAATGTTTAAACTAGCTTCCTGGAGATTTTGGACATCTAGAGTTAGTATTTTTTTTTCCTGCCACAACTGGTGACCTCAGTTCTTGGGTCTATAACTAAACTCTATAACTAACTAAGAAACTGATCATCTGTCCCAGTGACGACTGTAAATCACAGAACCATAATGTTTTTCACATGCTAGTACCCCGAACTACACAGTGCTTACTGTCAGTATTTTTTATTTTATTTACAATCAGCCACATAAATTCTGGCTCATTAAAGGGTAAAAGGTTTTGGTTTTACAGTCCCCAATCTCCATTCATCCATCTTCTTCCACTTCTCCCCAATGATTTTTTTTATTTACTCTTCACTCTAGTAGTGTTCATTTTTGACCATAGCAGATGGCTTCTTGAGGGGAAAAATACTCTAGAAAGCCACCATATGGTTCCTGACCAGCACCAAACAGCACATGGACAAAGTTAGTACAGTAGGTAGCTCATGAACAAAAAAGAAATATTAAGCAGCTAAAGAGTCAGATATTTCCTTCAGGAATTGGTGGCGACCAAAAACAAACCTAAAAGTGATTAAATATAAAATAAACAGCTGTCCATTTTGCACATTCATCAGATGCAGAACATTATAAGCATCATTTGGAGGCCTATAATGCCAGGCCAGGTAGCAGAAATGTACCTCTAAATGGATCCTATTGATGCTAATAAGTCCCTGGTATAGATATAAAAAAATGTTATAGTTTTATGTCAGTGTTGTGTATGCTTCCCTCTGCTTCTCCCAAGTGGCCAAAAGAGTATCTCCTTTTTCTTCCTTCTTCCTCAAGTGTCACAGTGGAGGTCCTTGATCACATGTCTTAATACATCAGATATGCCCTATGTGTGATAATTGATAGTGCTCTAAACCTCTGTAAAGGAGAGATTCATTCAGTTCTTAAATGTCATTTTTTTTCTAGCATAGAATTGGATCTTAAATTGAGCTCCTCAGACCCCTATGTGACCCAGAGTAATTGTTCATGTGACAATATCCTCTGGACCTGACTATTGAATCTCATTACATTTTGGAATTTGCCAGACTGATGTTTTCTGTCTACATTTTTTGATGCTGGCAGAGTATTGCCCAGTTATAAAGAACAGACAGTAATACCCCAGTCCTTGCCACGTTGGACTGGTTTCAATATTGAATTAAATTCACAATTTTATTACTTGTTTTTAAAGCCCTTCAGCTTATTGCAATGCAGATCTACTCATACCCCACGGTACCCTTAGATCCTCCATCCAAAACCCGTTAACTATCCCACTGTTTCATTTGAAAAGAGCCAGTAACAGAGCAAAAACATCAGATTGTCTTAGAAAGTAGTTAAGGAGTTGTCTTAAAACTTGTTTTTATTCTCTTGCATGCAGTGCAGTGTTGGGGACTCTCCATACCAGTCACTTTGCACAAAGCAGGTTTAAGGTTTTTAGAATATCTTTGGGGACATTTCATATCACAAGAGAGATGGCAGAAGAGAGGATGGGAAGTAAAGGGAAAGACAGAAGCCAGAGGAGTGCCTATTTTTGAGATTTTAGGTTTTTTGCGTAATTTGTCCCGAAATATAGTCCCTGTGCTCTTTTTTCACATTTAGGGGGGTCATCAAATCCTGCTTAAGTTCTTTAAAAGTGGTTAGCCAAAAGTGTTCGGGAGGTTTTGCCAGCCTATAGCTCAATTTCTGCAGTTTGGGGTTTTGAATGTCCTCTGTCTTTGAATAGCATCGGTGGAAGGCATTTAAACACAACTAAAAAATGACTGATTGTACAACATACAACACTTGACCTGATTAATTCACCTACTCTGCTTATCGCCACAGATTACAAAGAAAAGAACATTCTTCAAGTTGTCAAGCAGCACAATATTTCAAAGCATTACAGGAGGTTTCATGACACTGACAGGACTAATTGCACATATTATGGAAATCTGGAGTAATGGCTATCCCTTATTGTCACTCATTCTGTTATTCAACAAGAACAAACAAAAATGAAATCACAATAATTATGTCTCCTATCCAGGCAGTTCACAGTTTTGACACATCTTTTTACCTGTCTGAGCATCCAAGGTGTTTCACTTTGTCTCCTCATAAATGTTAGGCTGTTATTACTGGGTTGTGATATTAAATTCTTCTCGCCTTTGGGATTTTGTATTTGGATTATTTTCCATTTTGTGACTGTGTGTTTTTGCTGTGCAAAGCATTCATTTAAACACTGATTTTGTAACTGCTGTGTTTGAAGTATTTACTGTATCGATGTGGGCTGATTCACACTTTCCATTATTGTTGTGGACTACAGAGTGAGTTCCTCTAGTGGGTCTATATCAAGGATCATGGCACTACTTAATAGAGCTTTGCATTTAATAGACTGGTCTGCTTGGTTGAGTGTTGCCAGTGCTTTATAGATTTTATTTTTTTCTGTACACAAGGGAGGACAGTAGCAATCAGCTTGTTGGAAGTATTTTAATTTACAGTAGAGAATGCTCATTGAAAGATTGCTCTTTTTTTGGTAGCTTATTAAAATATCTCTTCCCTCTCAATGACAGCAATTATGACAAACAAGTATGAATGTTTTAGAAATTGAAACAAATCCAAACCTCATTCAGGTACGTTCAACGTTGTGTTTAAGCCATATGTATACTCTCAGGTTCCCTCTCGCAAACTTGAGTATATACTGTACTTAGGCTCAAGCCAAATGATGAATGGCCTTATAGGAATATAGATTAGGTCTCATTCACCTCTGCACTGATTTTAATGTGGTCTGACATATTGGAAGTGGCTGTGTTGTTGTAAATGAAGTTATTTTAGAAAGATGGACACAATAATAGTATTTCATCCTCTCAATTATGCCTCATGCAGCTCCAGACTTCATCACTAGGACCTAAAATGGTGCCCCTAATGTATCCTAAAGTAATTACAGTGTGTTTCAAGGACTAATGAATATAACTAGCTTTTTTGTTTCCATTTTTTTTCTTCCTAACAAGATCAAACGAGCTATTAGTCATAATGCTTCAGTGTTTGATAAGACTGATGTTGCACCATGAAATGCACAAGAGTATTATAGTGTTTTCTAAGAAAGAAAATATTACAGTAAGAAGTACCCAAGTTCCATGTAAATATGGTAGAAGCTTGTGCATTTAAAGGAGAGGATGTAGTTTCCCTTGGTTCAGTGGTTAGAACATCACACGGATTCATGATGAAAAGACAAATGTTGCAGCTGACAGTCACACATTAACATTAACAGAATGAAAAGCCAAAGATTTTTTAAATCCCTATTTTTAGGGACTGTAATTTAAATTTGCACTTATGCTGGATCTTGAGCAAACCACAATGCATGCTATTTGCTACATTTGACGACTTGATTACTTCTATTTTCAGTGCATGAAAGGGACCTAATATATCTCACACCATGGGAGTATACAACAGAGCCAACTCCTCAGCTCCCGTGTTTGAAAACTACATGAATTGTCCTCTGTGATTAAAGCTGCAGCCGCATCAGCTACTTATGTATGAATGGAGGAGTTCTACTCATCATACTTTTTTTTTTTTTTCTGGGACATCTAGGACCCAAAATCAGTCATTTTCCCCTACGTAAGATACACCATTACTTGACTCAAAAACTTAATTCAGCTGCATTTCAACTAGTCCAGTAGCATGGAGGCAGACTCTCAGCAGTGTGGCCAAGTCTGTTGAGAAGCTTGTTTTTTTTTTGTTTGTTTGTTTGTTTTTAATTATATGGTGACTTGATTGAATAATCACTCTAGACAATTTCCAGAGCAAACTAATGGGTTTATGGCTGAATTTGCACAGTCCAGCTTGGCATGCATGAACACTCAGAGTGCCAGATTATGAACACATCCTGAGTCACAAATGATAATTACAAATGTTCCTATAAATACTGTGCTGTATCAGTAAACTGTTATCTTGCGTGTGTCATTTATAGCTGATTGATGACTGTATTTGAGCACATCTTCACTTTAAACACTACGGCCTAATCCAAATACATCTCTTGCCCCTTTTCTTTATACAGAGTTCTTACCGTCTGTTTTGCATGTTCATTCCTAAATGTAGTGTGTCCTAATTCTTGTTGGGATAGAGGCTTAGGTGGAAGTGTTAGGGCTATATAATAATCACAATAATGATGACATTAACAATAACTTTATTTATATAGCACTTCAAAAACAAGTAACCATATTAAAAACAAAATTTAAAAAAATAGGAAGTGAGCAATTCAGGAGAAAGCCATTCTAAAAATAAAAAAGGGGTGTTTTTAAGAAGAAACTGAGTTGGCTTCCCTGATCTCTTCAGGCAGTTCGTGCCAGAGTCAAGGGGCCAAGGGGAGACCAAAAGCTCAGTTTCCCTTGGTTTTTGGCCTTGACCTTGGAATTACCAACCCTCCTCTGCAGGAGGACCTCAGGCTGCATTCAGGCTCATAAGGAGTCATAAGTGGGAGATATAATCAAGGTACAACTCCAAACCCGCTTTAAAAGTAATCATTAAAATGGCCCTCCAAACAGAGGCAATCCTCAAACTGACTATAAGAACCCAGTTGTTTCAGTGTATTATGGTCCTTTTCTTTATTATAAACATGAAATAATTGCTACTAGTTTGCTGATGTCTCATCAGTTTGGTAGCTAGCTAGCTGACATTACATGGTAATTGATGATTTGTGCATGACATTCCTGTACGGGTTACTAATGTCAACCTATCAAGTAACGCTAGTGGCCAGGTATTGAAGCAGCACTTTTATTTTTTTGATGACCTCAATGATCGCTTGAAGTTGTGAACAAAGTGTCCACACTTTTTCTATCTACATCAGATAAATGGCAAATGCCATTGTGATAATAACAGGATTGCCATAACGCAAGAGGAGTCAGCACCAACTGAAGAGAACATATTGGAAATTTTTGCATTTGTTTACAGCTACTGATGACACATGACAAGCTTGAAGGGTTGTCCCATTTCATAGGAGGAGATTTTAAACACTGCCCATTGTAACTCTGTTCTGAGGGGCAAAAGGGTGTCTGAAAACTGGGGCTATGGGTTAAAATTGGTAATGGGATAATGCCTTTATTTTCTCAAGGAAACAAATAACAGACAGCAATAAAGAAGCTTCAGTGATTTGTAATCTCCTGGTGTTTAGATCAAATGCTGATTTATTGTTTTAATCAAACAAATGTCTTATGACTGCA